>NC_050499.2:7438737-7759237 GCF_012460135.2 Molothrus ater
GCTCAGGTTTGGTTTGGTTTGGCACACTGGGAGTGCTCAGGTTTGGTTTGGTTTGGCACACTGGGAGTGCTCAGGCTTGGTTTGGTTTGGCACACTGGGAGTGCTCAGGCTTGGTTTGGTTTGGCACACTGGGAGTGCTCAGGCTTGGTTTGGCACACTGGGAGTGCTCAGGCTTGGTTTGGTTTGGCACACTGGGAATGCTCAGGCTTGGTTTGGTTTGGCACACTGGGAATGCTCAGGTTTGGTTTGGCACACTGGGAGTGCTCAGGCTTGGTTTGGTTTGGCACACTGGGAGTGCTCAGGCTTGGTTTGGCACACTGGGAATGCTCAGGCTTGGTTTGGCACACTGGGAATGCTCAGGCTTGGTTTCACACACTGATCTCTGTGCGTGGGGGCTCCAGGCCTTGCCTGGGTTTCTCTGCTCCGATGCAGAGCGCTCTCAGCCCAGAGGGTGGGAGAGCCTTGGTGGCTCTCTGTCCTGCTCTGGCCGTGCTGCAGCGAGCACGTGGCTCTGGGCTGACTGAGGGCTGCTCCCTGCAGCCAGCTTGCCCGTGTGATAAGCCCCGTGCCAGCGTGCCCTGACTCATCGGCCTCGTGTCAGATGGGATTGTTCAATACCGGTGCCACGCGTTTTGTAATGACCCACACCTGCTCACCTGTCATCAGTTATTTTCTTTTGCAGTGTTTGGTGGTGCTTCACCTGTCCTGCTTCTTATTTCTCCTGGCCATAAGGAAAGCCTCTGCTGCGGATGGCTAATTCCTCAGGCAGCATGATCCTGCTGCTCACAGGGCCTTTGTTCTCCTCGCTTGTGTGCTGCAGGAGAGTTGTATTTTAGTTCTCATTTGGTGGGGAGACTTAGCAAAAGCCTAAAAGCTAGAAATGAACTTTGGCTAAGCAGAGTTGCCACAGTCAGGATAAGAGGGAATATTTCCTAAAACCTGAGAGAGCCATTGCCTATATCAACTGTGGGCTGAAGTACTGACATTTTATGTTTCATTGCAATGTTTTTCTTGCTATAGCAAATAACATTTGATTTCCGAGATGTTAATGCCAGAGCATGATTGAATTGTAGACCAGGCTCCTTCTTGAGATGCTAACAGGTGGAAACAGGAGAGCCAGCTGACCGTGAGCAGGGTTGAGCTGGGGGGCCTGTGGCATGTGTCCTGAGCCTTTCGGGGCAGGGAGAATATTCTAAGAGAGCCAGGATAGTTAATACCTACCTCTCAGCTGTGTGGCTCTTAGCTTATCTGGGGGGTGAGGTGGGTACAACTTCTGTACCTCTTCAACCTGGCTGCCTCCCACCTCCTCTCTGGAGTCCCTTCCTCCTGAATATTTGCTGTCCCAGAGCTTTGGGGCTGCTGCAGCAGGAGGCAATCCACACCTGATGAACGAGGTGGGGGCACCTTTGGGCAGGTACAGAGGCTGCCCTGTGAGGGAAAGCCACTGACAGGAGCAGGAGGAGGAAGGGCTGTGACAGACAGGGATCAGTGTCTCTTTTCCAGGAGGGTCTCACAGAGGTTTGGTGAATGCTGCAGAGGCCTAATGAGGGTTTCTAGAAGCTGTCTCCTCATTTGTGTTTGAAGGAGGAATTACGTGAGAGGGAAATCAGGAAATGGCAGTGTGTTGCTGGGAGACTGGGCTCCTTGGGTATTAGACATTTTCACAGAGAAGCAGCTCTAAGCTCCTTTTTCCCTTGTCCTCTCCCTGGGTCCTGTATCAGCCCTGTGCAGTGGCTGTACAGGGTGCTGCCCCTTCTTGCTCTCACCAAGACGATTGCATAACAGCTCTGTGTTTATCCCCTTGAAAGTAAAGCTTTGGGAAGTTGCTCCAGCGTTGCCAGCAGAGTAGAATTCACAGTTTGTGGTGGAAGTTCTCCCTTCCTTTCTGGCTGAAAAGATTCTCATGAGAGTTGTGAGTTCCCTGTGTGACCACGGCGGGTCTCGTGCTCTGCACACCCCCAGCAAGATGCTGCATTTAGCTGAACCTGCACCAGCAAAGGTTGGACTGGCTTGGAGCTTGCACAGGTTTAAACAGAGCAATTTGGAGATTCTCTAGTTAAGCCATTGTACTCATTTGATGCATTCAGGGCCTTTCTGCTGATCCCAGGCCAGGGGTTTAATATGCTGTGTTAACACTTAAATGAAGAAACCACCGAAGGCTGATTCATTATTAGTCATTATGTGTCTTTTTCTAGTAATTCTGACCCCAAGTCTCTATAGTTGAGGCTAAACCTCGCCCTCTCTGCTAAATGGCCATCAAAAGGGTTCCATGAAAAGGGAATTATGTGGCTTCAGCCAACTTTCAAAGTAGTCGAATCATGCTATCCCACACAAACAAACTCCCACAGCCAGTGGAACTGACACGCTGAGCTCAAAAATAGCCCAGTGTGTGTGGGGGGAGCCGAGCTGAGCTGAGCTCTGCACATCAGAGATGGGCAGGAGATCCTGGGGCAGCACAGCAGCAGCAGAGCTGGATCTCCCTGGAGCTGTCAGACCTGGCTGGCTGTTATCTTGAAGCTTTGGGTGCTTTCAGAGTGCGTGGTCTGATCCCAGAGAAATGTTGCTGATGCTTCTGGTTTCTTCTCTGCATCCAGTGTAGGGGACAATTTCCAGCTAGGGCAGCTGCAGCTTGGAAGAGCTGCAGGAAGGAGCTGGTCCTTGTGCAGTGCAGGTGTGCTGGGAGTGACTCCAGCATCCCTCTGTGCAAGATACGGAACTTTATCCTGGGAGGTGGGCTCGGGCCTGCACTTTGTGGCTGTAACTCCATAGCAAGAGTGCAGAGGCTCTCCTTGGAGCTGCTTTGGCCATGGAAGGTTTGAAATGAAGGTATCAGTATGAGTATTGGCTCGTGCCCTCAGCTGCAGTGGGTGCAGGAGTGGCCGCCTGTGCAGGGTTTGTGACGGCTGTCAGAGGCAAGCAGCACTGGGAAACCTCCCCGTGGGATTTGGGAGCTGCAGTTCCTGAGAAGCTGTCTGAAGGAAGGTGGGGATGCAGACACACACACCAGACGAGCTCTGGCACAGTGCAAGGTGCAGCAGCAGGCTGTGGTTCACCTGGCCTGGATGGCAGTGCTGGGGTCAGCTTGTGCACAGGGTGATTCAGCACAGCCTGCAGCAGGTCAGCTGAGCCACGGACAGAAACTGGCCATGTCCTCCCAGGCCTGCAGTGGGAGTCCAACCCGCCTCCCAAATCCTGCCCTGGCTGCCTAACTAGGGCCTGCTGACAGCAGTGATCTGTGTGTTGAGTTACCGCCTCGATTTGCAGAGGGACGAAGGGACTGGCCTGAGCCAGTGTTGTGCAATGCAGGGGTGCCTGTTCCCCAGGGCCCGCTGGGGTGTTGCTATTGGAGTTTGGGATCTCCTCGACGTTCGCCACTCTCCTGTATGGTTTGGCTCTGCCTCCAGCTCCTTAAAGCGTCGGCTGCAGTTATAGAGCATTAATTACAGTACATTTGGAAGATGGTTTAGAAGAAAAGGAGTCTGTGGGGTATCAGCGTGCGACTGCGGGCCCGGAGCTGGAGGCCAGCGTGGTTTGACAGGGAGCCAGGCCCAGGACGACTGTCAGAGCTCCATTAGCTGAGCACACGCCTCGGCACCGCTGGGAATACAGAGAACGCGGGGCCGCGGCAGCGCATTAAAGTGTTTCAATTAAAGTCTGCATTTGGAGGCTGTGTGCGTCTGCTGCCTTTCAGCAAGCAGATGGATGTTTCTTGTCTCCTTCCAATAACTTTTAAAATGTGGTTGGTCCTGTTGGAAGGAGTTCTGAATGAGAGGGATGCAGCGAGGTGTTTTCAAGGCTGGGGAAGTGTGCGTGGATTTCTGCAGCAGAAGGGAAGACACATTTTTTCCAGGCTTTTCTTACCTACACAAGTCAGTCTCAGCTTGTCCTGGCTCTTTGGCTGTCTTGGCCTTCAGCTGTGCCTTTTCCTGCATAACCTCTGTCTGTGCAGAGAGTTTAATTGCAGGAATACCTTTGGAATGTGTATGGAGGATAGCAGGGATGGGTGTGTGACAGGCCCGTGGCCATCACACTGTGGGCACAAGGGTTTTTTTAAGGCTCTGGGATCTGCTGTCATGTAACCTGAAGCGTTTCTGAATTTTTTACCTGTGTTCAGGCTCATCAGGTACTTCCAGGTGTGTTTCTGGCCCCTCTCAGGGACAGTATCTTTAGAGCCCTGAGGCTTCTTGCTGTTGGGCGAAGGCAGCTGCACTGAAGCTGATGCCTGAAAACTAATTGTGGCATTTCGCAACATGAAGTGCTCCTAATGGAAGGAGTACGTTTATGAGCTGTGTGTCATTGTGTGTGTGAAGTGTGATCAGATAACACGCTGAATTGCAGCACTGAGCCTAATTGGAGCTGGTTCCTGTCTGTGGAATGGAAGGATACAGTGATACAGTCTGTTCAGGTGTCGTGCTGCTCCTGCAGGCTCACAGGAGTCTGGAGCGGTGCTGATGCTCAGGGTGGGTACCCTTGCCAGGTAGATACAGTCTTCAGACAGTGACAGTGAATAAACTAGGGAAAAATGCCTCTTGTCATCACGTGTATATCTAAATTCTTAAAGATGTTTGTCTGTGCCCCTTTCAGCTGAAATAAGTAGTGCTACAGGAATGGGTTTGCTTTTGTCAGTCACTGTGACAGTGTGATCATGTCTCTGTGCGCCCCAAATTTTCGTTTAAGCTCACAGCACTGGCAGCAACCAAAGATGAAAAGTATTAGTCTTGGTACTTAGTCCTTCCTCTCTGGATGTGCTTGTAGGAAATCCTTGGGCTGTAATCTGGCAAGTGGCTCTGTCAAGGTTATCAGCCTGGCTGGAGTGCCGCTGACGGACGGGCTCCGGGCAGCCTGCGCGGCTCTTCCCGGCTCCCACCGAGCCAGCGCCGCTGCCGGGAATTGTCCCGGCCTCTCCCCTGCCTTGGACAGAGAAAGCATCATGTGCTGGCTGATTTATGGCAGGTTTGCTCGTTCCCAGGTGGCCGGCAGACAATGGTGCTCTTTTGTTGTAGCCGGTGTCCTCTGCAGCCCGAGGCTGGAGCAGCTGTGGCTGCTTTCAGCAGTTTTGGAGGTCGGAGGACCCCCCCAGCAAACTGATTATGATACAGCTTAGCTCGTGCTCTATTTCTTTGCACATGTACCATTAATGAAATCGAACTGCTCCCCAGCAGCCATGGAGGAGCATGTTCTCAGCTCTACAAAGCCCATCTATGTTCTCCCATCTCTCTGACACAGTGAGGGGGTTGTCAGTCGTACAGCAACTGTTTGTTTTCCAGCACAATCTCATTGGAAACCAATAAAAATCATTCTGATTCATTCTCTGTACGAGGATTTTAATACTTGGCTTCCACAGAGGCTGTTTTTCCCCTGAGCGGCTCTGGGAAGTGTAAGATTTAAAAAAATCCAAAGACTTTTCCTTTCTGCTGGTTAATTCAGCTGGTTTATGTTAGAAACAAAGTGCAGAGCTGGTGGAGAGGGAAATCACGGTCGCTCCCTCCCCCTTGCTGCAGCGTGGGTGTCGTGTGCCCACTGCCCTGGCAGAGCTGAGGTACATGGGGAAACCTGTGCTTAGTCAGAACAAAATATTCATGTGTTTTTCATCCAAGCTGAGACTCCCATTACACAGTAAAATGACAAGTGAAGGCTGACTATAGGTATTTTCCCACTCAGTGGGCGCTTGTGCAGTTTCTGAGTCATCAGCTGACAGTGTGGGCCTTAGTCTCTGCTTTTCCTCGTGTGTGTGTGTGCTGCTGGTCCCAGTTTGGTTCCACAGACACAACTGGATCCTTGTTTTCACTTACCATTGACACAGTCGGGAATGAACTCAGTCCCTTCATGTGAGCCCAAAGGAAAATGGGGTGGTTTGGTGACTGGCGTCTGGGATTTGAGATGCACCACCTTCTTTTAAGGTAAGGTGGGATACAGCCCCTGATTATGAGATCACTGAATTGTCTAGTTCCTTTTTGAGTGATGGTCAAATCTCTAGAACTTTTGTAGGGCTTAAAGGCAGATGGGTTTAGGATATTGAGGAGGTGTAACTGAAGTTGCCTGGAGCAGTTGGCAGTGACCAGCACGTGGCTGGACCTGCTCCCTGTTTCTGGGGCTCTTGGGGTTCCTTGTTGCTGTGCCATGCCAGTGAGGTGCAGAGCAGCAGTTGCTTTAGTACAGCAGGAAATTAGTGGGAAAACTAAACGTGTCAGAGCTTTCACCATGGCAACAAAGCCCGGCTGGCTCACAGCACAGCGAGACAAAAGCGGGTCAGGTCTGCACAGAGCAAGGTGGGAGCCTTCTCCAGGCTGAGTGTCTCCAAACCTGCCCCTTCTCCTGGGGAAAGGGCTGGTGAGGTGACCAACATCAGGATTAGGAGCTGGGGATTAAAGGTGTGCTCCACTGATCTCATTCTTATGTCATCAAGGCACCTGCCTTGGGAAGTGCCCACAGCCCCAAGGCTGCAGGAGCTCAAGGAGTGTTTGGACAATGCTCTCAGGTATATAGGGGGATCCTTGGGGCTGTCCCGTGCAGGGCCAGGACTTGGATTTCATGGGTCCCTCTGACTCAGGATACTGTATGATTCTGTGCTTTTTGCAGTGCATGGGAATGTTTTCTAGAGGCCACGCAGTCACTCTGATTGTTTCCCTTTCCCTGAAACTGTTTGTAAATAATGGAGAGGTTGTTAGTCTGCCTTGTGTGACAGTGCCCAGACACAGTTGCTTAATTCCTGGGCTCTTTCTCTCGGATTTGTGAGCAGCCCAGAGGTTGCACGAGCACTAAGTCACGTTCTGGTGGCACACCATCCGTTTGCTTATCTGTCTTCTCATTCCTTGTGTTCCAGCATTTTCAGCTCTTTGGTGAGGTCAGCACAAAAAGGGTTGAGGGCAGTGGCAGTGCCAGTGACACGTGGAAGGGCTGTCTGTGCTCTGTCCCCCTGACAGTGTCTCAGCGTGGTTTGGCCATCCCCAGCCAGGCTCAGCAGCGGGCCCTCAGCGATGCTCCTGCCATGCTGCTGCTGCTCAGGAGTTGTTTTCCTCATAATTGAGCGGGATATTAAAAGGTTTATGGTTTACAGTTACAGGCGTTGCTCCGGCCGGAGGAACGTCGAAATCGATACGGCAATTACTGCCTGGCTCGTCACGGGTTGTGACTCTCACATGCTTGGGGAGACAAAAGTGGAAGTGGCTGGAGGAGTGCCACCAGCGGGGTGGCCACGGGCTCGCCTCCAAGCCAGGGATGGGTGCTGGGCAGCATTCCTGAGACGGGGACGGGGTGGCACACGAGGAACTTGCAACTGGGCTGTCAGTTTTGCAGAGCACGAATATTCAAAGAGGAAAAAAGTAACTTTAGAAGCGCTCTAAGAGCAAATTTTATACAATTTTCTTGTTCTTGTCATCTTCTCTTTGGATTCGTCATCCAGGCTGGGAGTGCAACTGGAGGAGGGTAATGGCAGCAGTGACCAGGCCTGGGTGGCCCTGGTCGGGAAGCGCCGCTTCCTGCCGGATTTGCATCCCAAGCCCTAAGTCAGCACTTCGGGGCTGTGTGTGGTAGGGTGCCCTGGCTTGTTGGAGTGAGTCATCATTCAAATAGACACCAGAGCAAACGTGCTTGTCCAAACAAGAGCAGCTCTGCAGAGGCTGCTCCGTCTGAGGTGAGCAGCAGAGGCTTCTTGTTTTACCACCTGCAGGTCTCCAGGTGCCAGCCCTCGCGCAGTGTCGGTGTCGGTGTGCTAGCACCGCCTTCCCTCCCTGCTGCCTGGAACAAAGCTGCCTTCCTGTGCTCCGAGGTCAGATCCTATCGCCCTGGAGGGAGCGGTGCTCTGGGCCTGGCAGATGTTTTCCTCACCAGGTCCCAGAACAAAGGCTGCTCTGCACATTCTGCCATGGTGCCTCCTGCCCCTCGCTGCTGGAAACCTCAGCCCTGCATCTGAGTGTTGGGATTCCGTGCTCCAGTGGTTTTGTTAGAATAGGAGTATCAACTCCCAATTAAAATGGTGATTAAGATAGCTTTTTGGGTTTTGCTAGCTGTTTTTTTCTTATCTTAAATGTGTCTGAAGATCTTGAACAGCAATTCCAGTCCTCTGTTTGCTTTGATCCTTTGGTTTCAGGAGAGGCTGCGAGCAGCTCTGCAGGAATGGCATGTGTCACAGGAGCTTTGTTTGAGTTCTCTGTGCTCCAAATTCAGGGCTGGAGTAAGAAGTGTTTATGATGTGTGACTTGAGTGAGTCACCTCGAGTTGGAGGCAGCTGTCAGCCACGGGGACCTGCACAGCCCAGCCCATGTGCAGTACACCTGGCTGGGGTTGTCCCGAGCAGGGCACCTCGCTCAGCAGGCTCCTGGCTGGGCTCTGCTCCTTCTGTCACACAGAAACCATTAAAGCTGTGTGAGAAAAGCACTGTCACGTCAGCTGTGCTCTGCCTCCTGCCGTGCTCCTACCTTGTCATCTTTGGGGGGATTCCTCCCCCAAATGCCCTCCCAAAGGCCAGCAAGAGAGTTGTGCCCTACACAAAGGTGCAGATCAGCTCCTGCTGGCACGGTCCTGCTGCTCTGGCCCTGGTAGCATCCATTTGGAGTGACAGCACTGGGCTCCCAGTGTGGGAATCCTTCCATGGAGTTCATTTTCCTCATTGTTGGCAAATTGTGAGCCAAATGTGTACACAGTTTAGAGCAACAACTTCCTATTGACAGTGCTTTCAGAGGAGCTGTTGTTTATAAAGTGAGGGATTTCCAGCTTTGTTTTTCTCTCTCTCCAGTGCAGAGTAAACTCTTGGAATTGAATGTTTCATTTTTCGACTGCTTGATAATAGTTGTTGGATTCTGCTGCTGTTGGTGAAGGCCCACAGGCTGAGGGGAGGGACTGTACTCTGTATTTTGGATGCTTTTAGATCTATATGCAGTGTCAGTCCTCAGAGGATGGATGGGATCTGGGTAACAAAAGGTGTGTCAATGGGAAACACAGATGTCCAGCTGAGCCTTACACCTTGGCTATGTGTGATATCAGTAGAAAGGTCTTGACACAGGCTCTGTCTGTGTTCCAGCTGGAAGAGAAATGGGAACAAGAGAAAAAATGGCAGGAAAATAGGTGTATCCCTGCAGTTTGGTCTGTGTGTGTTCAGGACAGAGGGCCTGAGCAGTGCTGTGCTGCTGTCCCGTGTGCTCGGACTCACTGCTCAGTTTTTTACTCCAAGCACTGCAGGAGCATTGCCAAAAGCTTGGAGGGAAGTGCAGGAGCTGGGATCCATTGGGCTGCTATCAAGCTGGTGTGTACAAAGTACCTTTTGATGCCATTGCCCAGCCAGTTCCATCTGGGTGAGCGGGGCGAGCTCCTCTCTCCGCATGGCTGGGCTTCACGCCAGGCTGTTCCGTCTCACACACACGGATGAGAATGTTGTAAAAACACAAATCCCTAAGCCTCTCCTGGTGATGTTACTGTCATTACTCTGCTAGTCGTGTTCAGAAGTTGGGGTTTAAGTGGTTCCTTGATTCTGCCCTCTCCTGTGATATGTCTCAAACCGCCCCTGGAATTAGTGCCAAGCGCCATGGTTGGGAGTCAGGTTGAGTGACGCCTTCGGCAACCAGCTCAAGATCAGCAGGAGGAGATACAAGATACTCGGGTGCTGTTCGAGCTGATAGTGCCAGAGAAATATTTAGCACATAGGTGACACTTCTAATCTTTAAAGCACTTCATAAACATTGGCTAATCCCACAGTGCAGTCTTGGTTGGCAACCTATCTGTCTTCCCTGGAGAGAACAAACGGCTGGAGGACTCTGGGAAGCTGCAGTGCAAGGCTGTGATAGAGCTTGGATTTCCGTTGGATTTTTAAAAGTATAATTCAAGCTACAAGATCCGCTGCTTCTGTGACCTGAAGCACATGAACTGCCTGCACTTCACTCATACCTGGAGTGGGGGTTCCCTGTCCTCATTCACGGGACACTGGACTGAGCCGTGCAGCCAGGCAAGAGAGGATGAGGAGAGGCTTCAGCTCACCTGCTCCCTTCAGCACAGCCTGGGGCCTGGCCAGGCAGCTGCAGGAGGTGCTGTGTGAGTACCAGCTGTACAGGAGAGTCGTGAGCAGTCAGGGTGAGAGTCCTGAAAAAAAACCTGTGGCAAAATGCTGTTGTACAGCTGCCATTTGCTGTGAGGAGAAAACCTGAATGACTTCTACTCTTCAAGAACTTGGCCTTTTCCTTCAGCATCCTGCTGTCATGGAAAGAGCAAATCCATGGGCAGGGAAGGTCAGTGCTTCCATGGTCTCCTGCAGCCACGTCCTCAGTGGCAGATGAGCTCTGTACCCTGTGGGTGAGTGAAAGGGAGCTGGGAAAGGGCACTTAGTGTGATACCAGGTGAGGCATCTCCTCGAGCCTTGGGGCGTCCCTGACTCCAGTTCTGAGAGTGCCCAAATCCTCAAGCTACCGGCTGAGGAGGGAGGAGAGGCTCTGCCTCTCATGTTGAAACCGGGGCACTGTGTAGGAAGGAACGTAAGATTTGTATCATCAAAGGGCTGAAAGCAAGAGAGAACATGATTTTGTAGCCTAGTGATGAGGGAACTCCCCTGGGAGGGGATAGGGATCAGCTTCCATCTGTGCTCCAGGGACTGTTTATGTATTTTGTGTTGAGAATTGCTGGATGAGGCACATCTCGAGCAGCAGTGAGTTACTGAGGAGTAACTGGCAGCTCTGCTGGGCTGACTGGCTGTGCCTTACCACCACTGGGGCTTCTGCACTCACCTTGTCTCTTTTAGACTGTTTTTAGGACAGGGACCGTGGTTATTTACAGCTGAGTTACCAGAACTTAGAGAAATAATAGACCTCATCCCACTGCAAGTATTAAGCAGCCACAGGAGTACTACCAGCCTTCTACAAGGAAACTAAAGTGTGTTTGTTTGACCTCCTTCAGACACCTGAAGGTGTAAAGATAATGCAGTGTGTGAGACAGCTTGGACCAGAAGATGGTGGTTATCTGGAATTACGAGGTGACGAAAACCAGTGTTGTTTAGATCTGGCCGATTAAGAGCCTTCCTTTCACTTCTGATTTACTACTCGAGTATCTAAATTGCTTAATGAGAGAGAGTAATATGGAAAACTAACAAGGTAGGAAGCCTGGTTTCCAGTAAAGCTTAAACCACAAGGAGTTTATCACAACCTGGTGGGGGGCAGTCCTGCTATGTATTAATAAAGAAACCAAAAGGCTCTCTTTGCTTCACAGCTCAGAAGACAGAATATATTTTGTATTTTTTTCAGGCCTTGGTTCATAAAAGATGGCAAAAGGCAGCCAGGTGAGGTGCACAGAGCTAACTGCTCACTTGCTACCGGGAGTAGAAGCTACAAGGGCGTTGCACCAAACAAGCCTGGTCCTGTAGCATTTTGCTTAGATAAAAGATACAGAGAACCCTGGGCAGTAACCTGCAGTTATTTCCAAGTGCTTGTGAGTTAATGAGCCGGTTCTGTGGGGCTGCCAGGTCAGGCAGCACAGCTGGGAAGGGGCTGGGGCAGGGAATGGTGTGACCCTGGTGCCAGGAGAGGGTCACACCATTCCCTGCCCCGGGGTTTGGGGTAAATAAACTCTGATCTCTGCAGATTTTCTGTACAGGATCAATATGAGTGATAGAATTCACCGTGAGCTGGCAGTGAGCGCTCGCAGCCCAGAAAGCCAAGGGTGCCCTGGGACACATCCAAGGGAGTGTGGGCAGCAGGACTGGGGAGGGAATTCTGCCCCTCTGCTCTTGACAGACCCACCTGGAGTCCTGCACACAGCTCTGGGATCTCCAGCACAAGCAGGACATGGAACTGTTGGAGCAGATCCTGAGGGGGGCATGAAGTTGATAAGAGGACCTCCCCTACGGGGCCAGCTGAGAGCTGGGGCTGCTCAGCCTGGAGGAGAGAAGGTGGTGTGGAGACCTGCCAGCACCTTGCAGGATCTGGAAGGGTGGTGAGGTCCTGCACAGGGTGCCCAGAGCAGCTGTGGCTGCCCCATCCCTGGAAGTGTCCAAGGCCAGGTTGAACAGGTCTTGGAGCAACCTGGGATAGTGGAAGGTGCCCCTGGCCATGGCAGGGGGTGGAACTGGTTGGTATTTAAGGTCCTTTCCGACCCAAACCATTGTGGGGCTCTATTCCATGCTCCTGTCAGTGGGCATTATCTGGCAGCTCAGCTCTGGCTGCAGCACGCTGCCTGTTGGCTGGGGAAGTTGTTTTGATTAGCTGCATCACCCTTGTGTGTGCAGGGATGAGTGTTTTCCTCACCCCTCCATAGTGAGGAGACTATCAGCTCGTGTGCAAGAGGAAGGGTCTGAGCTTTATATAATCTGTTGGCTCAAAGACTTTTCAGAAACAAATCTTGCAACGGAGCTAGAGGCTAATGACAGCAATATGTCTGCTGGCAGGCAGCAGTGATTCAGAAGAGCTTTGGATCTATCCATATGCTCCTTTCCTTGCGTTACTTCTCAGCAGAGCCGAGTGCACTTGAGGAGGGGTTTGAGGAGGGTGTGTGGCATGGAGAGATTCCAGCTTACCTCCTGTCGGGGTGAATCCACTGCCTGTCAGTGTGAGGGAGTCATCTGCCTCTGTGCTGTTACCTCCTGCGTCATAGCATGTCATGGCCTTGGAAATAAACCCCCACCTAGGGAAGAATGGGCTGTATTTAGAATTGCTGGGGTGCTTCATCTCTGTAAATGAATGTCCTTAAGCAGCCACTGCAGGAACTGTGATCTGTGACTGGATGCTCTTTTGGAGTGCAGCTTCAGGAGCCCAGGAAAGCCTGTGTGTAATGCAGAATTCCTGCTGGTGTCAACCAAGACTTGCATTCTTCTCTTCTTTCTCCTTAGGTAAATGGCTACAGTGCTTCAGCAAACCCTGTCAGCTCTTTGAGACAGGGAATTTCTCACAATGCTTGTGGAAGGATGAGTCCCACCATTCCATGAGTGTCTTGGGATACCATGAGAGTGCAGTGGGGCTCATGTCACCCACTCAGAGCTGCAGTGGTGAGGAGGTGGCCCTGCTGCACAAAGAATCCATACTTTAGGGGTGGTTTAGGTCTTGCTTTCTGCTTTTTATGGCTCTTACCTTGTGGTTTTGTACTGCAGCTGATAAGTTACTGCTGCTGCTCATCCTCCTTCCTGCACACCTCTGCAGGGATGTGCAGCCGAGGCAGGGATGAGTAATGCCTCTGGAAGAAGTGTTACCCTAACCTTTTATTCTGGGTGCGTACATCGAACACTCGAACCTCTACATTTTCCATTGCATTGGATGACTGTACATTCCTATCAGATGATTCATTGGATTAACATAACTTTTCTGTGAACCAAAATATCTCCTCAGACCCTCAGAGCTGAAGGGATCTTTAGCAGATGCACTGTTGGATGCTCCATGTGTGCCTTCCCCAGCCCAGCGCTGTGTACACACGGGCTGGAGTGTGAGGCTCTCCTTTCTCTCCCCCTACAAGTGCACTTGGTTCCCTCACATTCCATTTCAGTGACGTTGGAAAGCTTTTTTCTTCCTTTTTCCCCAGAGGGACCTGAGCAGAGCTGTTTACCCTCTGCTGGCCAGCTTCCCCTTGGAGAGCAGGGCTGGTGAACACGAGGGGGAAGGACAGCAGAGCACAGGCTGGGGTGGGAGCAGATTGATCCTCACCTGCTCAGGTGCTGTGCTGCTGCTTATTCTGCTTTGACAGCTGTTCTGCAGCTCTCTTTGGGCTTTCAGACTGGTTTGGCACTGAGCTGAGGGCTGTGCCTGGGGCTCTGTAGCTGCCTGTGCCCGTTGGTGATGGAGTGCCATCCCTGCAGTGGTTCCTGCTTCCATCCCTCGACAGCTGCTCCTTGGAGAGTTGCAGGCTGCAAAGCTGCTGCCCAGAAACGAGGCGTGTTCTGTGTGAGCAGCACAGCTCAGCTCACGGCTGCCAGAATCACAGCCTGGGTGCCTGTGGTACCATGTGGAGATGAGTGGATCCCAGGTTTGCAGGGAGATAATTCCAGGCTGTTCCTCAAGACTTGCCGATGTGGGGCTGATTTGTTCCTCGGTTGTTGTGAAACTGCCCTCGGTGTACGCCTTATCTCAGAGCTGCTTGCCCGTCCTGCTCATGTCCTGCTCCTACTGGAGCCCTGCTCCTGCTCCCAGGCTGGTTTCCAGGGGTGTTTATCTGCGTGCTGCTGAGCTGCAGTCCTGGATGAGTTTGTTCCTGGGCAGAAAGCTGGGAATGATTTCAGCTGGGCAGTGCTGGAATGCTCTGTGCCCATGGGGAGCTGTGGACCATTGGGTGTTATGTGTGCAGTGACCTCGTGTCCTGCTCTTCTGGTGACGTTCAGTACCTTGATGTCCCCTGGCTCTGGCCCCCTCTGTGGCCATTGAACTCTGGCTACACCACGCCATGAGCTGGCCCTGCAGCTGTGTTCACCTGTGTTAGGGTGTGAAACTATTATTTAAACACTTTCCTCCTCTTCATGTGAATGTTTTTTGTAATTTTAAGCATCTCCAAGTTGTTAATCCTGCTGGAATGATGGCCCTGGCTTTTGCAGCTCCCTGGGATACAGGGCTGTGTGATCTGAGGGTGCAGCTGATGACTTTATAGCAGCTCTCACAGCCTGACCTCGGAGCCTGCTGGTTGTGTCTGGGAATGAGCAGAGGAATGTGAGGCGCAGAAGCTGTGGCTTGTAGGAAATAAGTTTTTGTGGAGCCTGTCTGATGGCAGTGACTGGCTCCCCAGCAGCCTTGTGGGCTCTTTACAAGGTGCACATATTGGCCCTGGATCATTATAGTTATCTCAGATATCACGTTTATTGTCTGACACTCTACCCCATTCTGCAACCAGGGAAAAATTCTTGTTTTTCCTGAGGCAGCTGTTGCATTTATGGAATTTTTGGTATGTGCTAGAATAGAAACTCATTTTCATTTTGTACCTGAATCATAGAAAGCCAGGCTAACACGACAGAGCTCGTTGCTGCAGAGACAAAAGTTCTCCTGCACCACACAAACCTCTGGCTGTGCTGGCTCCACTCAGCTCTTGCCTGTCCTCACTCCCCCAGCTTAGCACACCTGTAACTGCACGGGGCAGGCACCCAGGGCAGCTGCCTTGTTGAGGGGGATTTTCCTGGAAAAGTGACAGTACCTGCTGTGGATTGGGGAGCAGCAGCCCTCACCCAGCAGGGCTGGAGCAGGAGCAGGACTCTGCATGTTCCCTGCAGGCTGTGGAGAGCAGAACTGGCCTGAGCATTCCCCTTGCACGCTCTGAACAGAGTAAAAAGCAATCCTTGGGCATGCAGGATCTCCTCTCTCCTGGTGGCTGACATCTTCCTGCATCCTGCTGCTGGGATTGAGCTGAAATAAGCTGATCTGGTTGCTGGCACCGAGAGCAGCCATCAGTTAGTGTGGCCAGTCCTGCAGCTGGTAAATAAGCTTTGTTTTCATCTGCATCTAAAGAGAGAAAAAATACTAATCAGCCTGGTGAGACAGCGCCTTCAGTTTCTTGCTGCTATCATTCAAATTAATAGAAATCTCATTTATCTCCTTCTGGTGATATATGTCCCTGGAGAGCAAGGTCATGGCAAATGATACAAATGAATGAATAGGGGAGATGGGAAATATGATCTGAAATTCCTGCAGGCTCGCTCATCTCGCACCCTCCGTGTGTCAAGGGAGCCTGGATTTACGTCACTGTGCCTTACATAAGGATCTATAATGTGATAGCTCCCGAGGTTGTGTGGGTCTTGGGAGGCTCCTGTGTAATTGGTTCAGTATGTGCTCAGCAGAGCTGCACGGCTCTCGTGGACAGCTCTGCAAGGCTTGCTGCTCAGGAACCTTTATCCAGCCCTAATGCTTTTTTTTTTCCTATAGCATCACCATTGTCTTTGGGGTTTCAGCTGTTGCAGGTGTCTCAAATGGTTAAAAATGCTTAAGGGGGGAAGGATTCACTTAAGGTTAAATCAGCTTCCTGAAGCTGAGCACTCAATATTTCACAGAATCCCAGAGTCACTGAGGTTGGAAAAGACCCCCAGGACCATGGAGTCCCAGCTGTGCCCCATCCCCACCTTGTCCCCAGCCCAGAGCACTGAGTGCCATCCCCACCTTGTCCCCAGCCCAGGGCACTGAGTGCCACCTCCAGCCCTTCCTTGGGCACCCCCAGGGATGGGAACTCCAAACCTCCCAGGGCCGCCCCTGCCAAGGCCTGAGCCCCCTTTCCATGGGGAAATTCCTGCTGATGTTCATCCTGAGCTGCCCTGGCCCAGCCTGAGGCCGTCCCTGCTCCTCCTGTCCCCGTTCCCTGGGAGCAGAGCCAGAAGGGCCCCCCTGATCCCCCTTTTCTCCAGGCTGAGCCCCTTTCCAGCTCCTCAGCCTCTCTTGGGGCTCCAGTCCCTTCCCAGCTTCAGTCCCTTCCCTGAACACAGAGGCAAGGAAAGAATTTGGGTAAATGTTGATATCAAGTGTGAATAAGCAAGGCAATGTTTTTGGATTGCTCCACTTTTCTGTGCTTTCTTGTACAGCTGCAATAAATGCCCTGCCCAGGACTGGTCAGTCACTTGTTAGATCAGCTGCCCCCCTCTCCTAGTCCAGGCACTCCAGATGCTCCCTGTGCCCTGACCAATGTGCCTGTCCCCACATAAGCAGAACTGCACATGAAGGCTCGATGCAGAAGGTCTGTGCTCAATCCCTTGCAGTTTTGGGGCACACTCAGTGTTTTGGCTGCAGGGCTGGGTGCGAGCAGGCACTGCTGGGCCTGACATTTATGTCGTGGTCTTGTGATAGTCCAGGTTTAGAAGGCAGGCAGGCAGGCAGCTTGTTTTACTGGGCACGTCACCCGAGAGCCGTACAGTATGAGCTGCTGGCTGCAGCCCCTCTGACTGTACAGCCCAGGCAGGAGGGCTTTGGAGCACTCGAGCTCCAGGGCCACGTAAAAAACTGTGTGTGAGAAACCTGCCCTGCGCTGGCTTTGTGCTCACAGGGATGGATGGAGCCGCCTCCCTCCCTTGAGATTGGACTCTTGTCATCCTTGAGATAAGAAAGAGTCACTTCAAGTTGCATCTGCACTTTGAATTTTATTGTGGTTTTGTGTGGATGTGCAGAAAAACAAAAACCTGCTTTCTGAGTGACACTGAGGTGCTGGAGGCTGTGCAGAGAAAGGCAGTGGAGCTGGGGAGGGGTCTGGAGCCCCAAGAGCAGGCGAGGCTCAGCCTGGAAAGAAGGAGGCTCAGGAGGACCTTGTGGCTCTGCACGACTCCCTGACAGGAGGGGACAGCCTGGGGGTCAGGCTCTGCTCCCAGGGAACAGGGACAGGAGGAGAGAAAACAGCCCCAAGTTGTGCCAAGGGACATTTAGATATTAAGGGAAATTCTTCACCGAAAGCATTCTCCAGCCCTGGAACAGCTGCCCAGGGCAGTGTGGAGTCCCCATCTCTGGAGGTGTTTTAGAGCCATGCAGATGTTGCACTTGGGGACACAGATTGGTGGTGGCCTTGGCAGCGTCACTGGACTGATCTTAGAAGGCTTTTCCAGCCTGGACAATTCCATGATTCCAAGGCAGCAGCACAGACCTTTATTTGCTGAGGCAGGGGTGATGGTGGTCTGGTCCATACACAGCACCTTCCTGGGCTGCCATTTTCAGTTAGGAGTTCTTAAAACAAAGTCCTGTAAGGGAAATGAAGCCCCAGCCCTTCTGTCTGATCTTTGGTAAGTGCAGATGTGCATCTTGGAACAATTTACTCCTGGTTGTGTTTAGGGCTACCAGAGTGACTGTTCATTCCCACATATGGAGCATGGTTTCAGAAGGTAATTTAAACAAATGGAGCGCCACTTCCAATTTTTCAGGCTTCTAGTTTAGGAGCCAAAATTGTTCTCCTGGCTCCAGCTTGCCCACCCTGGCTGTATCAGTTCCCACATGGCCTGCCAAGTTTGCAGAGAACTATCTATGGTCCCTTTTCCCTTCTGAGGAGGCAAAACTCCCTTGGCTGAGCGTGGTTTGGGCTTTGTTGGGACGTGGGGCGGGGCAGGGAAAGCCCTGCCTGGGACTGACCTGTGCTGTTGTGAAGTCACAGGGGTTTTGTGAGCCCAGCTGTGCCTTTGCCCCTGTGATGGGGTTAACACGAGCCATGAGGTGCTCCTGGCTCCTGCTGGATGCTGCCAGGTGCCATCGGTTCCTGCTGCTGCACTTTGGGAAGGGTAGTCTGGGATCAGAAAGTACCCTGGGCTGTGGGGACAGGGAAAACACACCTCTGTTTTGTGGCTGTTGGCACTGGAGGGTTGCCCTAATACGTAGTTCTTTTGCTGTTCCATGGCTCTCACTGGACTGTTAGGTCTAGGCTAAGTGAAATGATTTAGTAGCACATCAGCTTGTGCTTGTGAAAGTAAATATTTTTGTTCTACTGAAAGCAAATGGAAATGTGTGGTCAGTGTCCTGGTGCAATAAGTCCTGACCTGCTGCTTGGAAGAAGTAGGAAATGCAGTGATGAGGGAAAAGTGATGTATTTGAGCTTGCTGTGTGTGTGTGGATGGGAGCGGTGCTGCACCCCAGAGATGCACAGCAGTTCCCCAGGCACTTGCAGTGGCCAGGGGCCCATCTCCTCTGTGCTGCTGTTACTCAGTGGTCCCGTGAGCTGTGAGTACCCACTGCCTGCCCCGGGCTTTGTGCGCGTGGAACGGCTCAAATACCCAAAATTCAGACGCGCCGAGCTGTGTGCTGCAGACTTGGTTTAAGACCCCCAAACGGATCTGTACGTTGGCTGTATTTGTTTGGTTTTTGTTTTCTTGCAGTTTCTGCACATATAAAAGAGGCTTTGTCCTCTGTGGGCCCTGAATTTCCCATGTACAAGGAGAGGCATTGAGAGAATTCCAGGCTGCGGCTTTGCTTCCACGTGCCCCTGCTGCATTTACCTGTATTTAGTGCGTGTCTCTGACTCAGTGTTTACTCTTCAGTATTTAAACATTCCCTAGAAATTAAATCTTTTAAGAACATTATTCTTCACACCAAGTGCTTGTAGAAGCCCAGTTGTGCAATGCCTACGCTCATGTATTGGCTGCTGTCTTACTCCCTCGGAACAGGATTTATGGTGGCAAAGCAAAGCAGCAGCCACAATTAGAATTTGGGTACTACAGCGCTGAAGTGCTTTCAAAATAGCAGTGTCTGTGCTCCAAAAATACTCCATTGTCCCCTGCTTTGAGAGCTGGTGACAGCCATGGTTGCCAGCCTCACGTGAGGGCTGTGTTGGTGCAGAGGGCAGGATCTCCCTCCCAAGTCTGGGGGCACCTGAGCCCTTGGTGCTGCCTCTTGGCACCAGCAACGAGTTTGATTTGCATGGCTGGAGCAGCAGGGATCAGTGACACCCATTGCTGTTTGATCTTTGGCCCTTTGCCCCGTGCTGTCACCAGCCTGGGGCTAATGGCCGTGTGTGACATTTGGGAGCCTGGCTGGGGTGATTAGCAGGACGCTCCAGTCCAGACCTGAGTTCACTCCTCAGAGTGCAGAAAGCGAATCACGAGCCCGAGGTCCATCCTCGGCCGTGCAGTGACGCCCAGCCTGTGTCCCAGGTGCTGCCCTGCTGTGAGCCAGGCTGCTGGGGTGGCTCTGGCAGCCCTGGCACAGGGCACTGTCCGGGCGCCCTTTTGCTCACACCGTGCTGCGCCACGCGGCCCCGAGAGCCTGGGGCTGGATCATGCCTTGGCTTTGAAGTAGGGTTTCAGCTCCTGAGCATGTAATCTGTGGGTTTAAGTCATTTCTGCTGATAAGGGAAATCAGATAGTCTTGTTGGAAGTGGCTCGTAGGCTTCTCTAGTGTTGTAATTCAGCTCCGTGCCCAAGTGAAAGGTGATTCTTTAACAAGTTGGTCCGTGCAGTTACTGCTGTGGAAGATTCTTCTGTCAAGCTTGCTTTGTTATGAAACAAATTCAAATTTCAAGCAAATCTTTGTGGTTTTGGGGGGAGCAGAAACTTCCTGAAGTTCCAAGAGGCAGCTCCTGTGTTCTGACATCACTGGGAGGTCTGAGTGGAAATGACTGCAAGGGTGTTTTGTCCTCAGCAAGCTGGAATGAGATTCCCTGATTGTCCCTTGCTAAAAGGGAGGGAATTTCTGCCTTCACTCAGGTAATACCACTGTAGAACATCAGTTTATTTTAGTCTGGACTTTACAATCAGACCCAAGCTGCCAACCTTGCACCTTCCTTTGTTATAAACTCTGCTGAGGGCAGGCAGGGGGCTGGGGCAGCCAGTGCTTCTCCCCCTAACCGGGGGTAAATCCATGGTGCTAAAGCTGGCACAGTTTGGTTTGCTTCTCCTGCAAAGCCTGGGCAAGCTGAGGGTGAGGAAGGGACTCTCCATCGCTTGGATGTGGTTTATCTTGGTTGTTGAGGGTTAATGTATTGAAGCCTGCATTCCTCACAGTTTCACTTTTGGCTTCTCTTTCTAAAAATTTCCACTCCATTTCATAACAGTTCTGGAGTGAGGGGTGGTGATACTCGGGAACCTTTGAGTCTGAAAATGTTCTGTGTAATCGGGGGCTGGAGGCAGCCACAGTTGTTTTCAGGCCCAGGGGAACCAGTCTTCCTGACAATAACATTAACCCTCCCTAAATCAGCTAATTGAAGGATTTTTAATTAACTTAAGGGGTGGGGATGGTAAATAGAAGCAGTGGTTTTGAGAAGAAAATTGCTTTCTGCTGTAGTCTTGTGACTGATGAAAATTCTGATGTTTGAAGCTAAAAAATAGTGTCTCACTAGTTTGATCATTTCTATTGCTTTTGGAGCCAAGCACAGACTCCAGTGACTGGGTTTTGTGGCACGTAACAAACATCATTATTGATGGAGGAGTGTCTGAGAGGCAAACTACAGCCTTCCAAAGCTTTATGTGCCCACAAAGGCTGGATTCAAGATTTTGAGTGTAACAACTGCACTGACTTTGTACTGAAAATACTTTGGGTGTATCCTGATAGTTCTGCCTCCCAAACTGATAACCCGAGCTGGAGTATCTTTGACAGGCTGCACTGCAGCATAAGAAACTTTCCTGAGACTCAATGCCTTCATCAGTGTCTCTACAAGACATCTTGTGACAGGGCCACTGCTTGTTTGTTCCCATAGAAACTGCCATCTGATCGTGGCAAACTGCACAAAGGCTCCTGCTGCAAACGCAGCGTCTAAAAATTCCTCAGTGTATCATCCAGATCTGGCATGGTGCTTTATTCCTCTCTTTCCTGGCAGAATCTCGGCCCCTTCCCGCTCCGTGGGCTCCAGGACCCGCAGTGTTAATGCAATTGGCACCTTGAAAATAATCCTAGAACTAGAGGTGATGGTGTCACCTCCTAATTGTGCTCTCAGAGGTGCTGGCAAGGGAGCAGTGTTTGCAGTCTCTGCCAGCAGCAGGATGATGCACATGGAAATCATAAATACTCAATAAAAGGTATTTGATGTATTTAAAATCTTCAATATTGGGGAAAAATTCCTTTTCTGTAAGTGTGTGGCTGTTGCTTTTGACTTGTTTTGAATATCCAGCTAGTTTGACTTTGGTATAGAAAAGACCCAACACTTGCAGGTTTAGGAAAATATCTGTGCAAGTCTGTTTGGGAGCCCAGAATCCCACATTCCCAAATGGACCTGGTGGCACATGAAGAGGAGCAGCGATTCCTTCCATCCTCTCTGCCCCTGTAGGTTTTGTGTGGTGATCCCAGGGTGATATTTAAGGCTCCTGCAGCCCTGGTGTGAGCAGGAGCTGCTGCACTGGTGCATGGAGCTGCACACAGGGTACATGCACGCTGCAGCTCCCGTGCATGGTGCAGGGCCCAGCCTCCCCTGGAATGCAGCAGGATCCGGAGCAGGAGCCCAGCACGGAGCCAGCACCACGCTCAGGCTGCTGGGCTGAGTGAAAGGGATTGTTATACGGGATGACAGATTCCTCTGGAGCTTGTTGCTGTTTGCAGAAGGGAAGCCAAGACATTGGTGCTTAATATCTTCCAGAAGTCCTTGGCTTTAACCCTTAGGGAGCCTCAGGAAATCCACTGGAAGCCGGTGCAAAGGCAATCCCAGGCAACCAGCAGCAGGATGAGAGGACGTGATGGCCCCAGGCTGTGCCAGGGAGGCTCAGGTTGGACATCAGGAGGAATTTCTTCACAGAAGGGGCTGTTGAACTTTGGAAGGGGCTGCCCATGGAGGTTTGGAGTGCCCATCCCTGGGGATGTCCAAGGAATGCCTGGATGTGGTGGCACTCAGTGCTCCGGGCTGGATGACAAGGTGGGGATTCGATGGTCCTGGAGGTCTTTCCCAGCCCAGATGACTCTGTGACTGTGCTGCACGTTCTGGTGCAGTGCCAGGTGTTTTCCCAGGATGCAGTTTACTGCAGGAGCATTTCTGTGGTGCACGGCAGGCTGGGGCGCCCAGCCAAAGGCGCTCCTGCTGCGTGTGTTGGTTTGTCATTAAAAAATAGCCATTTTCTATCATTACAAAATAGCTACTCTTAACTTGTGCTGCACCAGTGCTGGGTGCTCCATATGGCTTAGACAGGAGTGAGGTGAGGTATTCCCTCTCAGGAGACCTCTCAGTCCAAGTGGTGTTCTTTGCAGGATAAGCATTGCTTAAAAAAATCCAAACCCTAACGTAGTGTGTTCTGAGCACATCACTTCATGCACACCAGCTTCTAAATTTCCTTATTTCGGAGCTTTTTTATTTTATAATCCAGTAATTCAAAGCTGCCTCTGACTGCACACTCTGTACCTGAAATGCACTATTTTCCCCCGTCACTTGCATTTTTAGGTCACGACTGAATTAGAGCAAAATGACAATCCAGGAACTTTGTATAACACTTTCAAAACCTGCTTGCTGTAATATCCTGGCAGCTTTTTAAAGACTTGTCTTGATGTTTGAGCCAGGCCTTTCCCATGAAACCTGGCAGGTGACTCCATGTCTCGTGGTCCCGCTGCTCTCAGGGATGGTCCCCACTGGGGCTCTGTTCCACAGCAGCATTCCTGATGCATCTCCTGCTGTCACAGATTTCTTCCTGCGTGCAAATACATTTCCAAAACTCTGCTGCTAAGCAACTCTCTCCAAGGCTGGAGAGTAAGGCATGAGGAGCAGCTGAGGGAGCTGGGGGGGCTCAGCCTGGAGGAAAGGAGGCACAGGGGGGACCCTCTCATTCTGTATAAACTCCTGACAGGTATTGGAAGGGGATGCCCAGGAGGAGGTGGAATCCCTGGGGGTGTCCAAGGAAGGGTACTCAGTACTCTGGGCTGGGGACAAGGTTGGGACTTGGCACAGGTTGGATTCAATAATCTCAGAGGGCTTTTCCAGCCTCAGTGACTCTGGGATTCTTTAAATGCTTCAGTGGCAATCTCAGGAGAGGTTTGGAGGCAGAATCCTGCACAGAAGTCAGTTCCAGTGTTCAACTGACATCTCCTGAAATAATACTGACAGGTGGGTGTTCAAGGTGTTGGTAAACTGAACTGAATTTGTTTCCATGAGATGTTTAGGCTGCAGTGCCTGAATTGAGGGGAGAGCAATTGAGCGAGTGCTTTGAACGGGCAACCTGGACTGGAAGGGGACCAAGGTGGGCAAGTGTCCTCCCAGAATTTGATTTCACCTCTTGGCTTTGCTTGCCTGCAGGTGGCTGGGAGGCCGAGCTGTAGCTCAAGCAGGAGTGCAGTCAGGCCTGAGCAGAACTGCAGCGCTCCCATCTGCTGTCACAGAGGCTGGAGCTGAGCCTCCTTGGCCAAGCAGTCGAGCTTACGTGACCGGGCTCTGCTTTTTCACATCACATTTGTTAGTTAACCAGTTTGCATCGATTTAAATGCACCTCCATGAGCTTCTGCACCAGTTTAAGTGCATTCAAAAACCGGTTTTAATTATCAAGTGCAGTCTTTGTGTAGTAAGTGCCAAGAGTGCTTTTAATTTGCATGGAAGCCATGGAGGTAGTGCTGCAGACTGTCAGCAGATCGTGGGGCTGCACCACAGCCATGGTCAGGGCTCAGCCTTCATTCCTTCCGCTCAGCAGTGTCCTGCTGCATCCCACTAGAATTCCTGCTGATGCCACAGGCAGGAGCTTTTACAACCTGCCTTTTACCTCAGCCTCTTTTCCTTTGGCTTAAGCTGATTTTTAATACTTGTTCTTAGATATTCTGCTTTTATGGTCCAGGTGTGGAGGAGTTTGATGAACTGACCTCCCAGGCATGCAGCTCTTGGTGCCTGCTCTCTGTGGATGGACGTGTGGACATGTTTCAGGTAGCAGCACTCACTGTAGGCTGCCATTTGTCTGTGTGGTTTGCTCTCTTCCCTCACCAGGATAAATAATTTTCCATACCACCTCTAATTCACGTTCTGACTCCTGTGAAGTTCTCAGCCTTGCATCTGGGAAGCATTACAGGAATTTTACAAGGCTTCTGAACTAAAAACAAATTACTGGCATAAATGTCAGCCGAAGCTGTTGGGGCTGGAGGGGTTTTCTGCTGTAACAGAGTGAGAAATGAAAAGGCAGGGAGGTCAGTGGGAATGCAGACACGGCACGGTGTGAAGCTGTGGAATCCAGCAGACAGGAGTGGTGTGGCTATCCCGTGCTGTGTTTGAGGTGGTTAGGTGTGGCTGCCTGCAGTCTGCTGTGCTGAGACTTGCTCTGCCTTCGGCTCAGTCCCATGGAGTCTCTTGCTGTGGCCCAGGAGAAAAAGGCAGCACTGGCAGGGACCAGGAGATTCAGTGTCTGACCAGAACTTTAAAAAGCTTTGGAAATCTTGTCATTAAGAAGGATAAGGGCTAGAAGGAGATGTGGTGTAGCTTAAGGGATTCCTGTTCTTAAGCTGTGCGTGGCTGACCTCCTCGGTTGCCGCTTGGTCCTCTGAGTCCTGCTCAGCCTGAAGCCCAGGGAACTTGCTGAGCAGCCATCAGGTTTTGTGGGGATATGTGCTAATTCCATACAGCCTGGGTAGGCTCTTCCCAGCCCTGTGTGGAGTGCTGTGGCCTGTCCCTGTGCTCGGCCTCTTCCCAGGTGTGTGTTTGCAGCCCGAGGTGATGATTCATGGCGCTCGCCCTCGCGACACCTCCCGTTTGCAGCGGGAGGTTCTTCGTGCACCAGGATGGTTTGTTTATCTAATTGGCATCTCCAGCTCCCTTCCCTATGCCTTTCTCTGCAACCCCAAAGCCCTTGATGCTGTTCAGCATGCTCTGATGTAGTGTGTGTCAGCCAGGGCAGGTAACTCTGAGTCTCTGTCGTTTCCCGCTGTTGCCCCAGGTGATGAAATAATGAGGAGAAGCTCTCCAGGAGGGTTTGGGACCTGGCATCCAGGTGAGTGTGACAAGTAGAGCTCTAGCAATGTGAGCAGGCTTTCTCGTGACTGGCAGGACATTATTTACACTAGCTATGCTGTGGCTGAACATGACAGAATTTACCTGTCAGCCCTTGCAGCTTCAGAATGGGAAAAAGTTTGCATTTGGGATTAAATCACCAGTGAACTGGCACTGAGGCTGTGAAGCAGCAAGTGTCAGGTGGGAGGCACTTACCTCTCAGACCTTTTTGATGGCTTCTGTTGGAAAAGAGAAGCTGCAGCTGCTGGCGTGGGGTTAATCCAGGACTGGGAAAGGAGGAATGCAGCAGGGATAAAGGCTGGGATCCTTGGGGGTGCCCTGGGTGAGCTTCCTGTCCTGTGACATTTGCAAGCTGCCCTGAAATGATGAGATTTCCTTACCTGAGTGTAGCTGGTTGTGTGAGCCGGGGATGTGAATGTGGGGTTTGTGCTTTGGCCACTGAAATCCCAGCTGTGCTCCCTCTGGGACAAGGAGAGGTCACGGCAGAGCACGGCGCTCACACAAGCCGGGCATTAACACTGCAGCCGGCCAAGAGGATTTGGATGTATTGACTTTTCTCGTAACACCATCAGTATTTTCTTCACCTTGTGCAAGACACAAGTCCCTGCATTGATTGTGCAGAGGGATGTGGACAAGGTGAGAACTTCCTTCCTGAGCTAATGCAGCTTCTCTGAGCACATCTTCGTCCACAGTTTCCTGCTTTCAGTTGCTGCCAATATTTGCATTTGTGCCACCTCCAAAAGCCACTGATGTTGCTGCAGACTGGCCTAGTTTTATTTGCTGTATCACTTTGACTTAGGTAGGTTCTGTGTTGGTTAATTCTGAGGAGGAGATGCCCCTGTGTTACCCATGAGCTTGCCAAGAGAAGTCTGGGAATCGGCAGCGTCAGTGCTTCCCTTTTGTCGAGCACTTTCTTATGACTAAAAACGGTACAAATTGCCTGTTTGCATGGAGGGAGCTCGCTTTTGGTGACCCCAAACACACCAGCAGGCTTGTGCTGACAGCTTGCCTCAGAAACATGTGCCTCTGCCATCAGAGTGTCCGTGCGGCGCTGTGTGGGGTGACATCCACCCGGCAGAGCTCCCGAGGAGGACACGGCCTGCAGTGGCCTGGAGTTGACGCTGTGGTTTTGTGTTTTTATCACAGCCCTGTGTCCATATGCCACTCGAGTGCCTCTGTGTGTGCCTCATACACGTATCTCCAGTGTGCTTCCTTAGCCCTCTGTTTTCCCCCTTCTTCACTGTAATTCTGGTCTCTGCTGCTGGAGTTCTCCTGTGCAGCTCTGGTATCTGCTTACAGGAGTGATTTTTACCCCTCCAGCAGCTGCTTAATCCAAACAGGCCGTGTTCCCGAGCTTCCCAAGTGTTTGTGGCAGGCAGGAGCAGCTGGAAGAGCTGTTCCCTGCCAGCCCCTCTGACAGCTCACGTTGTCAGCCCGGGAGGGCTGCAGTGGACAGGGAGGAGGGGGCTCCTTTGCTCACTGCCAATGCAGGAGGAATTTGGGTGGATGAGCCTCCTCCAGGTTTATTAGCTTGTTCCAGAGACCCTCTCCGGTGACAGCTCTCAGTGTGGCTGCCACGTGCCCTCGGGGTGACACAGGAGCCGAGCTGCAGGGACACCTCCATCCATGGCACAGGACACCCTGGGACTGTTTACTGAGCCTTTTCCAGGAGGAATCTGGAGCAGGAGGACTCCCCAGGACAGTTCTAGGAAATGTCTTGCTCCCAAATAAACATGTTGGTTTTCTCAATGCAGTCGCTTTGCCGGTGCCATCTGTTGGCTCCCATTCCATGGAGGAGATCCGTGCTGATTTACAGGAATGCCACTGCCATAATTACACTTTTACAGCGGTCACTGATCACACTGAGCACATGGGCTCCTTTGGGAAGAAGTGGGAGTTTCTGATTTTCACTCAGGCCGCTGCAGAAACAACTGAACTAAAAGGGAAAGGGTGATTTCTTTATGGAATGATCACTCATGCAAAAAATTTTACTTATCATTGGATTCTATTAGATCTAAGCAGATGCCTGGCATGAAGGAGCAGATTTTAGCTCAGGCCAGGGTCTCTGGCTTGTTCCTTTGTTCACAGCACAGAAATAAAAGGAAGCAGTGTCCCATGGCTCCTTTCCACTGAAAACAGACCGTGCTTCCACCTCTTTCTCCCTCAGAGCCTTTGCAGGCAGCTGGAGCAGTGCAGGGCACAGTGGCTGTCCTCTCCCTGCCCATCCGCCTGGGCACCCAGCAGGTCATTTCCCTTCCTGTTGGCAGGGCACTGTGCATTCAAGGAAGTCTGTCTGGATTGTTATCCACACTCAGCTGAGAAACAAGACGTCCACAGAAATTTTAACTCCTGCAAGTTGATATTCTCCTCTCTCCTGTTCCAAGCCTTGTGCCTTGTTTCAGAGCCCCTCACCTTGGCATATTTAGCTCTGCTGGCTGCCAGATTTGAAAATCTGGTATCTCAGAGCAAAGTAGGAATTTATAATGTTGTTTATGTCACACTTTGGGAACTTCAGGAGAATCCTGTGAGTTTGAGAGCAAGAATTGTCCAGGCTTTGTGTGCTGGGCTGAAGGAAGTGGTCAATGCTCAGGGTGGAGGGGCAGCCTGGGCTCCTCCCCACATCTCTGAGCATTCTGGGGTGACTGAAGCCACCTTGCCTTGCCTGACACATGCCTTCCATCCCTCCTGACTGATCCCATGGGATGCAATGGGATGTGCTGGTACGGGGTTGTCTGGGTGCTCCTCTTTGGCCCCCAGAGTTTTGGTACCCCTCCTTCCATTTTCCAGCTACCCCTTCTGCTTTCATGTGGTTGGAATTTCCACTCCTCCCCACAAGGCTTTGCCTGGTGTGCACATCCACTCAGCACAGCTTTGGGATCACAGGAGTTACAGAGCAGAGTTCAGATGAGCACCAGGAGGAGAAAAATCTGGAAAAGCAGTGAACGAGCCACCTGCAACCTGCAGCTGTCACTTGGAACACCTTGCCTGCTCTCCACCAATTGTTTCTAGCTACTTGTCATTTCTCCCAAGTAACCATTCCTTCCCAAATTACTAGTGCAAGTTTTACTTGGATGCAAGAAGGAATAAATGAACTGTTTACAAGTGGCGGGAACATTTTGTTAATTGGTAGCAGCATGCATGCTCCAGGCTTGGCATTTATCCTCCTGCCTGTAAGCTTCATTAACTTCTGATAAAAGAATAGTTAATTTCTCAGACTCCTTTTTTAAAGTATTTCATTGTTTGAGAATTTGGATCATGGTTTTCTTCCACTTCTACTTGTGCCTGAATTTTTGCTTTACTTAATGATGTTTAGTGTTCCTCTCTATTTTATGTGGTGTTTGTAAGCAGGAGGGAATGCACTCGATTTTGGGGTTTATTATAACTGAAACTGATTCCTTTTGCATAAATAATTATATATATATATATATATATATATATATATATATATATATATATATATATATATATATATATATATATATGGAGGCAGGGCAGTTATCACCCTGACAAGGATTTTATCATAAAATACGAAGGTTAGTTTTCATATGCTTTAGATTTTTCCCTTAAAGATCCTTTTGTTTGGCTGTTTTTCTCCAATTTATAATCTCCAATAAATAATTAAATAATAAAATAAAGGGCTGAATTCATTGTGGCCATCCCTTGAGCTTTAGATGGAGTCAGTGTGGCTGGTGCAACACAAGGAGCTCAGCCAGTCCCTTTTCTGTTGAAGTCCCAAATCATCTTTCGAGGGAAGGGGGAATATCAGCCAGCTAGGAGATGCAGGAACGGAGAAACCAACCTGATCTGTTCTGGAAAACCTTTACACCAGTCCTTCCCTCTGGAAAAGTAGCGATTCTCCAAAAGAACCCAAAGGGCAAAGCTTTGGAACAGACCAGCTGCAGCTCCCCTGCAGAGCCCCGGGTGGAACATCAGCCCCCTGAAATCCTGAATTCCCTGCGTGTCCCTGCTGCCCAGAGCACAGGGGATTTCCTACTTCCACCCTCGCAGGGTCCTGAGGAAGCTCTGCATTTCCTGAAACCGAAGCACGAGGTGCTTTCCCCAGGATTTTTCAGGAGACTTTTGCCTTTCATGTTGCATCGGTTGCTGGAGGCATTTGTGTGGAATGAAAACATTTGGAAGGAATCCCTTCAGGTCTCTCCTGCATAAAGGGTGGGTTTGGGTTTGGGGCTGCTTGGCTGAGCTCAGGATGAGATCCTTCTCAAGGAGAACATCTCCTGAGTGCTGCAGGTCTGGCTTTGCTCCCCATCCAGCTATTGTGTGTCTTGTGGGTGTGGAGTTTCACTCGCCGCGTGGAAATCCCGCAGCGTCACGGGGACACGGGGAGGTGGCAGCCTGGTGCTCCCTGCCCTGGGTTATCAGGGAAAACCAGAGGAATTCAGTTCTGTTGTGTCTGGCCCTACTGACCAAGTTGGGTGCAATCAGATGCTCTACATACCCTGAACTTGGCCGAGAGTGTCAGCTCGAGCCATATAATTAAGCTGGGAAATGAGAGTTCCTTAGAGCAAACACAGAGCTGGGAATGAGTAAGGAGCTCAGGAATACTCCAGATCTGTGGATTTTCATTTACGTCTTTGGGCCTGAAAATGACTCATGTCTCTGGGTAGACATCTTGGCTTTGCTCTCAGAGGAAGCGTCTCTTAGCTTTTACGTGTATTTATGCTCCAGCTTTACAAAAGCCCGTTCTTGCAGGAAAACCTTGGGTGAAAAGCATGTGGAGAGTGTTTCCCAATGCCCCTCTGGCTCTGTGTACATCCCCAGCTCTCTCCTGAGCACTGTGCCTGGGTCCCTGCGGTGTGGATCCGCGCTGGGCTGCTCCCGGGGCTCTGCCCCCCGTTAATCGCAGCCCCGGTGCCTGGCAGCCCCTGCTGCCGTTTCACCTCGTGCCTGGGCTCCAGCCCCTCCTGCCAGCAGCTCCCAGCGCCGAGTGCCAGACCTGGCTGCCGTTCAGCTCCCGCTCCTGCTGGAGGAAGCATGCTCAGTGACTTGGAAGGCTGGAAGCGTTCCTGCGCTCTGAATTAAAGGTTTCAAATGAAAGAAACAGCTTATTGTGCTTGGGTGCCTTTTCGGGATTCTGCTGGGTTCTGCTCACATGCAGGGCGGTTATTGCTCTGGCAGGGATTTGATCATAAAATATGGGGCTTAATTTTCATGTGCTTCAGATTGTTCCCTTAAAGAAAGATTCCCTTAAAGGATCTGAAGCTGCTTTTGTGTGGTTGTGTGCGTGCCTGTGAGAGCATCCCTTAGCCCTGCCCTTGGGGCTGGCACTAGGACAGGGACATGTGTTTGGGTCGTGTGCCCCCGTGGGTTTGTGCCCGTGGTCCTGGCACACTGCCGTGCACAGGGCACTTGTCCTTGTCCCCACTGAGCTCTGGGGTCTGGGACAAGCCAAGCATTTCTGTGTCAGATCTTTCTGGCTGTGCATCCTCAGTGGTTTTCGTGGCAGTGCTGCTTTGCATGCCCTTCCCCAGGCCTTTGCATGATCCTGCAGCCTTCCTGGGCAGGACTTGTGTAAATTAGGCTCTCCAGCAAAGCAACCAGGAGATTTGTAGAAGCAGTTCTTTTCCCAGGGAGAGCCCTCTCCGAGTGAGAAAACCTGCTGGGGGATGGGAGCTCATCCCACAAATCCCCAGACTGGAGCTGCTCGCTCAAAGGGGTGTTTCATGGTGGGGAGGAAGATACTGAAGGCTGAAATTTGATTTAGAAGCAGCAGGGCAGATGTTCCTCTGCCAGGCAGAGCAGCTTTTTCTCTCAGCTGTTTTCTCCATCAAGGTTTCACTCTGCCTTTTCTCTCCTGTTCATCCTGGCATTCCAGAAAAGATTCCTGTCCTTGCTCTCTGTGTGTGGATGAAACAGGGCGCCCAGTGGACTTGAGGACAGGTGGTTCTTAGCACAGAAGTGTCTCCACGTTTGGAGTCTGGTGGTTCTACAGTCCATGCCCAAAGGAGCTGGGAGCTGCCAGCACCAGGGAGGTCGAGGGAAAATTTCGGAGACTGGAGAGCAGCTGACTGGAAGCACTTAGACTTGTTTAAACTCCATTAGTGTAGCGTTACAGAGCACTTCTGGTTTAAAACAGATAAATAAACACCTCAATTGTTAAAAGCCTGACACTACCCCCCATTCCCATCACTGCTGGGGTTTATCAGCCCTGGTGCAGGGAGCTGCTGTGTGGATCATGCAGCTGGGTCAGTAACTTCTCTTCTGTTTCCCCTCTGCCAGGTTGCAATAAAGATCATTGATAAGACTCAGCTGGATGAAGAGAACCTGAAGAAGATATTTAGAGAAGTTCAGATCATGAAGATGCTTTGCCACCCACATATCATCAGGTTGTACCAGGTAGGAGCATTCTGCCATGGAGCTCCCATCCCTTGACTCTACACTGCAGCAGCACTTCCCCCAGAGCTATCCCTCCATTCCTTCCTCATGGAACTGGGAAAGCCCTTGATGTTTTCAGGGTCTCAAAGTGCTCTGACTGGAGGGGCAGGGGGAAAGTGTAGCTAATCCTTCTCTTTCTGGGCCATCATGCTTCCGCTGTGGGCTGGCCTCCTGCCACTTGTTTATGGCCATTGTGTGCTTCTCAGTTTCCCAGTTGAAACCGGATGCAGGTTCCCCTTCTCCCTTTAAGGGAGGGAGTAAATCTCACCCAGGAGTAGGACTGGGCTCTCCTCTCCCTGCCCAGCTCCCTGTGGCCCCCAGGCCCTGCTGATCTGCTCAGCCCTTTCCTGGAAGGGGATCAATACTGGCAGCAGACCTGCTTTTGAATATTGTTTGCAGACTTTTTTTCCAGCTTGTTTGACTTTTTTTTTGTCTGCAAACAAAACCCCCAGAGGCAGAAGCCACGTAGTCTGCCCTTTACACAGGTAGCTGGTTGTGCCCCTCTGTGAGGAGGGTGCAGCAGAGTGATGGGAGCAGAGGCGTTAGGGACTCTGTTTCCCATCTGTACTTGAGTGATATGAACATTTATTTGGACTCCAAAGAGTTAAAACTGAGTGGAAGTGACAGAGGTTAATGTTTAGCTCCTTTGGCCAAACCATGTGTGAGATGCTTACAGGGACTGTGGCACTTTCAAGGTACCCAGGGAGTGCTTCTTTGCAAACTTACTCCTTAAACCTTTCTTTTGAGCCAAAAAACCTTTTTAAACCTGTTTCATTCCACCTAAAGCTTTTGATGTGGTACTGAAGAGGTGACACTTGGGGCTTGGCCTTGTTTAGGGCGGGAGAAGAGCAGGGTGGCAGCCCTGAGAAGTCTCCCAGGCTGCTGGAATGGACAAGACCTGGGAGCAAATGCTAATGGGAGGGAAACAGACCAGGAGGAGGAAGGTTCAGGTGCAGTGTAATGTGTAGTTACAGATTTAGTGTTTGAAACTTGCTGTTTCATCCTTACTGTCCCCATTCCTGTCATCCCCGCACATGGCTCTGGGAAGGATGGGAAGGTTATAGTTTGGATTTGATGAAAGCAGTTCCCTGTGTTACAGGGGGAATAAAGGTGGTTTTAGGGTATTTCTCGCTGCACTCAGCAGTCTCCTTATGTGTCACTGCTGTGTCCTTGTGTGCAGGTTATGGAGACGGAGCGGATGATTTATCTGGTGACAGAGTATGCCAGTGGAGGGGAAATATTTGGTAAGTACATTTATTGCATTCTTTAATCAGATAATGCACTTGGTCAACTACAGTAAACTGAAAATAGCCACCACACTCTCTTGTTTCAGCCGAGAGGTGCCCTTCAGCCTGCAAACTTTCCATTGACAAGAGGAGTAAAGGAATAAATGAGACCAACTCAATGGAAAAATAGCCCCCATAACCTCTGTTTCTTCTTTGGGTTTCATTGACAGGTGGTGCTGCTCCTCTTTCGTGCTCACTTTGGGATTAAAGATGTTGGAAATAGTCATGCAGTTGGATTTTAGTGTTGCTGAGTGCTTTGTTTCCCAGCAAGTTATATGAGCCTTGTTGATGATAGTGGAATTGTTGGGATGTGTCAGTAGCTTTCAAAGAAACAGGCAGTCCTGCAGTTCTGGAGGGTTTTGTGCTCAAAACCATGTCTTGTCTTTTCTTTTTGATATCTGATGTTATCTTAGCAGGCATTGGTTACATTCCTTCCAAGCACCATTGTCCCAGAGAGTTTTGGCTGAGTGTTCTTGACCACAGGAGCTGTTCCTGAAAGGGAAAAAAGTATCTGTGCAGCACAGCTGAAAGAGCTGTGGGCTGATTGATTCATTTGTTTGGTGAGCAATAGCAAAACTTATAGAAACAGGAATTTACTTATACACTGGAATTTTGTACCGGGTGACAGAGTCGGGATTTTGCAACATTGGTCTGTACTGGCTTTGCCAATATGAGCCTCCAAAAAGGGGGAAAATCCTGTGTGCTTGAATTAGCTTTGTCAAGGAAGTGAGGACAGTCACACGTGGTCTGTCAGCTCCTGGGAGCACTCCCCCTGTCCTTGTCAGTCATTGCAGAAGATTCACTTTTGATTTTACTTCTCATTTCTCTGGAGGAGAAGCTGAGTTGTAATAAAAGACAAAGCTTTTAGTGAAGCAAGAGAAGCCCCAAATTAAGGAAGCTAAAAGCTGAAAAGTGCTGCTTTGCAGCCACTACAAACTGCCACCAGTTCCTCAGTACCTCTGTAGATGGTTGCCATGGCTTCTTGTCAATATTGTCCATGTCCCTTGGATTTCTCCCTGAGAAGGTGACAGCCGAAGGGGAAGCAAGTGACAGCTGATGTTTGGGAAGTGTGGATTGCCTGGTGAAAAACTGACTTGCTGAGCCTTCCAGTTGTTTATTCAAATATGAATCATGGCGCTGGACACACTCAGCAGTTCCAAAGGCTTGTGAAATTCACCTTCCCATGCACAGCAAAATCACCTGCACATGTCCTGGAGTTGGCTTGGGCATGTATCACCAGAGAAAAGTATAAATCTCTTTTTACTTTTTCTCCCTCTTCTGTTGAATTTGGCAGGGATGGGCTCATCTTTTTTTAAATCCAGAGCTATGTGCAAGCTCACATACAAACTTGGAATGAATTCTTTGGTTACAAAAATAGCCTTCTGCGTGAGTCGAAGTGAAAACCTAATTGCTTTCTGAAAGATTTTCTGCTGTAGTAAATTCAGCTCATTAGCATGGCTAATTTCCATGTTGCTGCCCAGCATTTTATCCTCACTGATAGCTGGGAGCAGCCAGCTCTGCAATAGCGTGAGGCATCTCCAGACTCAAGCCGGGAGGTCGTGCCTCTCTCCCCAGTTTTGAGGATTTTTGGGCACTGCCCTCAGTGCAAGAGCAGAGAGGGGAAAACTCAAGTTTCAGCTTTTTGTATTCAGGGTTTCCTGAGGAGCCATTGAGACTTTGTTCTACCAGCGGAAGCAATTTGCAGGGAGGAAGCAGGAGCCCATTCTGGGGAGGTTTCCTTGCAGTCCCTGCATCTCCAGCGCTGAAGGGTCTCACGTCCTTGTGTGCTGGAGACAGAGCCCATGGCAGCATGGGCAGCTGGGCTCTCCTCTTGGGTAAAACCTCACCTGCCCCTCCTCTCAGCGCCTGCCCCTGCTAGGGCAGCTGGGCTGGTTGGGAATGGCTGGATGAGCTGCAGGGATGGTGTGTGAGGTGTGTGTGGGCAGTGCAGCCACTGGCACCGTGCCTCTTACTGGGCACTGGGGGTTCTCTGTGAAATAGCCTGTGCTGAGTCTCTTCAGTCTTCTTCTGGGTCATGTCTTAACACCTGCATGATGTAGGCATTAAAATGCAGTGCTGGAGGGTAGGGGGGGCTGACAGCTGTGGTGTTCTGGGTGCCAAATGCCTTGTGGCATTTGAGTGCAGCCCCATAGAACCAGGGTTGCAGCATTGTGCCATTGCAAACTGCAGGTTTTTGTAAGGAACACAAATTGCTTCTCTGATGCTTTCAGAACTTCCCAAGGCTTAAAGCTGTCAGTATTTCCCAGGCAGTGGCAGAGGTCAGAGCTTTCAGCTGCAGCAGCAATGGTTTCTGTAAATGGCTGCAGTCAGTCAGTCAGGGCTGGCCATGTGTCTGGCCTGTCCCTGCCCTGGGAGCTCCACAGGGATCCCAGCTCAGCACCTGGGAGGGCTGCACCACCTGTTTATCCCAAGTTCCAGTAAAGGGCTGAGCACTCCTTCAACGGCCAGGCTGTGCCGTAAGAGTCTTTGATTCATCTCTTACTGGAAATGTTTGATAATTCACTTTGTTTGCGTAGCAGGGACCAGGGACAGGCCTTGGGTTTGCTGTGGGCTCCAGCAGCCAAATGTAAATTGTTATTTTTGTCCCTGTCCGTGTTTTGCGTGTGGTTGGGTCGCTGGTTTGACATTATGAAGAAATGAATGTCTCCTTTTAAACATAGGGTGGTCTCTATTCCAGGTCCCTCGAGTGTCCTTTTTTGAGGTCAGATGGAATATAGTCTAAAAATCTGGTTTGCTTTCAGATGTTTACTATGAAAACTGTAAATAATCTGCAGTCCTCACTGATGGAATATGAGTTCTTGGTTGATTATAAAAAAAAAAAATCACAGGAAATTTAGAAAATTATCATCTGGTTGATGTGGTTCCCACGTCTGCCCTGTCTCCCCACCACCCGCCCGCTTGTCCTGAGCACTTTGAACCTGAACTGGGCAGACACATTAAACAATGTTGTGGTGCCTGTCTCTAGAAGGTCAGACTGCTTCTGACATCACAAGGTCACCAAATTCACTGGAAATGTGACTTAATCCCCCACACAGAGGAGATGTGAAGCTTCATCAGCGTTTGTTTTCCAGACAGAAAGCAGCTTAAAAGCACGAGGCGTCTGTCCAGAGGCGGGGAGTGGAAACTTGTGTGTCAGTGCTCTCTAAACCAAAGGTGATTTTTTCCCAGTGTAGGATTGGATTGTTTTTTTAACGCAGAGAGCAGCGTCAGGTGCCTCATGTAAGTAGGGAGAGCAGTGACTGATGTGTGTAGGGGTTGTGCAATGAAATGATGCATTCCTTCCCCTCTGGAAGACACCCAGAGGAGCATCGCTGTGCACGGCCCAGCCAGGCTCTGGGTGCTTGGCACGCTCAGAGCAGGGTGCTGGCTCCCAGCTCAGCACTCAGGTCAGCCCTGTAACCTCCCCTGCACGGGAGGTTTGTGCAGACTAAGCTCTCAATGGTTAATTTTGGCATACAGTTGCCCTTGGTGGTATGTGAAGTATTCTGTAGCCTCATTGTTTCTGTCCTTCCTCTGGAGCTGGTGCAGAAATGTCAGTGGGCTCGGAGCGCGGTGCCTACGTGCAGAGCCTGCGCCTCTGCTCCCAGTTCTTCAGCAAAAGTGAAATTTCACGCCTAACCTAAAAAGGGCTTTTTGCAGCCTAAGCAGGATGGCTGGGCCGAGGGGCAGCGGAGTTTTCTGGGTGAGAGGTGTGGGGCAGGGGTGCCCCAAGTGCCAGCATTGAACGCGGGTGTCACCGGCTGTGCCGGGAGTGGTGAACTTGGTTTGGGCAGAAATCCACTTAGGAAAGCCTTGCAGAAAGACACCTGCTGCAGTAGCTGGGTTTGCTTTCTTGCCTGCAGAATTGTTAAAATATTTCAGAATTTGTTGAGAGATTGGAGCCTTGTGCTTTGTTTCAAGGGCACTTGCTGTATGGACAGGCTGGCTCCAAATCCCAGTGGAGCAGAAGGTGTGAATGATCTTGTTTAGGAGCTGAGCTATTACCTGTTGATCAGTGGCTTAAATTGGAGCAGCCCTTGCTGTGCTCTGCTGTCAGTCTCCTTAGAGTCACAAATTTATGACCATGCAAATGCCTTAATGAAATACGACGGGGCAACTTGAGATGGTGACTTTGCTTTGCCCAGCGAGCGAGCTGAGGGTCAGACTGGACTTGGTGATGGTTTTCCTTCTCCAGCCCTGGTTCAGATTTGCTTACAGAATTAGTTTATCCGATGAACAAGAGTTAATTGACAAGTTCTTTGAAAAACACCTCGAGTCTGTTGCACAACGTGAGTGGGCAAAGGCAGAAGTAGGTTGCTGTGCAGTCAGGAGCAGCACAACTGCTTTGATGGATCTTGGTAATTAGTATTTACTGCGAGTCAATTATGTCGCAGGTATTTTAATGAATGGGTGACTGGGGAAAAACACAACCACCCGATGAGAAACCTGCACAAGTGATTTATTGTTATTATTTTCAAGAACAGATATCTGTATTGAGCCCCCAGTTTAATGGAGTTTAGGGAGGGATATGGATAATTTCAGCCTAATTTTGGCTAGAGATGTTTTGAGGCCAACTGGATGGCCTGACCAAGGAGTTACAACCTCCTGAAGTTACCTCCTTCTTTCTCTGCCTTTTCTGCTGCCTGTCTCCTGCCTGTCCATCCCTACTCCTGGGACAGTGACAAGTGGCTTCTGTGAGCCTGGTGCTTCCAGGTTTTAAGTGGACTGAACTTCAGCTGGGTCACTGCTGTGTGCCTGCCTTTGTGATCTCTTGGAGAGGCTTTTCCTGTCCGTGTGTGCAGTGCTGGCTTCCAAGGAAAGCCCAGCTGGCAGCAAACACTACCTTTGAGTGAGAGTAAAGGCTTTCAGCAAAATATTTGGGAGTGCTCAGATTTCCGTAGTGGAGGCCAGCTCCATTTTTATAATGAAATGCTTTCTTGGATTTCGCATCGATGCACAGAGAGGGAGGATGTTCAAGCCCTCCTGCAGCTGCTGGTGGCTGTGCTGGCTGGAGAGCTGAGGTGAGCAGCTGCTTGTGGCTGTGAGTACCTGGGAGCTCGCTGGTTCCAGCAGGAGTTAGACCAAAGAGACGTTTCCTGGGAAAAAGCAGGGGGAAGGAAGGATGCATGTGGCCGGGAAGCTGCACCTCTGAGGTGATGTGGTACCAGGCTTGGGGTCTGACTGAGGGCAGAGGCTGGAAAAGCTTCATTTTTATTTTGATGAAGAAAAGATTCTAAAACCTTTGCCCTTGTGTACAAAACAGTTCTGATTTTCCAGGCATCCCCTCGGCTGTCCTCTATATAACTTTAATTTCAAAGCCAGCCCAGGCGAGGACCGGTTGGCAGCGGTGTGCCCATCCCTGCTTGTGCCTCCTTCACGTCTGCTGCTGGAGCTGGGAACCACGCTGTGCCCACGTTGCTCCCGCCTCCCCAGCTCTCTCCACTGTGTCCATAACCCTGTGTTCTCCTCACCTCACAGATCACCTCGTGGCCCACGGGCGCATGGCCGAGAAGGAAGCCCGGAGAAAGTTCAAGCAAATCGTGGCTGCTGTCAACTTCTGTCACTGTCGTAACATAGTCCACAGGGATCTGAAGGCAGAAAATCTCCTCCTGGATGCAAACCTGAACATCAAAATAGCAGGTGAGCTAAGCTGAGCAGTGTGGGAGGAAGGCAGCTGCTTTCAGGAGTTAATAAATGTAGGCACTGGCTGCTTCCAGGTATTCAGGGAGAAGGAAACGCGGTGCGGCTAAAGGAAGCTTTGGATTTCTGTGTGGCCTTCTGCCCAGAGCTGGGACTGCCAGGTTGTAGCCAGGAGATTTATACCTCCCTTCGAGTAGTGCAAAGTAAAAGAAGAAGGGGAAAAAAGGCAGGTTTGGCTTCCCAGGCTGCAGACACTGCAGCGTTCTCTCCTCTGGGTGATGGGTGAGACAGTGTCACAAAACTGACCTTGTTCTGAGTCCTGCTGCTGGTTCAGGGCTTCCTCAGAGCAGGTCAGGCTAGGTGAGAGAGCAGGAATGGCAAAGTAGGGATGACAAGGTGGATGGGGGAGCAGTGAAGGGGAAGCTGTGCTCCTGGAATCGTTCTTGATGTGCTGCGACAGAGCCAGAGCGGCCTCAGTGCTTTGGGGCTTTATTCCCTGCAGGGAGAGAAGCTGAAGCAGCTGAACACACGGGCCCTCACTGCCTGCTCCTGGATTTTGCAGGGATTTTTTTGTCACTAACTGCCCTTCCAGAGAGCTTCTTCCCTGGGCACTTCTGTCCTGACCTAACACAGGTGCATGTCTGTGATCCTCTGACCGTGAGACTGAGCCTTGGCTCATCTCTGGGGGGCACTGACTAGGCTTGACTTTACTGGGCTTGGTGGGATTGTGACCAACTGAACCAACGAGATTTAACATTTAAGAGCTGGACTCAATCCTCATGGGTCCTTTCCGACTCAGAACATTCTGTGATCCTGCCCTGGTCATCTCGTTTCACAGGCTTTGGAAGTGGTAGATCTTGTACTCAGCATTTCATTCTCCCAGAGCCTAGAGCACAGCAGAGCACCTTTAGAAAGCACTTGGTTGCTCCCTCTCCCAGGACACTTCTGGGTGAGATTGTTGTCTTTTGCAAGGGTTTGTAACTTGATTTTTTTTAAGTGCTGAGGGCTACAAAACTTCACTCTGAGCAATGTTACTTCTGGGACGTGGGAAATACTCCTCTGTCTAGATAGCATCTTGAAGAAAGGAAACAGTCTAGCTCATTGTTGCTGTTCTCTCGTGTACCATCCTGAGGTGTTAGATTAGAGCTCAGCACTCGGTTTGTGGTAAAATCATCAGCAATTTCTTATGCTTCCCTCACACTCCATCTGTGGGGAGGGAGTGGGGAAGGAATAGGAAGGAGAGCAGGACTTCATGGACTTCCCTCTGGTGCTTAACAGTGTGAACCACGTCCTCCTTGGCACAGGGATGATAACCTGCTCCTCACTGTCCTGGGAGCAGCAGATAAGTGACAGGGGCATTGCTGATGAAGCAGGAGTGCAGCTCCTTGGAGAAGGAGTGGAAGGGCTCTGGAGCTCGGGGAGAGGCTGCTGGGGAAGTCTCTGAGCAGCACTTTCTGGTGTTCCATGCAAAGGCTGCACTAATGGTTTGAGGCCATCTTGTGTTCACGGGAAAAATCCGCTCTGTGTGGAGGGGGAGGGTGCCTGGCAGACAGCGAGAAGTTAAAAACTAACCCAGGTGGAAACTGGAATTCAGCTGGATTTGCTGGAGAAATGTCCACATGAGCAGGCTGAGAAGCTCTGGAAATTGTGGAAACCTTTTTTTATCTGAAGGAGTTGGAAACTATTTTCCTTCCAAATCTGTGCTCCCAGAATGACTCCAGGAGATAGTCCCCACCCTGGTGGTGGCAGTGTTTGCCTTGGCAGGAAGATCTGTAGTGCTTTGAAAAGTAGCCTGGAAAAGCTGATTTATGGTATAGGATTTTCCAAGTATTAAGTTTTCTCCCTATAACTCATCAATTACAATTTGACACCAGTTCTTCCATTGTTTCAAGAGAAAAAAAAAAAAAGTGATAGCAACAGATCTGCTTCACAGCAGACCTCCCAGGAGAAATGCTAGAGAAATGCACACAGCAGTCACACTGGTGGAGAACCAGCTGAACCTTTACTTATTGGGCCAAACCCATTAACTGTGTCTAACTCAAACTTTGGAGCCTTGCAGACTCTGATCAGTGCAGATTTTCTGGCACTTTCTGCCTGACATCCATTTGAAGCTTTAAATCCCTTCCCTGGCATTCGGCAGGTGCCAGCTCCCGGGGTGGGCAGTGCTGCTGCTCTCACTGGTGGTGGGCACTCTTTGGGCTGGGTTTTGATTGATTGATTGATTGATTGATTGATTGCTGCCTCGCTATTTTTCCGTAAACAGCGCGGTCCCAACGCCGTGACCCTCGCTCTCATTTTTCCCATGGATGCTTTTTCTCCAGTGTACCTTCTCAGAGGCTGAGTCAGTAGCTGCTGGCACTGTGTTCCCTGTGCTCCCAGCCCGAGAGTTCAGCCAGGAGTTGATGATTGCTAAACAGCCCAGCCTTGCTGGGGATGGTTTCGGAGAGGAATCTGATCTATGCGTCGCTTTGCATTCGTCGGCAGGAGTCAGCTGCTCCTTCCTCTCCTGAGGATCAAATCCCTCTTGGGCAGAGACTGAAGCCACTCCCTGAGCTCAGCTCCAAGGAAACTTGAGGGACTGGACCCACTGTTTTGTAGCAGGGATGTTTGTTTTAAATATTTTCCCTGTATCACATCATTGTGACTCACCTTGCTGCTCAAAAATGCCTCTTTCCCTCTGCATCTGTTTGTGGAATGTGACCTGATTGCTCCCTGAGGATTTGGATTTATGCATCTCCTTGGCCATAGATTTTAAGAAAGTTTATTTAAGTTGTAATTCGTGTTTTTGTTTGGTTTAGATTTTGTGCTTAGTTGCTCCGGGGTTTTCAAGTCCTCCCATGAACTTTCCTTGGGTTTTTAAAGCCCTGCTGTTTTCCCCAGCCTTGACCTCAGTCCCGCAGCGCAGGTGGGATCTGGAAGCTGTTTGCAGCCTGGGAACAGTGTCCCTGTGCAGGATCTGCTGGCTCCAGTTCCCTGCAGAGCCCAGCAGCCTGCCTGCCTGCCCTGAGCCCAGGAGGGCCTGGGCACAGCAGCACCCCTGCCCAGGGAGAGGCTTCACCCTGAGCCAGGGCAGCTCTGGGACCCGCTGGCCCCATTCCCTAAGGACAGACTCTGCATTTCCCCTTCTCCCCACCTCCTCTCCCTGCCCAAAAGAGCTGTGAATCCCTGGATGAATTTCAGCACCATGGGGAAGGGGTGAAGTTTCCCAGCTGACCAATCTGCAGGAAGCAGAGGAGGCTGCAGGAGGCAGCTGTTGCGTGTCTGTTCCGAGGCTGCGGTGCTGCCAGCTGGCATGGCACAGCCCTGGAATGGCACGGACCTGGAATGGCACAGCCCTGCCCCTGCTCCTGGCACTCGCTGTGACCTGTGCAGCAGAGTGGGGAGCACCTCGGGCCTCTCACCTGAGCAGGGCTGGAGCTGCTCCTGGCTGTGCACTCCTTGGGAAATCCAGGTGGTTCCCCAAGGCCCGCTCGTGTACTTACAGAGACAAATAAAGTAACTAAACTAGGATAACTTGCTCAATATATGGGAAGTGCCAAAATTCCACAGTCGTAAGGAGTTTATGTCTAAACCTGATACAAATGCTGTGTGTTGGGAAATGCATCCAGTGCTGCAGCGTTTATTGCTGGCTCCGGTGGCCATAACTCAGGCGCTTGTTACACATCCTGCCTTGAACGTGAGACAGCAGCTCAAAGGCTTGCAGAGGTGGAAAAGACAATTGTGCAGCTGTGTGCTATTTCCCTGGAATTGTCCTCCAATGGCTGACTGGAGGTTTAGATGGCTTCACTGCCAACAGTAAAAACCCAATGGGCGTGTAAGTGCCTTGTTTTGATTCCACAGCGCCTTTAAAGAGCATTTACCATCTCTGCTCTGTTTGGAGCTGGGCTTGGAGCAGTCTGGTGTGCACTCCAGGTGTTTCCACAGGAGCAGGCTGCATTAGGTATTCTCCATGTGCATAAATCATCTCCACAGTGAGAATTTCCTCCCTGCAAAGGGACAGGGAGAAGGGATTTGGCTGTGTCCCCCTGGAGCTGAGCTGGCCGGAGCGGTGCCAGGTGGGCTGCTGCGTTCTGCAGACGCTGTGCAAAGGAGGAGAGGAGTCACCTGAAATTAGGTCATGGAAAATCCTGTAAGGAGAACAGCAAGAGGGAGCACGGACTCAGCAGTTAGTGCATTCTGGGGAGTGCTGGTGGGATTTGCCTGCCTCTGGCACAGAACTGTTGGCATCACTGCTGCTCCTCACTTGGAATTCCGTGTGGAACTGGTAGTTAATTGGTAACTAGCTGGTAATATTGGGTAATCTTGAACGTGTTAGAGAAAACATGTGGACACCTCAGAACTCCTCTCTGTGACTGTGATTGCTTCAATTCAATTAAGAAAAAAAGGAAGGAAACTTCTTTTTTTTAACAAGAACCAGCTCCCTTCTCTTGGATCGAGACTGGTTTCCTTGCCCTTTGCAGTGCAGGTCCCAGCTGTGAGCCAGGGGGAGGCAGATTAATTAACAGAGAATGCCATTAGTGCCCACATAAACTGATGGTTGGCTGCCTACGAGGTGAAGACCTTTCTCTATCAGGATTTGTTATTTGCTCTTGGTGAAGGATTTGACTGTTGGTAGAGCTGCCCACCATAACCCTGTAGTGCTTTCTGGAAGAATCAGAACTCCCAGTCTTTTTCCCTTTGCACTCTGTCCTTGCTGGCACTGCCCAGAGCTCAGGGCACCAGGGAGGTTTGGAGTCACCACCCCTGGAGGTGTCCAAGGAAAGACTGGACATGGTACTCAGTGCTGTGGGCTGGTGACAAGGTGGGGATCAGGCACAGGTTGGACTCAGTGACCCTGGAGGTCTTTTCTAACCTCAGTGATTCCATTTCCAGTGTCTGTGTACCAGTTACCCATTACAGGATGGTACGTGACCTTACCAGCCTCAGCAAGTCACTGAAATACCATTTGTTCAGGACAGTTGGAGTGAATCACATTCCTCTCATCGGTTCTCTTTGTTCTTTCAGATTTTGGGTTCAGCAACATCTTCACCCCTGGCCAGCTCCTTAAAACCTGGTGTGGGAGTCCTCCCTATGCTGCTCCAGAGCTCTTTGAAGGCAAGGAGTACGATGGGCCAAAGGTTGATATTTGGGTATGTGATGAGCCTCTTCCTCTCTGACTTTGATCTGATTTTTGCTGTGTTTGTTTGGCTTTGCTTCCTGAGTGCTCAGTACATGTCTTGGAGAAAAGCCCTGACACAGCAAAAAGCGTTTTCCAAAGGAACATTTCCAGAGCTGCATTCTGGCTACTCCATCCTGTATTTTCCCCGTGGGGAGGTGCCAGAAGCATGCCTTGCCCAGGGATGGGTTCTCATTCAGTGTGGTGCCGCTGACGGGGTTTGTTTGGTGCAGAGCCTCGGCGTGGTGCTGTACGTGCTGGTGTGCGGGGCGCTGCCCTTCGACGGGAGCACGCTGCAGAACCTGCGCGCGCGGGTGCTCAGCGGCAAGTTCCGCATCCCCTTCTTCATGTCCACAGGTAAGGGGCTCGTCACTGCACCTCCCTCAGGTTCGGCTTTTTACTGCGTTGTGGGGCATGAATTCACAGCAACAGCCCCGTCAGAGATGGGCGTTTGTGTCCTGCTGCTGCAAAAAACACTTTGATAATAAATCTTGGGTGTGGAAAGTGTGATTAATTTTCATTTAAAATCAGCTTAACAAAGAGTCACGTGGAGGTACTTGGTTGCCTGCTGTCAGGTTAAGGAACCATTCTGCGTGGAGTTTCCTAGCTGAAGACTTCCTTGCTTGCTGTCTTATCTGGGGAAGAGGTTCTCTCCATGCAGAAAATTCTGCTAAAATATGGAGCTTTCAAAGCAAACTTAGATCCCAGCCTAAGCAGGAGAGCCTCAGCAGTCCCTCTTGGTGACAGCACAGGTGTAATATGATGGCACAGCTGTGGACCGGAGAACATTCTAAGGGTCCTTTGCTCTCAACCTCCAAAATCCACTCACATCAGGATGGGGGGGACAGGGTGACAGGGCTCTGTGTAGCCAGGGTGGCTTCTCTCCTTCCTGGCACAGGGGAGTCAATGTCTGCGGCAGTGAGGCACGATGGGGACCAGCAAGTGTGAAGTGCAAGGAGAAGCAGTATTTCTGTGAGGTGACTCCACAGAGGGGAGCTTGGAAAGGGAACACTGCAGCAGCCATGTCCCTCCCCATGGGTGACCCGGCCTCTCTTCCCTGGCAGAGTGTGAACACCTGATCCGCCACATGCTGGTGCTGGACCCGAGCAAGAGGCTCTCCATGGAGCAGATCTGCAAACACAAGTGGATGAAGCTGGGGGAGGCTGATGCAGAGTTTGACAGGGTGAGCAGCAGCGAGCAGGGTCTGCTCAGTGACTCAAACGGGCTCCGGGCACGTGGTGCTGCAGTGTTGGTTCTGCTCTTTGGGAACACTCATTCCCAGGCGTGGCCTTTCCCTTTTCTCTGTCTCCTGGCCTTGCTTTCCACATCACTCCTTATCTATGTACTTTTTTTATCTTCCCCTGTGGCACTGGGAGCTTGGGGCAGTGGATTTGGATCGGTTGCCATCAGACCTCACGCCAGCTGCAGCCAGAGCCCGGTGCTTGGGCTCTTGGGAGCGCTGTGACTCATCAGTGTGCCTTTGGGAATGTCAGCTCTGACTGTGTGCCTGTGCCCTCACAGCTGATAGCAGAGTGTCAGCACCTGAAGACCGAGAGGCAGCTGGAGCCGCTGAACGAGGACGTGCTGCTGGCCATGGCGGACATGGGGCTGGACAAGGAGCGCACGGTGCAGGTGAGGCCTGGCATATCCTGCCTGCTCCTCTTGGTGATAAATGGCTGTGTTTGGTGGCAGCTGAGCAGCCCCACACAGTATAAAATGTGTTTTACCACTGCCCGAGAGAGGGTGACCGCTGTGCTGTGCCTTGCAGTCGCTGCGAGCCGACGCGTACGATCACTACAGCGCGATCTACAGCCTGCTCTGCGACCGCCTCAAGCGGCACAAGAACCTGCGCATCGCGCCCTCGCCCAGCATCCCCCGCGCCATCACCTTCCCCACCTCGGCCAACATCCAGGTGCCTCCCCTGTGCCAGGGCTCCTCCAGCCCTGCGAGGCCAGCCAGTCCCTTACCTGCTAAACCCAGACTTGCTCAGGGGAGCCCACACCTTGGCTGGGTGTCAAATGTTCCCGGTCTGAGAGTTTGGTGGGGGCTTAGGGTGCCCTAATCCTGAGTTAGGAATAGTTTGTGCATTGGCTGAACATCCTTCAGACAGTCTCCTGCTCCCATAGTGACAGAGGGAAAGGAGCTGAGGCAGTTATTGGGAGCTGGAGTTCCCAGCCCAGGGCTGCTGTGTGATGCTTCCTCCCCGCCTGTGCTGCTGATGGAGCAATGAGCACTTGCTCTGGGAGAGGCAGGCCATAAGGGAAGCAGAAGAGATGCTGACCCTGCCTGAACAGAAGGAAGGGGGCTAAAAGAGGCAACCTCTTGAGAATAAGCAGCTCTTCACTGGCTCCAGGGTCACCTCCCTGTTCCAGGTGCTTAGGGCTGGTGTTAATCCAGCAGTGTTTGTAAGGCAATGCTGTGTTTGTGTCTTCTGACCCTGATCTCTCCACTCAGCAGACAGAACAGACAGGCAACACCATGAACATCAACGTGCCCCAAGTCCAGCTCATCAACCCTGAGAACCAAATTGTGGAGGTGAGGCACATCCCCATAAGCCCTGCAAAGCTCTTTTTCTGGCTCACATCGAAGCCTTTCCTTTGATCCTCATGTTGCATTTCAACATCTCCCATGTTTGTCCTGCCCAGACTGATGGAACAATGAACTTGGACAGTGATGAAGGGGAGGAGCCATCCCCCGAGGCTCTGGTCCGCTACCTCTCCATGAGGAGGCACACAGTGGGAGTGGCTGACCCACGGTGAGTTCTGCACTCCAGCCTGCACATTCACCCCAGCACGTGACTTTGGGCCTCCTGGGTGTTCCTTTAAAGCTGCCAGTCCCCCTGCACAGCTTGGTCACTATTTTAGATGGGGATGAGGTACTTTCCTCCTGCCCTTCCTGATCAGTTCTGGGTAAGCTGTGCTTTGGTCAAGGCAGGTGTCTCATCTGAGCTGCACTGCTGTCATGTCCAAGGTGAAGTTTTTGTGATAAATGCCATTGAGGTTAATGCCCAAGAGCTAATTCTGCCAAATCTCAACATGGAGGGGAAAAAAGGGACAAATAAAACCAAAGAGTGGCTTGGCTGCTCTGTGTGACCATTTTCCAGAGCAGTAAGAAGCTTTTTGTGAAGGGAAGCGGGGTGTGAGGGGTTTCCTCACATCATGGCTAATTCCCTTCTCCAAATGTGGCTGTACAGGACGGAAGTCATGGAAGACCTGCAGAAGCTCCTGCCTGGCTTCCCCCGTGTCACTCCTCAGGCTCCGTTCCTGCAGGTGACCCCGAATGTGAACTTCATGCACAGTGTGCTGCCCAGGCAGAACCTGCAGCCCACAGGGCAGCTGGAGTACAAGGTACTGCCCATGATCCCTGCTGTGCTCTGTGCCCTGCCAGGTGGGAGGGTGTTTGTGCTCCCTCTGTTTGTCACTCCTTGGACTGCATAAGCCTCAAGAATTACCCTCTTTATGTATGATTCCAAGTAGGTTTAGATCAAATACTAGGAAAATATTCTTTATTGTGAGAGTGGTGAGGCACTGGAACAGGTTGCCCAGAAAAGCTGCAGATACCCCATCCCTGGAAGTGTCCAAGGCCAGGCTGGATGGAGCTCTGAGCAGCCTGGGATAGTGGAAGGTGTCCCTGCCCATGGCAGTGGGTTGGAATGAGATGATCTTTAAGGTCCTTTCCAAGCCAAACCATTCTGTGATTCTGTGAAAAAGCCGAAGAATGAAAGAGCAGTGCAGTATGAAATGAATAAATGGGCTGGGGAGAAACAGGACTGTGCTGCCTGGCTTTGAGCTGCAGGTTGCAGCCTGCCTGGCAGCTAAAGCAGCGTGCAGGGAGCTGCAGAGTTAAACCCTGCTCATGCACTGACACTGCCTGCCCCTGCCCCACATCCCTCGAGATGCTGGTGACATCCCTGAAGCCCAGAGGGCTTGTCCTGTCCTGCTGTGTGCCCTGGGGCTGTGGCAGGGTGGGTGACAGCGCTGTGTGTGTGTTGCAGGAGCAGTCCCTGCTGCAGCCCCCCACGCTGCAGCTGCTGAACGGGATGGGCCCGCTGGGCCGGCGCGCGTCCGACGGCGGGGCCAACATCCAGCTGCACGCACAGCAGCTGCTCAAGCGGCCCCGGGGCCCCTCACCACTCGTCACCATGACGCCAGTGAGTAGCACAGGGAAGGCACAGAGCTGAAAATGTCCCCTCGTGCAGGCAGAGGCTGCTGTGGCCAGGTCACGGCAGGCCCGGCGCTGCAGGGATGTGCCTGCTCGCTGCCCAAGGTGCTCCTGCTCCCCTTGCAGCACTGCCGTGCTCTCCTGGAGGAGGCAGGTGGGGCTGTGTGCTCCTCTCTGGAGCTGAAGGTGTTTGTGCACTTTTTAATGGTTGCTTTTGCCCTTCGCTGATCCCATGGAGAAAACCCAAGTGTCCATCTCAGGCGCGTTCCCGCTCCCTGGCTGCATCTGTATCAATGAATTCCCCAAGTAGCAGCAGCCCTGCCCAGGCACTTGGACTGGGGAAGGAATGTTGGAAGGGGTTCTTGGCCAGGTTTCCTCGGTGCTGCAGAGGAGCCAGCACACACCCCTGTGGAAGCTTGTTTGGGAAGATCAGGTGTCCCCTGCATGGAGGGGACTGTGCTGGGTGTCCCCTGAGCCGTGGCTTGTCTCTCCACAGGCTGTGCCAGCTGTCACCCCTGTGGACGAGGAGAGCTCCGATGGGGAGCCGGACCAGGAAGCTGTGCAGAGGTAACTCCCACTGTTAACATTTGCCCTTCCTACCTCCACAAGGCTCACCTTGCCTGTTCCAGAGCTGATTCAAACACAGCCACCTCTTCAGGGCACCACTGGTGATTTTACAGCGAAGGCTCAACACTTCTCCTGTTCCTCTGGGTGCTGATTACTGTAGGCAGTTGCTCCTCTGGCACTTCTAGGTGCTTGCAAAGCTGGATTCCCCTGAAATGGGTAGCTGATTGAGCAGTAGGTTCTCCAGAAAACTCTTGAAACTGCTAAATTCCTTTGCTTAGTGTGCACCAGCATGCAATCCACACTAACCTGCCAAGTGAGTGCCGAGGGATTCCCCTCCCTGCTGGGTGCTGGAGGTGGGAGAATCTCCTCTGTGGCCTTGGGTGCCAGTGCAGCAGCTTTTGTATCAAGACATGCAGTAAACATCCAACTCTGATGCCTCAAACAAAGTGAGCTTGCTGGAATTACGGGTACCTCTAGCTGCTAATTATAGCATCAGGCCTTAAAATAGTCTGCTCCAATAAGGGAAGCATTATTAGCTCTCAGGCTGGGAACTTCTGTTCTCTGTGTCTGCTCTAAACACATTGTAGGAAGTGGGTAGAATGTGCTTGTACTTTCTCAGTCCATCAACACACTAACCATGGCCTTGCTAACATTTTCTTAGGAGCTTTTGCATAGTTTCCTCTCTGCTAACCAGCTGGGCACTACGTGTGGTGGGTGCTCCTGCTTCTTACCTCAGATTGGAAGAGCTTTCTGGATCCCCCTTTGTACAGGTCATCACCTGGGTAAGGGAGTGGCTCCTCAGGGGCTCACGAGGGTTCAGGCTGGGGGTTGTTGCAGGCAGGGTGACACTGGGGTGGGTGCAGATCATGCTCCAGAGCCTTGGCCAGCTGTGCTCCTCTCAGTGCTCCCAGGGAACAGTGGGTGTGAGCAGTGACAGGCTGTGCACTGAGACTCCCTTTGCATACCTCAGCCTGGAAAGTCAACTTGTAGCCTCAATAATAGCTCCAACAGCCATTAACAGTTCTAATATAGGGCCAGTAATGTCCTCTGACAGCACCTCAGACAGCAGGTGGTCTTCTTGGCTGTGCAAACATAAATCTCATTCTTGGCAAGGGCATGCCTGGACATCTTACCTGGGCAGATTTTCACTATTCTAAACCTGAAGGTTTTAGCTGAGCCTTTAAAGCATTAGCTCAGCTGGAAACATTTTGAAACCCCTCTGCAGTGTTTTGCAAGGCACTGAAATGTTCAAATCCCACTGAGAACCAAGTCCCCTTGGACTCAGAGGTCACTTCACTGCTCTCGACAGTGCTGCCCTAAGTTCTTTCACAGCACATGCTCTTCTTCCACCAGATGGCCTTGAAAAAGCACCATCCAGGTTGTGTGTTAACTTGTTCCCCACCCCTTTGTGTTGCAACATGTCAGTAGTCATCAGAGGAGAAGGGTAAATAGCATTAACATCAGGGACAGATGCAAATATTTAGCTTCTCAGGACACTGCCCCAAATACTCTGTTTGCAGCCACCAGTGAGCAGCTTTTGCCCTCCTTAATCTGACCTTGAAAGCAGAGCACAGTCTTCTCTCTGTTCCAGGGAGCAGTCACATCTCCTCTGAGCTTTGGGAAACTTTCTTCCACCCAAAACGCTCTTAGAGCTCGTGATTGGATTGTTCCCTGGAGGGCTGAAATAAAATGATCTTAGCAAACCACAACAGTAAAGCTCTTTGGGAACCTTTCCCTGTCTACATCAAATGATTCTTAAACAGCTAATGGCACGGGCTTTGGCGGGGCAGCACGGCACTGTTAACCTGCTGCTTCTGCTTAAGTGGCTTCAGCAGCAAACAGAGGCTGGGTTTGGGCAAGTCTGTGCTGCTTGCTGCTCTTTCTGCTTCCCGGGGGCAGTAGCTGGGTAAAAGAGCAGAGGTGAGGCCTTGCAGGTGTCAGTGCCCGAGCGGTGCCTGGCCTGGTTACTGGAGCTGCCTCGTTGCTATTTGTGTTCACAGGGCACAAAGGGTTCAGCTCATCCCAGCGGCCTTGAGCAGGCACAGCCTGGTGCAGTGCCAGCCCTGGGCAGGGGCTTCAGCCCCTCTCTGCCAGCTCAGCCGTGCCAGGAGCAGCAGGCAGGCAGCAGCTCTCAGCACTGCCTGGCCCTTCCTCACATCCTTGCCGGAGCAGAGGCTCCGAGTTCCTCCTCCCCGATCCTTGGGGGCTTTGCAGGAGACCCGCAGCTCTTCTCCAGTGCACAGCAGGCTTTTGTTTAAGCTGTCACCTCCCAGCTCAGGCGTGGGAGGCAAGCCCAGCCCTGGTGCTGGTGGCTCCGGAGGGAGCTGCTCGGTTCCCGTTCCCTGCGCATCCCGGGCCATTCCCGACTTTGAGCAGGGACTAGATGGCGCACTTGGACCGGGCTGGCACAGCCTGCCTCAGCCCAGCCCTTCCTCAAGCTCCTCGGGCAGCCTTCCCCTGCTGGGACAAGGTGGCCGCTGCTGGTGGCCGGAGCCAGGGTGGCCCAGGGTGGCTCTGAGGAGCCGAGGCTCCCGGGCAGAGCAGCAGCTCTGCTCTGTGCCCAGCTCCCGCTGGGTTACCTCTGCCCGGGCTGGGGCACAGGGCCAGACCTGCTCTGCTGCAGTGAATGCCCGCTGAGGGCAGGTGGGTATTCCCAAAGGGACATACCAGCATTCCCCTTGAGGTGAAACGTGGCTTTCCTGCTGGGAAGAGCAAACGGCTCCTCTTTCCTTCCAAGGCTGGCAGTGGAGCAGCAGCAGCTGCAGCTACATTTGTCCCCAAAGCACTGGGGAGCCAGTGCTGTGACGGGCATGGGCAGCATGTCCATGGTACGTTCTGAGCACTGCACAAGCTTCTTCCTTCCCGTGTTCTCTGGGTTATCTAACACTCCCTGTTTTCGGAGTACTCCCATCAGTCTCTTATAAAATGTGCTCCTGCTTGTTGCAGATACTTGGCAAATAGGTCAAAAAGGCACACTCTGGCCATGACCAACCCTACAGCTGAAATCCCTCCAGACTTGCAGAGGCAGCTAGGACAGCAGTCCTTCCGACCCCGGGCTTGGGCTCCACACCTGGGACCCGACCAGCACCGGTGAGTAACGGCACCGGCCGGCCGGGCAGCTTGCTCAGGAACCCTGCCCAGGTGGCCCTGGAACGGAGCACTGAGGACATCCCGCTGGCAGGGAGGGGTGAGGAGGAGGAGGAGGAGGAGCAGGGACAAAGAGCAGACCCACAGAGCAGAGGGTGTCTGACCCCCTGCCTGCAGGGACCAGCAGGAACCAGCTGGCTCTTCCCTCCAGTCCCGCTTTTGTGGCTGGAAGTGATTGCTGCAATGGCTGCCATCACAGAAATATTGGGAATAAGCTTTTTTTTTTTTTAGAGGAAAGCTTTTCCCTGTGTAATGGTAGGCATCGAAGTAGCACATTTGCTACAGAACGTTTTTGGAGGCAGATGCAGGCAAAAGATTGCACCAAGAGTCATCCACAGCAGAGCTTAAAACCCTCACTGTTCTGCACCAGAGTTGTGTGTTCTGACTGCAAAGTCTCTGTGCAAAGCTCCTCGAGAGTAATTTCATTTCTCACCTGAACCCTTGATGGGAATGATGTGAGAAAAGGAATCTGGGTGGGGAAGGAAAGAAAACCAATCACAGTGTTTGGGAAAGAGGGAACTTTTGAATTAGATCTAAATACACTCAGGATGTGTGGGAGGGACAGTCCTGGTGAGGCGTTAATGTGACAGAGCCCTCGTCACAGCAGCCAACCGGAGATGCTAATGCCACAGAGGGAGCTTAAATTCCTCTGAACAAAAAAAAAAACCCTTCTAAAAATGCTTGAAAATGCTCTGACACCTCAGTGCTAGGAGCAAACCAGCTGCACACTGGGGTTTGCTGCCTCTTGGGAAAGCAGTGGCTGCCAGGCCAGGCTGGTGCTGCTGTTCAGCCCCTCAGGCAGCTCACAGTGGCAGGCTTGACAAAGCCCTTTTTATTGGAGCCAGAGACCTGCTGAGCTGAGCACTGATGTAATCAGCAGGGACAGGTGAACTCTGAGCAGACTGAGACAGTGCTAGTGCCACGCTGGAGCTGGAAAGCCAAGATAAGCACCTCTCTGCCCTCAAGTTACTCTTCAGAGGTGCCTGGGGGATGGGAAGAGCAGAGGGGAAACATTTCTAGGGCCACAGCTTGATAGGAAGAGGAGTGCAGCGTGCAAAACAAGCAGAATGTGCTGTGTCCTGCTTTCAGGATTGCTGCAAATCCTAAAGGTAAGCCAAGTCCCTCACGCACAGCAGGAACGGAATTTTTACAAGACTTTAAACACACTTACCCTGTAAATAACGTTGGTGTCACCTCTGGCTCTTGGCTCTGGAGTCCTGAAGCTGTTGCATCATGAGCAGGGTGGTATCTGCTCCTTCCACTCTTGGTGTTGTAACGTGCTGTGAGCCTGTCCTGTGTTTTTCCTGTGAAATCACAGAAATTTCATCTGACCACGGTCTAAACACAGTGTTCCACAGTGAGTTCATTACATACCTGGCACAGGAATTAGCAGTCATTGTGTAAATAAACCACATTATTGAACGGCAGGTGGGTTTTATTTTAGCCCTTAACCTATTTTAAGCCATCTTATGTGTGTTCTTATTTGTCACGTTAAATGTCTGAAAGCAGAATTGAAGTCCAGCTGTACAGGGAAGTGCAGCTGTTCTGCCTTGCCCACACGGGTTTCAAAAACTCAGCATGATTTTATCTGTAGCTTCTGCTTTCCACCAATGCAACAGGAGAACAAATGGATCAGGATAATGGATGGGATGGCTTCAAAAGGCAGGAGCACGGCTCTTTCCTTGGAAGGAAGCTGAACTGTGTCCTCCCAAGGCAGAGACAGGGACAAAACAGAACCCACCCTGCTGGAAGTGGTGCAGCATCAGTCACCTTGTGACAAGAGGAGCTGGAACAGGCCCTCAGAGTGACCTCTGGACCACTCCAGCTGCAGCCAGGCAGGCTCCTGCTGCGTTTGGTGTCAGAGGTGCTGTAAAGACCATGTCTCCATGACCTTCTCACACACAAAGGCTGCTGCTGGAGCCTGTGCATTAAATGCTGCTTGCTGGGTTCTGGAGATGGCATCTGCAGAATCTTTACAAAAGAAAACCTCTAGTGATGGGAGAAAATCCTCCCTGCGAGGTGGGGAGGCCCTGGCACAGGGTGCCCAGAGAAGCTGTGGCTGCCCCATCCCTGGAGGGCCGGGTTGGACAGGACTTGGAGCAACCTGGGCTAGTGGAAGGTGTCCCTCCCAGCCCAAACCATTCTGTGTTTCTGTGATTTGCACAGAAATCGGGTTCCAGAGATAGCACTTGCCCGGAAGCCATGAGGGCAGGCAGAGCCCCCGTTGTTTATTGTGAGGCACGTTGTGCTGAGTGTCTGCCAGGTTATCTCTGCTCCTGATAACACAGATGGCACCTGATGGCAGGGCAGGAGCTCAGTGATAATGAGGAGCCCCAGCTTCGGGAGAAAACAGCTCCTGAAAAAAATCTGGCTCCCTCTGATGGCAAAGAAACCTCATTGAGAAGGGGAAGTGCTTGAGGTGCCTTGGGCACAGCTTGGTTCAGATGTGCCCATTCTGATTGCCCAGTGTGGAGCACCCAGGCAGCTGGGAGGCTGGTGGAAATGGAAAGCCTGTGCTGCAGTTTGTGTTTTGGCTGGTGTCATGTCTCTAACCCCTTCCCCCTGTGTTCAGTTCTATTTACAAGGACTCCAACACTCTGCACCTCCCCACCGAGCGCTTCTCCCCGGTGCGGCGCTTCTCCGACGGGGCCGCCAGCATCCAGGCTTTCAAAGCCCACCTGGAGAAGATGGGCAATAACAGCAGCATCAAACAGCTTCAGCAGGTGAGAGGGGGCTGGGGGCCCTCAAAACAGCCTCCACAAGGAATTCTTACTGCCTCGGTCTTGCTGATTCAGGAGGCAAAAGAGGAATCTTCACACGCTGGGGCTGTTCCTGCCCTGTATGACTGCAGCAAACACTGGGTGTCCTCTGGATGTATGAGCTGTTCACCTGCAGTTGGGCACCTGGGGGCATTCCTGCCCCCTCTTTTCTGGGGAGAACCATCATGCTGTGCCCACCCATGGGTGTCCTGCCTGTCCCACCAGCACTGTCAGACAGCAGCTCCTGCTCTCCCACATTTCCTCTGGCAGCAGTTTGGGGCTGTTCCAGGGTGTCCCAGGAAAGGGCAGCTCCTGAGTGTGTTGTGGGATATTCCCTGCACAGCCAGACACAGCTTGCCAATGGCTGGAGCAGGATTTGGCCCCAGGACAGGCCTTTCCTCTTGCAGCAATGGCACAAATGAGATGCTCTCCTCACCTTGAAGTGTCGTTCCCAGAGCTTGCTGCCTGCATTAAGGGAACACAGCAGTGCCAGCTCAGTGTCACGTGCACCCGTTGCTTTCCTGGCTTTTTGCCACGTCCCTGCACACCTGATTCTGTCAGAGGGAATGGATTAGGCTTGCTTTGCCAGCTTTTCTCAGAGGGGTGGGCTGCAGAGCGTGCCATTCCCACACAGCAGGGTACTGTGCACCAGAAGGTCATTTTTGGGACGTGCTGGATTCCTTGCAGGAGTGTGAGCAGCTCCAGAAGATGTATGGTGGGCACATGGATGAGAGGACGCTGGAGAAGACGCAGCAGCAGCACATGTTGTACCAGCAGGAGCAGCACCACCAGATCCTTCATCAGCAGATTCAGGTAGTGCAGCCCGAGCCAGAGCTGCTGAAGGCTCAGCTCTGTTTTCCTGTGTTGCTGCAGACACAACTCGTGAGCAGGTCCCGGGGGGATTGAGGGAGGGGCGTTTGCTGGGCTTGCTGTAGCGGGAAGGCTGAAGGATTTCAGCAGAGATGTTTGCACAGCTGCTGTGGTAGCTGTGGCAGCCAGGGCTGCAGTCAGGGACTGACACTCAGTGAATCTGGATATGTCCTGCTTCACCCAGCAGTGTTTCTAAATTTACTGACTGAGACATTGACTGCAAACACTTCTTGTTTTCTTGTGGTGCCTGGTTCAGGACTGTATCCGGCCTCCCCAGCCATCTCCACCCTTGCAAGCTCCATGTGAAAACCAGCCAGCTCTGCTCACTCACCAGCTCCAGAGGTAAAGAAATGGCTTTAGGACAGCTCTGGGTTTGACTCTTCCTGAAGCCCAGGGATGAGCTGACACACTCAGGAGAGGCCAGGCTGAGTTGGAGGTTTATGGAGTCAGAATGACACTGCCACTTCCCAGGTGAATGTGCCTGGTCCTTTGGGCTGGATTTTCTCAGAAGGACTTTAGAATCAGAGAAATCTGATTCAAAGGCACAGACCTGCTTTGAGCAGAGGATTGACAGTCCTGGCTTTTGAGTGGCTTGAAGCTCTCTCATGCTTCCTTGGGTGTCTCACACCTTGCCAGGCCCTTGGTGAGCTCAGCCTCCCTGCCCTCAGCACCCTGACTTGTGGGTGAGGGAGGCTGAGTTACGGGAAATGACAGCAGGGTGTCTCACCAGGTGCAGTGACTCAGGAGGTGAGTCTGCAGTGTCCTTGTCCCCAGGTTTCTGTGGTAGCCACCAGCTCATGCTCACTCCCTGTGTGATTTGGACAAGGGAGGTGGCTCTCAGAAGAGAAGCCAAGCTGCAGAGACCTTGGGATCCCCAGCAAGGGCTCGATGGTGTTTATTTTGAACAAGACACGCAGTGTTTGGCATCAGTTCTCACAGTTGAGACAGCATCTTGACAAGGAGCGGGTCTGGTGAGAAGGTGCTTGTTTCCCTGCGTAGGTTACGGATCCAGCCATCCAGCCCACCCCCAAACCACCCCAGCAATCATCTCTTCAGGCAACCCAACAGCAGCCCGCCCCCCGTGAGCAGCAGCGTGCTCCAGCCCCATGGTAAGCAGTTCTGGGAGCTGGGCAGGGCCGTGGGATCCCATCAAAGCCTGCAGGAGCAGCCTGGGGTTGCCAGGGCTCCGTTCCCCCCCAGCCCAGGCCCTGCACAGTTTGCTGATGATGTAAAAGATTCTCCATCTGGCAGCAAGGGCTGCTGTTATCGAGAGCTCAGAGAAGCTGCCAGCTGGAATGTGCTGTCAGGTTCCTTGTCACAAGATCCTTACTTATCTCTCCGGGGGTGGGGAGGAAGGGCTGATATTCTCAGGTTTATGCAAATCCCTGTCAGCTCCGCAGAGTTTCTGTTTTGGTGCAAGGGGCTCTGGCTGTGACCTTTGCACGCTGGCACAGCATGACAGAGCACCCATACGGACACATACTGGGCTCCCAGCCTGGCCCAGAGTCATGGAATGAATCACAGCATCACAGCCTGCTTTGGGTTGGAAGGGACCTTAAAGATCATCCCTCTCCAGCCCCCTGCTACAGGCAGGGACACCTTCCCTAGCCCAGGTTAATCCAAGCCCTGTCCAGCCCTTCGGGGAACGGAGCAGATCTCGCTCCCAAGGCTCACCCTGGGCCGGCAGAGGTGCTGAGCGTCTTTGTTCCTTGCAGGTGCTGCCTCCCAGTCCCAGTTCCAGGGGATGCCATCCCACAACACGATCTTCCCGCAGTCGGGTAACTGTTCTCCTCCCCCGGCCATGGGGCTGACGTGCCTGGCCCTGCAGCAGCAGCAGCAGCAGCCCCAGCAGGTCACCATCCAGGTGCAGGAGCCCGGGGACATGGTGGGCAGCAGCCTCCTGCCCGGGGCCTCCCACGCCCGGGGCATGTCCCTGAGCCCCAGCGCCAGCCAGATCCAGATGCAGCACCGTGCCAACCTGATGGCCTCGCTGAGCTACGGCCACCGGCAGCTGTCCAAGCAGCTGAGCGCCGACAGCGCCGAGTCGCACAGGTGAGGGCCCCTCCTGCCTGCGGGGCTCGGGGCAGCGGGGAGGGGCAATGTGAGACACACTGTCCTCGCCACTCTGCCCTGTGCTTGTGCTTGCTCCCTTGCTGGCCCTGGCAAGGACCGGCTGAGCCGGGCCAGGGCTGCTGTGCCGCGTGCCTGGGGAAGCCCGTCCGGTGCAGGAGCAGCTCTGGCTCCCTCTGAGCAGCACAGTCACTCGTCCTTTTCCTTGTCCTTGCAGTCTGAACGTGAACAGGTATCCCCCCGCCAACTACGACCAGGTGCACTTACACCCCCACCTGTTCCCGGAGCAGCCCCGCGTTTCCCCCAGCAACTACAGCCCGCCGGGAGGGGTGGGGTTCCCTGCAGCCCAGCAGGCTCTGAAGGTCCCACAGCTTGAGCAGTACCCCAGTTTCCCCCCGAACGCACATCAGCAGCAGCAGCAGCACTACACGGCATCGGCACTACAGCAGGCACTGTTGTCCCCGACCCCGCCCGACTACAGCCGACACCAGCAGGTACCACACATCCTCCAGGGACTGCTCTCCCCCCGGCACTCGCTCACGGGGCACACGGACATGCGGCTGCCCCAGGCAGAATTTGCACAGCTCATCAAACGGCGGCAGCAGCAGCAGCAGCAGCAGCAGCAGCAGCAAGAGTACCAAGAGTTGTTCAGGCATATGAGTCAAGGGGATGCTGGGAACATGGGCACCAGCATGGGACAGAACCTCTCAGAGCGCCAGTCATTGTCTTTGCCTTATCAGAGTGCTGACACGTACCACCCCCAGAACAGCCCCCAACATCTCTTAAAAATCAGGGCGCAAGAATGTATCCAGCAGGTCCCTGCCTCTGTGCCACCGCCACCGCAGGGATACGGACACCAGCCAGCCCTGTTCCACTCGGAGAGCATGGAGGAGGACTGCGCCTGCGAGGGAAACAGGGACAGCTTTCCTGACAGTAAGAGTTCAAACACATTGACCAAAGGTTGCCACGAGAGCCCTCTGCTTGTGAACGCAGGAGGGCACGGGAACCCCGAATCTTTGCTAGGAACTGCTAACCCCGCGCAGGAGCTGGCAACGCACCAGTACAGGCATCAGCCCGCATTCAGGAATAAGGTGCCCAGCAGAGGTAAGGCTCCCTGCTGCCCGTGCAGGCCAGCTGGCTGTCTGTCAGTGCAGGCCAGCTGTCTGTCTGTCAGTGCAGGCCAGCTGTCCATCTGTGCCAGCCACTCACCTTCCTGCCCAGGACGCCGTCCCACCCGGCACACCAAGGGTTTCCTGACATGCTCTGCATAGCACAGAATTACCAAGATTCTTTCTGGCTTTTGTGGCCTGAAGTAAATTGCAGGCACAGCCTCTGTAATAAACAGAGTTGAATAAGGAAGGAGCCCCATGGGCTGCTTCCCTTGGGAATTTGACCTACTTCTGCAGGCAGGTAAAGACCAGGGCCCAGCTTGGTGCCATCTTTTCAGGGGTGCTGCATGGTGGCCACAGATTTATTCTTGTTGGTGATGTTCCCCATCCCCTGTAAAGAGGGGATAGGAACAGCTCAGCTGCCAGCACACCCCAGCTGTGGCAGTACAGCCATTTATTCCTGCTCTTAAGCACAGACCCTCTAGCCCAGGCGCTGCTAAAGCTCCCACAAACACACAGTAACAGTGTTGGTCAGTGTCCTGTGGCTCCAGCAGCCTCGCAGTCTCTCTGGCACTTTGGGAAGCAGCAGCAGCAGCAAGATTCTATCCCTGCTTGAACTGGGAAGGGTGGATTCTGGAGAGAGTGAGTTTAAACTTGCCATTAGGATCTGAAGACCTTTCCTGCTCCTTGGAAGCAGCTGCACCTTTGCTCCTCAGTGGCTGCTCTGGCAGCCCTGGGCTGTCAGAGAATTCCTGCCTGAGCTGTAATCACAGGCTCCTCTGCAGGAAAAGCACCCCTTGAGCCCCTTGCTAAGAGGGCTTTGAGGAGAGGCTGAGTGGGCAGATCAGTATTCCCTGCAGGACTCGGGGCGCTGGGCTGCAGCCACCGGCTGGCCCTTGGCACTCGGGGCCCTGTTGCGGAGGAGCTGTGTCCAGGGCACAGGAGGCCCAGCTTTGTTCAGGGACACAGCACGGGTTTGTTGGGAAAGTACCGGGCTGGAATAGGCTGGCTCGGAGGGCTGAGTGGGGCTGCCAAGCCCTGACCCCCCAGAGCGTGGGCGGGGGGCAGGGACAAGGCTGGGCTGTGCTGAAATCCTCCTCAGTTCTGAATTCTCTTTGCTCTCAGAGCTCTGCTTCCCTGCTCTGCTTGGAGTGGGGGGAATCGCCCCAGGCTCAGCGGAGATTGGAAGCTCTGGAGGGGTGTTTGGTGTGAAATCACGAGTCTGAATCTTGTCACTGAAGCCTGGTAGATGGACAGTGAGGTCTGCTGAAGTCAGAAGCCAAATCTCAGCCCCCACACTGCTGGTGCAAGGACTGGTTACACAAAGGAGAAGGACTTTAGACTGCAAGGCCTTGTAAATGAGTAAAAGCAAATAGATGTTTACAAATAGGCTTGTGTAAGCCCTTCTGACAGGGCTGTTTGTAGTAAACTATGTCCTGGGATGCAATTGCTTGTACCATTTTCCCTATGGCCTCCATAACCCACTTGGACTCAGGCCTGCACTGCCTCAGGTCCAGGCAGAGTCACCTCAGAGCTTCCCAGGTACCCTTACCTACAGCAAATCCTACACCCCTGGGCTTTCCTGGTTTTGACCTACACCAAATCCTACATCACTCAGTTTTCCCACTATTCACCCACACCAAATCCCATATCCCTGGGCTTTCCCACTACTGACCTACACCAAATCCTGTATCCTGGCTTTTCCCACTCTTTTCCCTAGACTGTGTGATGAGGGTACAGTTTGAGGGTATCTTCCCTCCCTGCCTCAGCTCCCCAGATGGGTTTCCCTGGAGCAGAGTGTAGTTTCCCTGTGGCTGGGGAGTGTCTGTGCTTCCAGGGGCGCGTGCTAATGCTGATCACACAGCTCTGGATGTCTGTGCAGCAGCTGCCAGGGATGGCAGCCGGGGACCTTGAGAGCTGACCAGATCTGTTTGGGATGTGACTGAGCTGCCTGTGAACAGCCCTGCTCCAGTTCTGCTCCAGCGTGGCCGTCCCGGGGCTGGGAGCGCTGCCCATGGGAAGCCTGGGCTGGCGGCAGCGCCGTGCCAGCGTCACATGCCACGGGGACACAAAGGATGTGGGCATGAAAGGCTCTCCTCTGCAGGGCTGGGGGTGTCAATTCGGGCTGTCTGTCCCTTGCTCTAGAGCAGCATCCCCAGAGGTGAAGTGCTGCCATGGGGAAGCAGCTGTTTTTGTGTCCTGGCTCATCCAGGCCGAGGGAACTCGTCACCCACAGCACAGGGGCTGGGGCCGGGGCTGTTTGTGGAGCTGGAGCAGCAGGCTGCTGGCCCCAACCACTGTTCCCACAGTTGGAGCAGCATCCCAGGCCGTGTGTGGGTGGCACTGATCCGCTAACATCTGTTACCTCATGTTTTCCTTCTCTCTTTTCCGGGAAAGCTGACTGCTAACCGCACGTAACCCCACGGTTGTGCAAAGGAAGGGGGAGGCTGCATCTCTGCCTGCCCTGGGACAGGGCTCCAGCAGGAATGCCACATTCCTGATGGAGGAAGGGCCCGGGGAGCAGTGTGCTGCCTGTGCTGTCCATGCTCTGCCATGCTCTGTCCATGTGCTGCCTGTGGGCAGCGTGGGGACCACATGGGATGGGGTCTCACTTGAATTCTGCTGAATTTGTGGACAGATTTTGGGACTGCTCTGCGCGGGGGCAAGCATGATCCTTGTGGGTCCAGGTGGGGATGTTCTGGGATTGTATGAGATCTCTTTGGGGAGCAGTTTTGTGGCAGTTGCAGTGTCAGCTGGGCCGTGCAGTGTCCCAGCGCAGCAGGACATCACTTCCCACTGGCCAAAGCCCTGGGAAAGCTCTGGCTTTGCGAGGGATGTACCTGCAGCTGTGTCACCTCGGGGCAGCTCCCCAGCGCTCGGGCGTTTGTGCTCAGCAGGGTCTGCACTCAGCGAGCTCAGCCCCGATGGAGGCTCCTCCATGGCTCAGGACTTTATCCAAAACATCGTGTACTTGATGATGAGAGGCTTTGCCAGATAGGAATGTGGCCTTTGCCCTCAGTCACAAGAGCTTGCAGTGCAGATGGACTTTGCCAGGCAGAGCACTCGTGTGCTCCCGCAGCCAGATTGTGGGAGGGCAGGGAGAAGTCATCTGATAAAAGTGAAGATCCTGGCCAGCTCTTTCAGCAGGATTATGTTGCTTACAATTGCCAAGGGGCCCTGCTGGAACATCCCGTGTTGGAGGCTCCCCCAGCTCTTGTGTAACAATGTGGGGGTCGAGCTGAGGCTCGAGGGGAAGGCAGAAGTGGGAAAGGGTCTGGTTCCTGTGCTCCTGCCCCACTGCCTCCAGCCTTAGGCTGCTTTTGTAGACCTGGTGGAAGGCAGCTAGCATTGGGATCTTTTGGGATATTGATGGGAGGGAGAGGCCTCTGTGAGTGCAACTGGGGGCACTGGTGCTGCACCACTGTAACTGGAGCAGCCGGGGGTCCTGTCCCTGCTCTGCCAGCAAGGAGCGTTTGTGTGTGGCACAGGAGGCTGCAGGTTCCTTGTACTAACCTGTCCTTTTTCTGTCCTGTCTGGTTTTCAAGAGTCCATCGTAGGGAACTGCATGGACAGGAGCTCCCCTGGCCAAGCCATGCAGGTGCCTGACCACAACGGCCTGGGCTACCCCGTGCGCCCCTCGTCCAGCGAGCACCCGCGGCCCCGCAGCCTGCAGAGACATCACACCATCCAGAACAGTGATGATGCCTACGTAGGTGCCTCTGCCTGCCAGGTCCCTGCTCTGAAACAGCCTGCCCTGCCCCACACAGGGCTCTGCAGACACAGCCAGCCCAGCTGTGCAGGAGCTGGTCAGGGTAGCCCAGACCTCAGTGCTCTGTGCCCTCTGGGGTTTGGGGTGCTGGGGAATGTCCTGCCCAAATCTGGATGTGGGCTTTGCTACAGCTCCCTCCTGCTGTAGGTGAGACTGTCAGCTTCAGTGGTTCAGTGGTGCCCAGTGACAGGACAAGGAGCAATGGCCAGAAACTAAAACACGCCAAGTTCCACCTCAACATTAGTAAGAACTTTCCATGGAGGTGGCAGAGCACTGGAACAGCTGCCCAGGGTAGGGCCTGGAGTCTCCCTCTCTGGAGACATCCCAAAACCAGCCAGATGTGTTTCTCTGTCACCTGCTCCAGGTGTCCCTGCCTTGGCAGGGGTTTGTGCTGGATGATCTCCTGATCATCCTTCCAGCCCCAGCTGTGCTGTGATTCTGTTAGTTCAGAGGCATTTGGACCATTCAGTCCATCCTCCTGTTGAAGGGACAGGCTACACCCAAGCTGTGCCTGATGTTGTCTTTCCCAACCCTTGCTGAAGGTTTGCAGAGGCTCCCTGGGCACCCTGCCCACGGGCAGATGGGGAACAGCAGGACCCTGAGCTCCCCCTGAGTGTGTCCTGCCCTCTCCACAGGTGCAGCTGGATAACTTGCCTGGGATGAGTTTGATGGCAGGGAAAGCGCTCAGCTCGGCCCGGATGTCGGACGCCGTGCTCAGCCAGTCGTCGCTGATGGCCAGTCAGCAGCTGCGCGACAGGGACGGCGAGGGTGAGCAGGGGAGGGGGCCTGGGCAGCCCCTGGGGGAGCCGAGTCACTGCCACGGCTGCTGAGTCTCCTCTTTGCCCTCCCAGAATGCGGGGAGGGTTTGGAAGGTCAAGAGCACGCGAACCTGGGCGACGGCAGCCAGCACCTCAACACCTCCTGCTACCCCTCGACGTGTATCACGGACGTCCTGCTGAGCTACAAGCACCCAGAGGTGCCCTTTGGGATGGAGCAGGCAGGGGTGTAACCAGGAGGGAGTGAGTATCCCTGTGTCCTTCTCTCACCACACCACACCTCGGGCCTCACTCCCATGGGTCGCCTTTCCTGCTCATGCTCCGGTGCTGGGGTTGGACCATCCACTCAGAGCTCCTGTGCTGAAGCTGTTTGCTGTGCCCCGTGTGCCCAGGGACAGCATCCCTCCTTCCAGGCTTGTGCTGCACTCAGACCCCTCTGCACAGCAGGGTCTCTCTCCTGGGGCAGGGTCAGGAATGGCCTGGGAGTGCTGGAGGGCTGTGGGAGGAGATGTGCTGTTCTGGTGTCCCCTGACATCTTCTTTCTCTCTCTTGCAGGGTTTGTGTACAGCTTTGAAATGAAAAGGTCCATTTTAAACCAACAGTATCTAGCAGCATTGCGCCAAATTGCCGTAGTATTTCTGACTAACTGGAATACCATGGCCCCCTTCCTCATCCTCACTTCATCCAGTGTGTCGTTCCTTTGGGTTCTTTAATTTCTGCCACACTTGCCTGTAACTCCAGCTACACCCAGAGCCCTGAGCCCGACACGGAGGATCGGCCTCGGCACCGGGGCTGCTCTGGGGGCTGGCCCTGCCCGGGGCCCCACGCCGGGCTGAGCCTCCCTGGAGCCTGCCCTGGGCAGCTCCAAGGGGGCTGGAGCCGCTCCTGGATGGAGGCCACGCTCTCCTTCCCCCCTGTCCTCTGCACTGGGGGGTCTGGGCCTGGCAGGGCCCTCCCCACCCCGGTGCAATTCACTTCTTGTCTCACCTCTGTCTGCTCTGTTCCCTCTCGTGTGTCGGGGTGCTGACAGGATCACCCCTGCCCTGCCCTCCCTCCCCTTTTCTTTCCAAATCTGCCACGACTTGGGGTTTTTTCTTTTCCTGGCTAATGTAGGGCAGACGGATTTTTCTTTGTTTCCTTCGCTTTTCCTCCTGATCACGTAGGAATTGTTTTTTTTGGTAAATGTTGTTTTATTATTATTGTTATTAATAAAAGGCAAAAGGAATTTCTGTTTGAGAGAAATTTTTAACTAGATTCTGTTCTATATGAATTGTGACTTGCACCTTTTGTTCAAAGTATTTTATTTCTTTTAATGACATTGTACTTGTGACTGGTTTTCTCTCGTGCCAGTGGCGACAGTGGTAATTCTCCTTTTACAGTCGGGACGTGCAGAGGTCTCTTCTTTGTCCCTTTTCCATCCTTTCCGTGGTGGATGGAGCGGGAGGCCCCCCCGCCCCGGGGCTCAGGAGCACGTGGTGTCACCCTTGCCTTTGGGACTTGACAAGCTCCAGCTCAGACCCTTCTTACTGACATTTTTTCCGGAATATTTTTTAAAACTAAAGGAAACATCGACCCAGCCCTCCTGACTTTGCACAGAAGGAAGTGTGAAACCAGCACGGCAGAGGTGACTTTGCTATCCTTACCCCGTGCCTCTTCCCGGCCTCCCCTTCTCCGGGAGAAGACGCTGACAGCTCTGCAATCCCGAGAGTCAGAGAGGAGGGAAGGAAGCTCCAGAGCCCGGCCCCGCGGGATGGAGCGGGAAGGGTGGGGAACGCCGAAAGCCTTTTGCTCTGTCCCTTTGGTTCATTTTCCTTTTGTTTACATGACACTGTATCCTGGGAGAGTCGCCGGGCCCCCCCCAGCAGCAGCTGCCCCGCAGGGCCGTCACCGTGCCATCCGCAGTATCACACTTTTTTTATCATGGCTTTGTATTGTAGTAATCAATACGCGCAGTATATGTTGAATGTATATTAATATACTTTGCTATTATTTCTGTTTTTTGGAAATGTCAGAAGTATTTTTTTTTTCTTCCTCATTTATGTTGGACTAAAAACGGAACAGGAAAAAAAAAGTTTCAGTAAATCTTCAGTCCATTTTTTGTGGGTCACTTGCAACTAGTCAATTAGTTGGACAGTGGGATCATAACAAATAAAACCATGATTATGATCTTCCCTGGGCTCTTGTTTGCCTTGTTGCCCAACACCAAAGTTCAAGGGGCGGCAGCTGCTGTGTCCCCAGCCCATCCCTGGCGCTGTCACTTGCCCGGGTCCCCAGCAGCCCCCCTGGCCGGGTTTCTCGAAGCCCCCCGGCACCCGCAGCCCCCTGCAGCCGGAGCCCGGCTCGCCGTGCGGGCGTGGGGACCGGCAGTGCTGCCGATCGCAGCCTGCCCGGCATCTGCTGCCCTGGGGCTTTTCCAGCTGCGGGCAGGGTCTGGGAGGCCAGGGAGCTGAGCTGTGCCTGCAGCACCTGCGCTGGCAGTTCCCGTGCGATGCCCTGGCGCTGCCCAGCGGGCTGGCACGGGCTGGGGCTGCAGGGAGTCGGTGCCACCCAGAAACGGGAGCATCGTTCCTCTGTAGCAGCTGCCCTGGCGGTGCCAGCCCTGCGCAGCCCCTGCAGCCCCTCTGGGGACACGGCCCCTCTCTCCCCTTGCCTGGCCGGGCTCAGCCTGATTCCCGTGCATCCCTGCACTGGTGGCAGTGGGACAGGGAAGCTCCTGGGGCTCGGGCCGAGGGCGGTTTTGTGGCGGCCGTGCCAGTGCTGGTGCCTGCTCTGAGCCTTCCCCTTCCCCTTGCCCGGGTCTCCAGCGAGGGCCGGCGTGGGCGGGCAGGGGCTCCGCTCCGGGGACCTGTGAGCTGGGGACACAGCGGGGAAAAGGGGGTGACGTGAGCGGCCCCGTGAAGGACGGGGCACAGACCCGCGGCCGAGGCGAGGGGTCCGGGTACGGCAGGCCAAATCCCTGCGGGAATAAACCTTGTCCCCGGGCCCGCGGCCAATCCCTGGGGGCTGCGAGGGGCCCCGGCAAGGCCAGCGGGAATCTGGGTCACCGGGAGCGTAAACAGCTCCTTGGCCGGCGAGGCGCGTCCCGCGGGGAGCTCCTGTTTGCTCGCCGCCCCTGCCAAGCCGCGCTCCGCGGCGATGCCGCGATCCTTGAACCCTGCGCGCACATCGGGGGCCGCCGCTGGCTTATCTCCGCGGAACTGCCCCTCCGGCATAAATAGCGGCGGCGGAGCCCCGGCCGCTCAGACGGGACGAGCAGCAGCGGAGGAGAGAGCTGGTAAGAGCCCGGGCTGCCCCGAGGAGCCGCCGGGACAGAGCGGGACCCCCTGAGCAGGGCTGGGGGCTCAGCCCCGCCGGGCTGGCTCTGCCCCGGCTCCCCGCGCCCAACTCCCTTGCTCTGCCCGCAGGTCCAGCGCGAAGATGAGAGCCGTGGTGCTGACCCTCGCCCTGCTCTGCCTGACGGGTAGGTCCGGCCGGGGCTGCGGATCCCCGCGGGATGGAGCGGCACGGGCGGGACGGGAGCGCCGCTGGAAGCGGCCGCTTTCCGAAGCGCTTTGCTTTGGAGCCGGGCTGCAGCCGAGGGGCTCCCCGGTTCCTCCCGAGCCGGGCAGGACCCCGGCAGGGCTGGAGCCGTCCCCGGGCGGCGTGTCCTGAGCATCGGCTCTCTCCGCAGGCACCCAGGCCCGCTCCTTCTGGCAGCACGATGAGCCCCAGGCGCCCCTGGATCGCCTCAGGGACATGCTCGATGTGTACCTGGACTCCGTGAAGGCCAGCGGCAAGGAAGCCATTGCCCAGTTCGAGGCCTCCACCGTGGGCAAACAGCTGGAGTAAGTGGGGGGCGAGTGGCGGGGGGCTGGGGGGGCCCGGGCGCCGTGCGTGACCTCCGTCCCTCCCCTCCCGTCCCGCAGCCTGAAGCTGGGCGAGAACCTCGACACGCTGGGCGCGGCCGCCGCCAAGCTGAGAGAGGACATGGCCCCCTACTACAAAGAGGTGCGGGAGATGTGGCTGAAAGACACCGAGTCCCTGCGCAAGGAGCTGACCAAGGACCTGGAGGAGGTGAAGGAGAAGATCAAGCCCTTCCTGGACCAGTTCTCTGCCAAGTGGACGGAGGATCTGGAGCAGTACCGCCAGCGCCTGGCACCCCTCGCCCAGGAGCTGAAGGAGCTCAGCAAGCAGAAGGTGGAGCTGCTGCAGCAGAAGCTGACCCCGGTGGCCGAGGAGGCGCGGGACCGGCTGCGCGGCCACGTCGAGGAGCTGCGCAAGAACGTGGCCCCATTCAGCGATGAGCTGCGCCAGAAGCTGAGCCAGAAGCTGGAGGAGATCCGGGAGAAGGGCATCCCCCAGGCCGCCGAATACCAGGCCAAGGTGGTGGAGCAGCTCAGCAGCCTGCGGGAGAAGATGACGCCCCTGGTGCAGGACTTCAAGGAGCGCCTCACCCCCTACACCGAGAGCCTCAAGGCCCGTTTCCTCAGCTTGCTGGAGGAGCTCCAGAAGACCGTGGCCTGAGCTGCCGGCCGGCGCGGCCAGGGACTGACCCCAGCCCCGCTCCGCCGCTGCCCCGGGTGCTCCCTGCCCTGCCCCGGGCACTTCTCCTCGGGGGGCTCTGGGGACAGGCTGCAGGAGCCCTAGGGTGTCCTCCCCGGAGACCCCCTCTTCCCCTAGAATTCCCTCCCCAGCCCGGCGTCGCTCTCAGCTTTGCCTCCCTTTTGAGAAATAAACTTGACTTAAGTTATTGGAGCTCGCTCAGTCTTTGCAGTGGATGCTGGAGGGGGCAAGGGGTGCTCTGAGCTGGGGGTACTGGGGGATCCAGAGGGACTGGGGAGACAGGGAACTGCTGAGGGGTGCCCTGGGCTGCTGAGGGGAGCCCTGGGCTGCTGAGGGGAGCCCTGCGCTGCTGAGGGGTGCCCTGGGCTGATGAGGGGTGCCCTGGGCTGCTGAGGGGTGCCCTGGGCTGATGAGGGGAGCCCTGGGCTGCTGAGGGGTGCCCTGGGCTGCTGAGGGGAGCCCTGGGCTGCTGAGCGGAGCCCTGCGCTGCTGAGGGGTGCCCTGGGCTGCTGAGGGGTGCCCTGGGCTGATGAGGGCTGTCTTTGAGTCCAGTTCTGCCCGAGGTGCAGCCGAGCTCAGCCCCACACAGGGCGCTGGGTGTGTGGCACTGAATGTGCAGGAGTTTTTTGGAGCATCACCCGGCTCCTGCCACCCTGGGCACCCTGACACGGCCGTGTGTACCCTGGTGCTGGTGTCTGTCCCAGCCCTCCCTGCCCCTGCGGGTCCCACTCCTCCCGGCCAGCCCCCAGTGATGGCAGCACAGCGTTTGCATCAGCCCCGCTTTATTGAGAGCACCGCGACACGGGGGGGAGCCGGGGGTCCCCAGCCCCGACGGAGCCCGGGCAGCCCCTGGCGAGCCTACGAGGCCGGAGTCTTCTTCAGGAGCTCGGCCAGCTGCTCCTTGAGCCACACCAGCCGCTGCTTCGCCAGCTCCGCGTTGTCCGACAGCCACTGCCTGCACCGGCAGGGGAGAGGAGGGCAGGGAGTCAGCGCGGGGCCCTGGCCGGGTCCCCGGCACCGGGAACAGGGACAGGGCTGGGGTTCGGGGGCACCTGGCCTGCTGCGCTGCCTCCGACTCCCGCACCCTGCTGAAGGCGTCCTTGGTCATGGCCGAGACTTTCTGGGCCAGCTCCTGCACCTTCTGCACCAGCGCCTTCGGCTCCTCGGACGTGTCGGCCCCTGCAAGGGCGAGCCTGGTGGCACTGAGAGCGCGGGGTCCCGCGGCTGTGCCCCCCCCGTGTGTCCCCATCGCCCTGAGCCCCCACCCCTCCTCCAGGGCAGCCCCTGGCCCTTACTTGCTCCCAGCGCCAGGACGGCCGTGCAGGCGAGCAGGAACAGCAGCGACGCCTTCATGGCTGGGGAGAGAGCAGAGCGCACGATGTGGGGCACGGGGGGGGGGCACGGGGGTCCCGACCCCGTCCCCTTCCCAGCACGGCCCTCGCCGGGGATGTCCCCACTCACCTGTGCCGGGCTCTGACGCGGGGGCAGCCCCGGGCTCTCTCTTTATAGCCTCCCCACGGCCGCCCGGGGGATTCGTGCAAAGGTCAGGGCAGGGCGCGGGGGGGCTGCAGGGGCGCTGCGTCCAGCCGAGAGTTGGGAAATGCCGCGGGACGGAGCTGCTGGGGCCCCGCGTGTCTGTGCGTGTGTGCACACAGCCGGGCGTGGGCACACGCGTGTGCGCAGCCAGCGCGCTGCCCGCGGAGGGGACAGCCCGGGCACGCACGGCACAAGGGTGACATCCAGCGGCCCTGTCCCCGGGCACATCACCCTCGGGCACCGCGAGGCTCTTCGGACCTTGGCACTGCCCCTGCCCGGCGGGTCCCTGCCCTGCCCGCCGTGCCCTTTGCCCGCAGGGGCACACGGCCGCGGCTCCGCTGTGCCCGGGGCTGGGCCGGGGGCTGCCCCCGGTGCGTGCCCAGAGCCCGATGCCCACGGCCGGGGACACGCACGGGTCCCCTGCAGCATCCCCAGCCCTCGTGTCCTGTCACACTGCCACCCATCCCAGGTACTGCGCTGCCAGCACTGACAGAGCCACTGCTGCCTCCACCGAGCACTGAGGTGTGCCCCCAGCCCAGGCCCTGTCCCCAGGAGGGGCTCGGTGGGTCCCCCACCCCTGTCTGTCCCTGTCCCCCTGCTGGGGGCCGGCGGGGCCGCGGGTGATGTCAGGGCCCTGAGTGATGTCAGGGCTGCGCACACGTCAGGCACTTCCACGTTGTGACCGACTAAAGTCCAAGCCCTTGCTGTGTCACAGCCTGCGTGGAAGCTGCAGGAGCCCTCGGGCTGCATAAATAGTGCTGGGAGCTGCCGGCTCTGCAGCTACCGCGGCACTGGCAGCACAGGTGAGCAGTGCAGGGGCTGCAGGGAGCCAGGAGGGAGCCGGGAGGGAGCCCAGCTCTCCATGGCCTCTGGCTGGGGGCTGCTGGTCCCTGGGCCTTCCTTCACCTCTCTCTGTGCTCCCGCAGGAGTCCCCAGCCCTCAGGATGGCGCCCAAGGCGGCCGCCCTTGTCCTGCTTCTCCTGGCGATCTCAGGTGAGGTGTTGTGCGGGTCCCTGGTGCCAGCAGGGCGGGGATGGCAGCGTTCCCGCTGTCCCCGGGGGAATGGGACTGTGTGAGCTCTGACCCCAGCACCCCCTGCAGGCTCCCGGGCTGATGTGAACCCTGACGAGGTGGCCAGCGTGATCTGGAAGTACTTCACGGAGCTGGGCAGCAATGCCAAGGACACGGCGGAGCAGCTGCAGCAGACCGAGCTCAGCAAGCAGCTCAAGTGAGCCCAGCCTTGGGACCGGGGGGCTCGGGGGGCAGGCAGGGCCCGGGGGTGGGGGCTCACAGGCCCTGACGTGTCCCCTGTCCCCAGCACCCTGCTGAAGAGCAACCTGCAGAGCATCAGCGCCTACGCCGAGGACCTGCAGCAGCGCCTGGAGCCCTTCGCCATGGAGCTGCAGGCCAAGCTGGCGCAGGACTCGCAGCGCCTCAAGGAGCAGATCCAGCGGGAGCTGCAGGAGCTGCAGGCCAAGCTGGCGCCCTATGCCGACCAGGTGCACCAGCAGATCGGCACCAACATCCGGCAGCTGCAGGCCAGGATGGGCCCGTACGCCGAGGAGCTGCGCTCGCAGGTGGATCTCAGCGCCGGGGAGCTGCGGCGGGCGCTGGAGCCCTACGCGGCCGAGCTGCGGGAGCGCCTGCAGGACAACGCCGAGAGCGTGCAGGCCTCGCTGAGCCCCTACGCCGAGCGCCTGCAGCGGCAGATCGACGGCGGCGTGGAGAGCGTCAAGCAGCGGCTGTCGCCCGTGGCGGACGAGCTGAAGGCGCAGGTGGAGCAGAGCGTGGCCGAGCTGCGGCGCGGGCTCAGCCCCTACGCGCAGGAGGTGCGGGACGGGCTGGAGCGGCAGCTGCAGAGCCTGAACGCGCAGATGGAGCGGGCGGCCGAGGAGCTGCGGGCCCGCCTGGCCGCCAGCTCCGAGGAGCTGCGCGCCCAGCTGAGCCCGCTGGCCCAGGAGCTGCGGGAGGCGGCGAGCGGCGACGCCGAGAGCCTGCGGCAGCGCCTGCAGCCCCTGGCGCAGCAGCTGGAGCAGCGCCTGGGCCAGAGCCTGGAGACCTTCCGGCAGCAGGCGGCTCCCTTCGGAGAGACCTTCGGGCAGCAGCTGGTGCAGCGGCTGGAGGAGATGCGCGGCAAGCTGGACTCGGGCGCGGCCGGCGTGGAGGATCACCTGGAGCTGCTGGAGAAGGAGGTGCGGGACAAGGTGGCCGCTTTCCTCAGCACCGCCGCGCCCCCTCAGAACTGAACCGCCCCGCCCCGCCAGCCACACACGTTCCAAACGCTCCTGGCCACTTGAAGTGGCAGAAATAAATCTCCTTGTGATGCACGTGCTGCTCCGTGTCCGTCCTTCCTTCCCGCAGCATCCCCCTGTCCATCCCCCCCTGGGGTGGGGTACCTGGCGCACCTCAGCTGCTCCGAGGGGGGAGCGTCACCCAGAATCAGCAGGGAGAGGGAGCAGAGGTGGGGTCAGGCGGGTGGGAAGTGCCTGTGGCGGCCGCCAGGTGAGCCCATGGGCGAGCCCCGGCCGCGCTGTCCCCTGAGCACAGCTGGGGACACCCAGGGGGGCAGAGCCGCGGGGTGCGGCCGAACACCCGCAGCGCGGGGTGGGGATCTGCGGGTGGCGGACACTCGCCTCGTCCCCGCGGCGCAGCAAGGGAGCTCGGCGGGTCAGCGACAGGGGAAGGGGCCTGAGGCGCTCTGCCGGCGGGACGGGACGGGACGGGACGAGGTGAGGCGCGGCCAGCGCTGCCTGGAGCGACCTCACGTGTCGGCGCAGGCCGTGTCGGGGAGGGAACCGCGCGGACTTTGGTGCCGCAGCAGCGCTGACGCCCGCTCGGCGCTTCACCCCGACCTTGGCCCCGCAGCTCCGGTGCCCGGGCTCGTTCCCGGGAAGAACCAAGGCGGAAAGGAAAGGACTCGAGCGCGGCGGTGACCGGCGGGAGCGCGGCCTCGGAAGGGGAAGGTGCGAGCCCGACCCCGCTCATCCCCGCCCGCCCCGCACAGCCCGAGCCGGGCTCGCCCTCCCGCGCCCACCGCGGGGCTCCGGGCTCCCTTTGCGTCCCGACAGGAGCGGCACCGCTGTCCCCGTCCCGCGTTCCCCGCGGGATGCAGCGAGCGGCGCCGGGCCAGGGCCAGCCCCGTCCCCCGAGCCCGGGGGACAGCGGCCCCCAGGTCACCTGCCCGGACCTCCACGTTGTGTTTACACGGAGTGAGGTCCAAAAAGCCTTCCCGTCCCAAAGCCGCCTTATCGGCCGCTCCTCGAGCCTACATAAGGGCGGGCAGCGGCCGCCTCCGGGCGGGAGGGACACGGGAGGCGACCCGAGCCAGGTGAGGGGCGGGGGGCTTTAAGTCTGTGCGGCCGGAGGAGCTGGGCGTGACTCCAGCGGGGCAGCCGAGGTGTTCCGGGACTCACAGGTGTCATGGGGAATCCCGGGGGTTTTTAGGGGAGCTGCGGGTGTCCAGGGGACCCCAGGTCCTTGCGGGGAGCAGCGAGGGGCCGTGCAGCCCCCCGTGAGCACTCGGACGGCTCCTGTCCCCTCTCCCGCAGCCCGAGCATGCTGCTGAAGGCCGCGCTGCTCCTCTCGCTCCTGGCCGCCTGCCCAGGTGGGTGCGGGCCCGGGGCGGGCTCAGGGGTCCCACCGGGGGCTGCGGGGGCGGCCGGGCAGCAGCAGCAGCGGCGCTCTCGCCCGCAGTGTCCCCGGCCGAGGCGGCGCAGAGCGGGCTCTGGCGGTACCTGAGCCAGCTGACGGGGGACAAGGACAGCCTGGAGCGCGGCCACAGCAAGCTGGGCAGCGACAGCACGTGAGTGCCGCGCCCCGCTCCCCTCCGGGCCCGGCAGGGCAGGGCCCGCGGGGGGAACAGCGTTTATTGGGATGGGGGCACGGGGGGGCCGCGGTCACTCGGGGCTCTCGGGGGCTCTCTCGTGCAGGAACCTGAAGGAGAGCATTCAGGATGGGGTCAGCTCCATGGGGGCCTTCCTGGAGAAGCTGTCCCCGCTGGGCAGGGGGCTGCAGCCCCCCCGGCTGTACGAGGACCCGGCCAGCCTGCGCAAGGCCCTCCGGAGGGAGCTGGACAGCCTCCGCCTGCAGCTGTCCCCGTACGTGGACGAGGTGCACCAGCAGGTCGGCAGGCAGCTGGACGAGCTGCGGCAGCAGCTGCGGCCGCTCACGGAGGAGCTGCTGGACCAGGTGTCCCTGCGGGCCCGGGAGCTGCGGCGGCACCTGGTGCCCAGCCGGGAGGTGGCGGCGCAGCTCCTGGACGGCGCCGACGAGCTGCAGCGCTTCGTGGCTCACTACGGCGACAAGATCGCCTTCCACACAGAACAGGTGAAGGACATCTTCCAGCCGTACGCCGAGCGGCTGCTGAGCGAGATCCACCGCAACGTGCAGGAGCTGCACCGCGGCGTGGCCCCGCATGCCCGCGCCAGCCCCGAGCAGCTCAACCAGCACATCCAGGAGCTGTCGGCCAAGCTGACCCGCAACGCGCGGGACCTACACCGGCAGATCCAGCGGAACCTGGAGCAGCTGAAGGCCAAGCTGAGCCTGTACCCCGGCGGGGCCGCGGCGCCCCCGGGCCGCTCCCGGGAGGCGCTGGCGCGGGAGGTGCAGCGGCGCGTGGAGGAGTTCCGGCGGGACACGTACGCGCAGATCCGGGCCTTCACCCGGGCGCTGGACCAGGAGACCGAGGAGATGCGGCTGAAGCTCAGCGCCCGCCCGGAGCCGCCCGAGGGGCCGCTGGACGCGCCGCCGCCGCCCGTGGAGGATCTGCGCGCCCGGCTGGACGCGCTATGGCGGGACCTGGCGCTGAGCCTGAGCGAGCGGGGCGGGGAGGGCCCCGGGGGGGATCCCGGGGAGGGTCTCGGGGAAGGCCCCAGTGCGGGCCCGGGGCAGCTCCGGCGCTGAACCCCAATAAAGGCGCCGCCATCGCGGCCCGCGCAAGTCACATGATCCGCCCGAGCCACGTGACCAGTTACGTCATCTCCCCGCGCCGCCGCGTGACGCGCCACCATCATGTCGGCCCTCGGGGCCACCGCGGCGGCGGCTGCGCCCGCCGGGGCCCTGTTCCGGCCCCTGAGTGCCGAGGACGGCGAGCAGCAGCCGGCAGAGATCGAGTCCCTGTGCATGAATTGCTTCCGCAACGTGAGGGGCCCCCGGGGGGCCGGGCAATGGCGGCCTGCGGGGACTGGGGGGCACCGGGGCCTGCGGGGGCCGAGGGAGAGCAGGACAGGGACGTGCGGGGCCAGGGCCGGTACAGCGGGAGAGCAGGACAGGGGTGTGCGGGACTAGGGCGGGCACAGGGGACTGTGGGGGCCCGGGGGAGAGCAGGACAGGGGTGTGCGGGGCCAGGGCCGGTACGGGGGTCTGTGGGGTTAGGGGGCGCACACTTGTGTGGGCTGGGCTCGGGGGTCTCCATTGGCTGTGGGGAGGGGCGGGCAGGGGCTGCTGCTGCTGGGGGTTCCAGTGGGGGCAGGAGCGAGGAAGGACCTGCTGGGGGCCACAGCTGCTCTCGGAGCAGGGGGCGCCGGCAGGGTCGGGAGGGCGTTTCCAGGAGTTCCTCGGGGGTGAGGGGAGGTTTGTGGGGCAGGCAGAGGAGGGGCAGGGACCTGCCCATGCCGGAGGTGCAGTCAGGGCCATGGCCCCAGGCTCGGTTCCCACAAAGCTCCTCACTGCCCCTGCAGGGAGTCACCCGGCTCCTGCTCACCAGGATCCCCTTCTTCAAGGAGATCATTGTCAGCTCCTTCTCGTGCCCCAGCTGCTCCTGGTCCAACACGGAGATCCAGGCAGCGGGCAGGATCCAGGAGCAGGGCGTGCGCTACACCCTGGCCGTCACCTCCCGCCAGGTGGGCACCGCCTCACCCCGCCCTGCTGCAGCACCTCCAGCACCTGCACATCCCTGGCTGGGCCAGGCCTCTGGGTTCCCCCTGTGTGCCAGGGGAGGCTCAGGCTGCTCCCTGCTCTGTGCAGGACATGAACAGGGAGGTGGTGAAGACCGACTGTGCCTCAGCCCGAATTCCAGAGCTGGACTTTGAGGTGCCTGCCTTCAGCCAGAAGGGAGGTGGGTGAATGGGGCCGTGCTTGGGGGGCTCCTGGGGATCCCTGGGGTCTGTTCATGGTGTTGTCAACTCTGTGTTCTTGCTTTGCCAAGTGCTCACCACCATCGAGGGCATCATTGACAGAGCTGTGGCAGGCCTGGAGCAGGACCAGCCCACCCGCAGGGTAAGGGCTGGAGAGGGAAACTCCTCAGGGATGGAGAGTGCTTGGGGTGTCCATCCCCTGCCTGCTGCAGTCACACAGGGCTGCTGGGGACAGCTCTGTCTGTGCCACAGTCACCTCTGTCAGCAGCTCTGGGCTGTCCCCAGCAGCTGAGCCCCACCTTGGGCTGTCCCCATTTTAAGGGTTCTGTGGTTCCATGTCCCCTTCCAGGCAACAGACAAAGAGGTGGCCAGGAAGATAGATGAGTTCATTGGTAAACTGAAGCAGCTGAAGGAAGTCAGCTCCCCCTTCACCTTTGTGAGTGCTCAGGGCAGGGCAGGCCTGGCAGGGTGAGGCTGCAGGGCATCTCCCTCAGGCCCTCCCTTGTCCTGCAGATCCTGGATGATCCCTCTGGGAACAGCTTTGTGGAGAACCCGCGGGCACCACAGAGGGACGAGGCCCTGCTGGTCACTCACTACAGGAGGAGCCCCCAGCAGTGTGCCCTGCTGGGCCTGCAGGTGACTGCAGCAGCCCCTGCTCCTTGCCCTGCTCCCTGGGAGCCCCAGCAGGGAGCAGGAGCTGACTTTGCTGTCCTTGCAGGGAGAGGAGGTGGACGCGAAGCCGCCGGACGCTGCCGAGGACCTGAGGGATGAGGTGGGGGCTGCTGCAGTGTCAGGGACACTCAGGGACACTCAGGCCAGCTGCCCTGGGCTGGCTGGGACCTTCAGGCTGCCCCTTCCCTCCCCAGGTGCTGCAGTTCAACACCAACTGCCCTGAGTGCAATGCCCCGGCCAGCACCAACATGAAGTTAGTGCGTATCCTTGCACAAGGCTGGGGGCACTGCGTGCCTGGGCTCTCCCTGCTGCTCCACAGGCCTGAGGCAGCTCTCAGCTGGGGCCTGCTGGCGTGCAGAGCTGACTCAGGGCTGCTCACAACTCCTCTCAGTGGGGTTCTGCCATCCCTCGGCTGCTGCTTTGATGTTTGCCTTGACTCCCTGCTCCAGAAATCCCCCACTTCAAGGAAGTGATTATCATGGCCACCAACTGCGACTCCTGTGGGCACAGGACCAACGAGGTGAGCTGGGCAGAGGGCAGGGAGTGGAGCTCTGTGCCTGTGTCCCTGAGCTCTGCTTCCCACCTGGGCTGCTGGGGAGGGAGACTGCACCTGGGGCTGCTGAGGCCACTGTCCCAGCTTTGGAGAGGCCTCTGGGCTGCTGGGCTGAGCCTGTTAAAGCACAGGGGGAGGGCTGGGTGTGAGCTCACTGCCAGCTGTTTCCAGGTGAAGTCTGGAGGAGCCATCGAGGCGCAGGGCACCAGGATCACCCTCAGGATTACAGATCCCTCCGACATGACCAGGGATATCCTGAAGGTGCAGTGCCCAGGATTCCTGCCCTGCACTGTCCTCCTGTGGGGTGTGGGGGGCCCAGCATGGGCTCATGGGGGGCTCCCCTCTGCAGTCAGAGACGTGCAGCGTGGAGATCCCTGAGCTGGAGTTCGAGCTGGGCATGGGAGCGCTGGGGGGGAAGTTCACCACGCTGGAGGGGCTGCTGAAGGACATCCGGGACCTGGTGAGTGCTCCTGGGGGGCTCAGCCCCCTGGCTGGCCCTGCTGGGGGGGCTGGCTGCCTCACAGCTGCCTCACCTGCCCTTGCAGGTGGAGAAGAACCCCTTCACCCTGGGGGACAGCTCCACGGCCAGCAGGACAGGGAAGCTGCAGGAGTTCATTGGGAAGCTGCAGGATGTGAGTTTACTCTGGATTTTCCGTGCTTTGCATGGGTCCAGGAGGTGCTGAAGGATTAGGAGGAGCCTTAGTGGGACATGCTGTGTTCCTGCAGATCATAGAGGGGAAGGCCCAGGCTCACTTCATCATGGACGACCCTGCAGGCAACAGCTACCTTCAGGTACAGCCCTGGGCCCTCGGGCTGGGCTCCCTGAGCCCTTTGGGGGCTTCATTTCCCTGGCACGTGGTGGCAGTGGGCTTCCCACTGGAGCTCTGGGCACCAGCAGATGCTGGAAGCCCTGCTGGCTTTGTGGGGGTGCCCAGGGCTCCCAGCCTGGGGGCACAGGGGAGTGCAGGAGCTGTGCCCTGTCCCCACAGAACGTGTACGCCCCGGAGGAGGACCCGGAGCTGAGTGTGCAGCGCTACGAGCGCACCTTTGAGCAGAACGAGGAGCTGGGCCTGAACGACATGAGGACAGAGGGCTACGAGGCAGAGCCGGCCTCGGGCCGGTAGCGGGGCCAGCCCGGCCCTGCCACCCCCCTGCCCCAGCTGCGCCAGGGACCAGGACTTGTGTGGGGCCAGGGCTCCTCTGCCCTTCCTGGGGCCGGGGAGCTGTTCCTGCCCGCAGCAGCGGCTCGGGGCCTCCCTGCGGAGCTGTGCTGTGAGCTGCTGCTGCTGATTTGGGGCACGGGGTGGCTCCCCAATAAAGCTGTTTGAAAACGCTGATGGCGTCGTGTCCTCCTGCTGCTCCATTCGTAACCGCCACCGCCGCCTGGCCGCGCCCACAGCTCCATTTATGGCATTGGCCGCCGTTTGGCCACGCCTACAGCCCCGCCCTCTGCTCCATTTATGGTATTGGCTGACCACACCTAAAGCTCCGCTCCCACTCCATTTATGGCATTGGCCGCCGTTTGGCCACGCCTATAGCCCCGCCCTCCGTTCCATTTATGGCCTATCCGCGGTCTGGCCACGCCCATCCCGCTGCATTTCCATGTATGGCAGTGACCACGCCCATCCCAGCCCGCCACGCTCAGGCCCCGCCCCTTCCTGCCGGCGCCGCCGTTTTGCGTCAGAGCGCGATGGCGGCACCGGGGCTGTCGAAGGCCGAGTACCTGCGGCGGTACCTGAGCGGCCCCGCCGAGCCCGGCCCGCCCCGCCGCCGCCGCAGGAGGAAACCGCCGGCCGGCACCGCCAGAGGCGGGTGAGTCCCGGGGAGGGGGCAGCAGGCGCGACCCTGTGCGCTGCCCGGCCTTGGGAGCCGCCCCGAGCTCACCGCCCCGAAATCCCCGCTCCGAACCGAGCCCCGAGACCCCGGGGCCAGGACCCTCCCCGGGGCTGCCCCGCCGCGGATCCCCACGGGCCCTGACCGTGCCTCTCCCCGCTGCCAGGATGCGGATCGTGGATGACGATGTGAGCTGGAGCAGCATCGCCGCCGCCCCGGAGAAGGAGGAGGAGGAGGAGGATGAAGGGGACATGCCTGTGGTGAGCGGGGAGCCCCGGCGGACGCACTCTCACAGCCTCACTCTGTTCTGGCGCTCACCTCGTGTCTCCCTTAGGGAAGAACTCGCTGGAGCCCCTCTCTTGTGGCGTGTTCTGCCTCGGGGGTGGGCGGGAGCCCTGCAGGAAGGAGGGAGCTCCCTGCGGATCCAGGCAGCCCGTGCTCTGCGGGCCAGCATGGGGCTCTGTGCTCCAGAACGCCTGCTGGAGCAAGGCAGAGGGACTGGGGTAGCTGCTGCCTGTGTGAGCAGTGGGAGCTGTGCCTTTTGCTGAGCCCCTGGTGCTCGCTGGGTGTTTGTAGGTGGCAGAGTTCATTGATGAGCGCCCCGAGGAGGTGAAGCTCATGGAGGAATTCCGAACAAACTCCAAATGGAAGCTCCTGGGAGGTGAGAGCAGCTCCTTCCACCCTCTCTCCCTAATGCCTGGTTTCTCCAAACCATGATGCAAGTTCAAAATAATCCTGCAGGTGCTGGAGTGCTGCTGGGCTGTGCAGAGCCCTAGTAATGGTGATTGCAATTGTTTTCCCTCAGATGAGGACTCGCAGAGTTCGGATGTCTCGGGACCTGCCAAGTCTGCCACAAGGTATGGGGGCTCAGCCAGGAATATTGCCTTCTGCTTGGCTGGCTTTGTCTGTCTGGTTCTGTACTTTGCTGGGAAATGTGGGCACTTCTCCCAGCTGGAGAGCCCCTGCCTGGGGCGGGGTGCTGGCAGCTCTGGGTGTTTGTGACACTGCCAGGGAGACTGGAGTGATGGTCCCTGTGAGTTTTAATAATGGTGGAGACTCTCCCATTGCAGCTCTGCTGGGATCCCGGCTGCCTCGGAGGGTTTCTGGGGTCTGCTGGGGCTCAGGGCTGCAGCATCCCAGTGAATCCACCTTCACCAGGTGTTCCCAGCTCTGGGGTCCTGCTGTGTTTCCAGACAAGCCAGGCACGAAGGGAGCTCACTGTCACCTTCTCTGCCCTCACAGGCGGCGGCGCCACGACTCCCCAGAGCCCTCGGCCCCAGCAGGGAAACACAACGGCTCCCTGGGGCTCTCTGCTCCCAGGAGACAGAGACACGACAGCCCTGACCCGTCCCCTCCCAGGAGACAGAGACACGACAGCCCTGACCCGTCCCCTCCCAGGAGACAGAGACACGACACCCCTGATGTGTCCCCTCCCAAAAGGCAGCGACATGACACCCCTGACCCATCCCCTCCTAGGAGGCACCGTCACGACACACCAGACTTGTCACCTCCCAAAAAGCAGCGTCGTGACACCCCAGATCTGTCACCTCCACGGCGGCGGCAGCGTCACGATACCCCCGACCCCTCACCTCCCAGGAGACAGAGACATGACACACCAGACATGTCACCTCCCCGGAGACAGAGACATGACACACCAGACATGTCACCTCCCAGGAGACAGCGACATGACACCCCAGATCTGTCCCCTCCCCGGAGACAGAGACATGACACACCAGACATGTCACCTCCCCGGAGACAGAGACATGACACACCAGATCTGTCCCCTCCCCGGAGACAGAGACATGACACCCCAGATCTGTCCCCTCCCAGGAGACAGAGACATGACACCCCAGATCTGTCCCCTCCCAGGAGACAGAGACATGACACCCCAGATGTGTCCCCTCCCAGGAGACAGAGACATGACACCCCAGATCTGTCCCCTCCCCGGAGACAGAGACATGACACCCCAGATCTGTCCCCTCCCAGGAGACAGAGACATGACACCCCAGATCTGTCCCCTCCCCGGAGACAGCGTCAGGATTTGTCACCTCGCAGAGAGAAGCCGGGGTCCCCGAGTGGGAGGAAGAGCAGAACGAAAGGTGAGTGTCACACGCTGTGTCCTGGGGAGCCGCTGGGATCCACGCTGCCACGGTGAGTGCTGTGGGCTGCTGCTCTGCTGGCACAGCTGGCAGTGTCTGTCCCTGTGGGCACAGCTGGGTGAGAGTTCAGCCAGCCTGCAGTGCCTCTGCTGCAGCCTGGGCTGTGTGCACCTAAGCGTGCTCCTCCTGGGGGAGTCAGCAGACCCTCACTCTGATTTATCTCCTCCAGGACGGGCTTCTCCCACCCAGAGGGACCAGCAGAGGTCACAGAGCCCCCCGGCGCACTCCCCGACCCACTGGGATGCCAAGGGCTCTCCCAAGAAGGTAAAGGCTGTCTGTCTCTTTCCCTTCCAGCTGTGGAAGCCCAATGATTGAGAAACTGGGGAAGGTTCTGGTTCTAACAGGGCTGTCCCTGTGGTTTGGGTCACCCCTCGCTCTGGCTGCCCCTCTCAGCCAGCTGTAAATGGGATTTGTGTGTTCTCCAGGCTAGCACGATGTCATCCGGAGCCAAAGCAGGCCTGGTGTCGGCTGATGTGCTGCAGAGGGAGAAGCAGGAGCTCAAGAAGCACGAGAGGAGCACCAGGCACCTGGAAGGTGGGAGTGGAACACAGCCTGAGCCCCAGCTCACTCCTCTGCTCTGTCATGCCCTGGCATTGGGATGCTGCTGGGAGCATCCCTGTGGAGCTGCAGCTAAACACGCTGCTGAAAACCTTGGCCAGGGTCTCTGCTCCACATGGGGAGTTCAGAGCAATGCCAGGGAAGTCACAGGGAGTGGGAAATGCTTCTCCTCTGCAAGTCTGAGGGAGCCGATGGATAGTGAGAGCCCAGGGTCTGTGTGGGGCAGCAGGGAAAGCTCAGCACGAGCTGAGATCCTGCCTGGCTTTGGCTGCCAGGCTCTTTGGGAGATGAGGACAAGCCAAAGAGAAGTCACAGTTAAAGTCATTGAATTGTCTGGAGGTGATGAAATGTTCCAGAATTGTGACTTGAGGCATCTGTCCCCCCAGAGGAATCCCGGAACGCTCAGACCGTGTTCCGAGACAAGTCCGGCCGCAAGAGGAACCTGGCCCAGGAGCAGCTGGAGCAGAGGCTGAAGGCTGAGGCAGAGGCCAAGAGAGAAGAGCAATATGCCAAGTGGGGAAAAGGGTGAGGAAGGGACTCCAAAGCACAGTCCTTGGGCCTCCCATCTCCTGATGTTAGTTTGACTCTGCTGCCAGACTGGTGTTGTGCTCTGAGGCTGAGCCTAGCACCAGCACGTGTTCCACGTGTCTGAAAACCCTTCCTGTGCTGGAGGTGCTCTGGGAATGCTGCACAGGCAGTGGGAGTTGAGGGGTGTGACCCCTCCTGCACATTGAACCACTCCCAAGGAGTGATGGCTGGGGTTTGGGTGACACAGTGTGTTTTCCAGGCTGGCACAGGAGAGGCAGCAGCAGCAGAACGTGGAGGATGCAGTCAAGGAGATGCAGAAGCCCTTGGCCCGTTACATCGATGACCAGGACCTGGACCGAATGCTGAGGGAGCAGGAGAGGGAAGGAGACCCCATGGCTGCTCTCATCAAGAAGAGGAAGGCCAAGGAGAACAAGGAGAAAGGTTTGCCCCTGGAATACACCTGAGTATGGTTTAATGTGTCAGCAGTGCAGAAATGCAGCTGCTCTTCAGTAAACAGCCAAGGGGGACTTGTGGACCCTCTGGAGTTCCTGGCCTGTTACCAGTAAGAGTTGCATGAGTTGTTAGCTGGGAGAGCAGGGCCTGCTGACTGAGAACTCAGCACTTTGTCACAGGGAGCCCTTGGCAGCTGTAGCTGGCTGCCAGGAGCCTGTGCAGACACCTCCTAGGTGGGAGGCATGCTGAACACAGCTGAGCACAGCTCCTCTGCTCTTTGTGTTCCAGAAAAACCCAGGTACAAGGGACCAGCACCTCCACTCAACAGGTTCAACATCTGGCCCGGGCATCGCTGGGACGGTGTGGACAGGTACTTGTTCCTGTTGGAATAACAGTAAAAATAAAGGAGTCCTGCTTCAGGGCATTGCCAGTTATGTGGTGAGTGAGGGGGTTGGCACTGCAGGGTTGAATGGGTTCAGTGAAAAAGGGGGATGGGACAGATGGGACAAGGCAGGTGAGGAACTTCAGAGGCATCAGCTCTCGGTAACCACAGGTCCAGGTGGAGACTGAGCCAGGGTAAATCATTGGAAAGGTTGCAGGAGTCAGGAGAGCTGGAGGCAGCAGCTGCTGTCACTGGGTGTCCCTTGCAGGTCCAACGGGTTCGAGCAGCAGCGCTTTGCCCGCATCGCCAACAAGAAGGCAGTGCAGGAGCTGGCCTACAAATGGAGCGTGGAGGACATGTAGGGAGAGCTCCTGCAGTGCCCCACAGGCACCACCTCTGCCACAGCCCTGAGGAGTGGCCTGCTCTCCCTGCAACCAGCCCCGTGCTCGGCAGTCAGCTGCCCCCTGGGCCATCTTCTGAGAGACCAGGCTGGATTTCCCTGGCAGCCAGAGCCTCCAGCTCCATGCGAGGGACTGGTTTCTTGTTTGTTTTCTAACAAACTTCTGTTCTACGCCAAATGACTTCTGAGGGCAGTTCCCAAGTCTTCAGGTGTCCAAAATCTCAGGTGAAAATCTGCTGAACGCTTGAGCTTGGGAGAGTTGCCCTCATTCTGTGGGTCAGTCTGCTCCAGAACTCAGGTTAAGTGGAACTTCTGAACTTCTGTCAAGTTTTGCAGTTATTTTGCCATGTAGATCCCAGAGTCACCAACGTGCAGGAAAGTTCAAACTCAGCTTCTCCTGACCCTGTCCAAGCAGGAAACTGGGCAGGGAATGCTCTGGCACTGGAAGAGAGAACTGCGGTGCTGCATTGGGCAGCACGATCTTCAGGAGCCTCAGCAATTCTGCAGGGCTCCATTTCTAGTGGAAGTAAATGTGTGGAGAGTTAGGACTTAAGACCTGGAATTGCTTCCCTCATAGTTTGGAGCAGCTGCTCCCCCCAGACCCCTCTGGATTTGGGGCTGATCTTGGCACTTGGCTCGCTCCGGTGGAAGGTGTAACAACCCTGTCCTGTGATCAGATTTGTCTGTCTTGGAGCTTCCCTTAATCCCTGTGTGCCAGAAAGCACTTGTGGAAATAAATACAGTTGTTCTTGTTGAGGTCCCAGGCAGCAGGGATGAATGCAGGCAGCAGTTTCCATGGAGATGCCTTGGCTGCAGCAGTGGGCAGGGCAGGATCGCTCTTTTCAGGGATTCTCCAGCGTTGGGAGGGCTGTGGGTGGGAGGGACAGCAGCACAGTCTGCCCTGGAGTGCCGGACTCTTGGGACTCCCATGCTTTTCATGCCACATTTCCAGTAGCCCTGGAATTGCTGTGTTCACCTGTAAATAAATCCTTTCTTTTTTTACTCGATTCTGCATGCTGGTGCTTTTTCCAAGGCAGCTGAACCATTCCCAGCCCTGCTGCCCTGCTGGGCAGGAGATGGTTTGGGAGCAGGGGCTGGTGGTGTGAGGTGGCAGCACATTTCCAGGCAGCTGCTTCCAGCTGTGCTTCCCCCTTCTGTCACCAAGGCCCTGTTCCATTCCCCCCTGCAAACTGAGGCAGCTGCAGCCTCCACAAGAGCAGTTCCACTTGACACATTCGTTTTTGCTCTCACTTAATCTGAGTGCTGCTGGAGATGTGAAGAACCTGCTGTGGAATGATTGGATTCGCCCTGGTGGGCAGAGCTGGATGCTGGTTCCTTCCCCACCTGCCTGGTGACAGTGGCTGCTCTTGCAGAGCCACAGCTGCCAGCAGCTGCCTCGCGTCACTCTTGGGACTGTAGGCTGCTCTTAAGGAGGAAAAGCACTTTTAAATGCTTGTACTAAACAAAATGTGCTTAGGACCTGAAAATGGCATCAGGTTCTGCTCTTGCAGCTGACTTGGAAGGCTGGGGTTTTAAAATTTTAGAGGCACTACCCTGGGGACCTCCTTGTTCATCACAATGCTGCATTTATACATCTGTTACTCGTTCACTACCAGATATTGTATTTTTAGGAGATGTCTGTGAGGAAAGGGGGGCTCACGTGGTGAACGCCTCCCTCCCTGGTCCCATCCCGTGTGCTGCCTGGGGAGAAGGGAGCTGGGCTTGTCCCCGTGCCCTTGTTCTCCATCCCACATCCCTTGTCCCAGCTGTGGCCTTGTCTGAGCAGTTCTGGCAGCAGAGCAATTGCAAAATGCTGTGGGATCCTGTGGGATGAGCTGGGTGATGGAGATGGAGCAGTGACACCAGCACTGGATCTCTTCATTAGTGGTTCTGGAAGGGCAGAGCCCCGGTCTTGGCATCGAGCAGCAACTTTGATTAGCTTTAACCCAAAAAAATGAATATTAAAATCTTAATTTAATTTAAACCACTGTCATTCACAGTCATGGCAAACAGCAAGCAGAGTAATTATTATGCAAATGAGACAGATAGAAAAATGATTAATAATTGCGCAAATTAAAAATTATTGTAAACATCCTGTGAGTGGTGATAAGTCGGGGAGGAGCGAGCGGGGGAGGCAGCGGGGCTCAGCCACCTCCTGCATCCCGATTTCCTCATTAGCAGGAGCAGCAAACCAGGAGCCCAGGGCTGCCTGGGGGAGCAGGGCCAGGCTGGGATCTGCTCCAGCCTCTCTTTACTGTGGGAAACGCTGGGTTTAACCATTTCCCCCTTCCTGGGGTCCCTGTGTGTCTGTGTGTCCCTCTGCCGCCTGCCAGGGGATGCCAGCAGTGCTCCCCAAAGCTGCTCACGACCCTGGGTGCTCCCCCCGACAATTACCAGCTGATTTGTCTGCTGTTCTCTCTAATTGCACAGCCCTATTTTTCCCCATTTTCCTGTTGTGCTTTTTCCAGGGAGCAGGATAATTCCAGTCCCAGGCTCTCCGTGGCTCCTGGGCTTCCAGGGGCACCGCTCGTGTCAAGGACGAGCAATTAAGCCCGGCCTCGCACAGCGTAATTAGATTTTTGTTGATGAGCTCGTGGTAATGTGTTCAGTTTAGATTAAGAGCTTAATTCCTGGGGTGTGACACTGCCTGTCCCCAGGAGCCTGTGGGACACGAGTGGGGCTGGTCCTGGGAGGGGACCCTCGGCCACCACCCTGCCTGTGTGTCACCTGTCCCCACAAAGGTGAATGTGGCTGCTCCCCCCGGCTGCCTCTTGCCTGGTGTTTTTTTAGCAGCTCCAGCAAAGTGGTTTTTGGCAGTGTTGTGTTATTGCTCAGTTTTCCTGCTGAGTTCTATTATTTTTTAATTAAAAAGAGCCTGAGATTTGTCATTTAATGTGTCTCTAAGCGGCAGCAGCTGCAGGTCGTGGGTGCTCGGCAGAGCTGGTGGCTCCCTGAGTCATCCTGGGCTCCCAGCACGGATCACCTGGGCATGGGGGCACAGTGGGGCTCCCCCCGGGCACAGACACCCCCTCTGCCGTTTGGGGAAGAAGAGTTTGCCCTGGGGACTCCATCCCACAGCGGGGCTGGCAGTGAGAATCCCTGAGACTGGCAGGTTAGTGATTGTATATGCATATGTGCACTTTCCCTAATTATGGAATAATTAGGGACACGCAGAGATAAAAATTACTAATAATATTTACTCTAGACTCTATTTTTTTTCAATAACCTCTCTCTTCCTCCTTCACCGAGTCTTGGTGGAAATAACTTTGCAGATCCCAGCTAATGAATATTTGTAAATGCAAGAACATTCGGCGCCGGAATATCCAGAGGGCATCCTCTCTCTGCCTTGTAATTTTTTTTTCCACCAGATATTTAATATTTATGGTTCCACAGCCTCGTGAATAAAGAGCCACACGCAAACCCCCAGGAGCTCAGGGGCCGGGATATTTATGGTGCTTCCTCTTTTCCTTTTCAATTACAAAGACACCTCACATAATTAAGTGCTAATAACCTTGTTAATCTAAAATTGATACTCTTTCTCCTGGCTATCTCTTAATAGAATTAAAAACAGATTAATAATCAAGGGTAGGAGAAGTTGCACGGGATGCAGGGAGAGGGGGCCATGCTCCGGAGCTCCCGGGAGCCAGGCTGGGATGGGCAGCACCAGGAAAGGGCTGGCAGGGAGCTCTGCTTCCCCCGTGCTCTTTACACAGCTTAAATTTTTAAGACAAACAGCCATGTAACACCATCTCCTAATGAAACTGTTTTATGTTAATTAATTATGTATCAAGGCTCATTTTCATGCGCGGCCCGGCTCCGCTTCCCCTCCGCCGAGCCTTTGATCTGTCAGAGGCTAAACGGGAGATAAATAATCAAATGGAGAGGCAGCCTGGATGGAAATAAACACGGCTTAGATGTGTTATCTGGAGGGTGAGCAGGGCCCTGGTCATGGGGTTCAGGACTCAGACACACTCTGCTGCACCCCTGGGCTGGGAAAGCGTCTGTGCCTCAGTGTCCCTGGGGACAGCACCGTGTCCTGTGCCTCAGTGTCCCTGGGGACAGCAACGCGTCCCTGGGCCACTCCTGGGGACAGCAACGTGTCCCGTGCCTCAGTGTCCCTGTGGCCCCCCTCCAGCAGAGGATGTGGGAACAGCCCATCCCTCCTGGGCAGGTGGAAGGGATGCAGGTGAGCACCCGTGCCCTCACCCGTGCCCTCACCCGTGCCCTCACCTGTGCCTCTGTGGGTGGCAGAGGGGAGGGAGCAGCCCTGGGTGGCTCCCCTGGCGCATCCTCGCTCGGGTGACGGTGCCAGGGTGCGAGCCCAGCCCCGGGGACGGTGCCCAGCGGTGCCAGCCGGGCTCCGGGCACCGCCACCCTCTGCAGCCACCAGCCCGGCCGTGCCCGTCTCCAGCCCCGAGCCGCAGCAACCAAAGGCAGCGCTCAGAGAGCCTCGTCCCCTCCAGCCCTGCCCCGGGCCCTGCCTTGGGGCTTCTGAAGGCTCTGCCCCAGCGCTGCCAGCTCTGGTGAATCCGCACATCGGAGCCCTGGGGATCGCTCGCAGCAGCAGCAGCGGGGCAGGGGGCTCGGGGCTGCCCAGGGCACAGCACGGTCCCTCGGCCAGGGGCGCTCTGAGCTGCTGGGAGGGTGTGCGGTGTCCCTGAGCAAGGATGTAAAACAACAGGACATGGTGCTCTGGTCTGCTTGGACACGAGGTGATCACTCAGAGGTTGGACTTGATGATCTTGGAGGTCTTTCCCAACCTGAATGATTCTGTGATTCTGTGGAGAAAAGGCAGCAACATCTCCCACGTGTCACTTGTGTGCAAGCAAGGAAAAGAGATTTAGCAAGAAAACCCACAAAAATCAAGCAGAGAGGGTGCTGCTGCACTCTGAGGAGTGGAATTTGCCTGCCGAGGTCCTCCCTGTGCCACCGTGGCTGCAGACTGGGATTCCCTGCCAGCCAGCTAATCAGGTCAATGCATTTTTAACGGAGCATAGGAAATCTTTATATTTTCTGTCAGGCTCATTCTTCTCCCCGTCTCTCTGTGGGGGCTGAATTATTTAATGCTGAATATCAAGCAGGGCTGGTTTCCCTGCGCTGGCTGCTGACTCTGCATTTTAGGGCTGCTGAGATTGGCAGCGGCTGAGCTCTGAGCCGGCCTGGGGGAGCCCGAGCAGCAGCACATTACCTGCCTGCAGCCAGATTTATGGAACACCTCGGGTCCTCCTGGGCGTCTGAATTAGTGGGACAGGTCTGGAGAAGGGATGGGCAGTGCCGGAACAGGGTGCTCATAAATCACACCATGCCCCGTGTCCCTAATGCACCTCGGTGTGCAGCCAGAACATCAGCTGGAGTTTGGGGTGAGCTCCGTGCTGGGGAAGGAGTTTGAGTTTGATTTCCGTGCTGGGGAAGGCTGGGAGAGCAGAGCAGGGGATCCAGCAGCCTCAGTTCAGCACATCCCTGCTCTGGGGCACCACGGTGGGCAGGGCTGGGGTGGCAGGGACCTGTGGCAGCAGGCACAGGTCGTGTGTGGCCAGGAGCAGCCGTGGGCACTCAGACACAAAGGGCTGGCTTGTGTATCGGGGTTTATCTCTCCCATTAATGGCTTTCTAAATTGGTGGCAGTGGAGCAAAAAACCCAATCTGAACTCGGAGCATGCATGATTACTATTGTAATAACCTTGGCTAATAAGAATATGATGTGGTGTTAGGCTGGGAAAGAAAACACATTTCTCATTAGCTTTTTGATTAATTACTCCACATAATTTCCTAGGGGGACATGCCTGGGACTGATTGCCTTTGCTTTTGACGCGTGGAAGTGGTTTACCTTAAGTTAATAATTTTCTCGGTGACATTTTAATGGCAGGCCTCAATTAATCTCCAGCCATGGGGCAAAGGCCAGGCCCCCGCCATCCTCTGGGGGCTCAGAGCTCCCCCCTTGCCCACCCTTCCCCAGGACAGGGCACAGGAGCTGCCTGGGGGTGAATGTTAAGGTCGGGCAAGGGCAGCCCTTGGCAGAGGTTTGGGCTCCAAGGTCCTGGACCCCCCTGCCCTGCCCCACACGTGATGCTGTGGCTTCTCAGGGCTTTAAATACCTGGGAATGGAGCAGCTGTGCAGCCCAGTGCTCCCCCAGCACTGCCAGGGATCCAGCTGTTCCCAGGCATATGTTTACATGGCCTGGAAGCACCGATTTCCTTCCGTGCCTTATAATATAAATATTTTACAGGAGCTAAAATATTCAACACTTGTTTGATGTTGCCACATGGAGTGGGATCAAATGAGGGTGGGAAGGAGGGGAAAACAGGAGAGGGGAGCAAGCAGAGACTCATTTGTTTCCCTGCCTGGAGATGGAATGATGCTGCATATTTCTGCATCAGGAATCACCTGGAACAGCGATCTCTGCTCCTGCTCCCCAGCAGGTGCCTGGCTGGGGCAGCTCTGCAGGGCATCTCTGGTGTGCCTGGGGGTGGGACTGTCCCAGGGGCTCCTCCTGCACCTGGGACGTGCATCCCATGCCCCAGGTGCATCCAAAATCCACCCTGCACTCTGCAGCCGAGCCCATGCTCTACACAAACTTTAAAACATGGGCAGGTCCAGCCAAACTCCTGCCAACTGAAATGTCAGTGTAATTCCAGGCCTTGCCCTGCCATTCCTGGGGCTGCTGCCTCAATGCTGGGCTGGAGGGATGGGGATGAGGGTGGGCACGGCCGGGCAGCGCCCCTGGGCATGCTCACCTGGGGCAGGTGCTGGCTGGGAGGAGAAGAGCAGCAATATTTTTGTTTCCATCCAAATGCATGGATCAAAGCTGACACTTTAATCTGCTCAACAACATCTCAAGGATAAAAAAGTTGCAGGCAAATCACAGGCCTAAATTGGTAATATATTTCTGCTTGTCAGTTGACAAATCACTTTACAAACCCCTTCTGCATCTTCCCCCAGTCCCTGGTTTGCTGCTTTGGGCTGTGCCAGCCTTCACCCCTGGGTGTTGTGGTGTTTGTGCCGCACTCCTCCTCAGGAGGGAGGCACCGGAGCTCAGAGCAGGCTCTGGCAGCAGCTGGGAGAGCTGGGGCTGCTGGTGCTCAGCTTTTCTGCCTGTCCCAAAGCAGTTTCAGTCCCGTTTCACTGCCCCAGTGAGGCTGGGGACATGCCCAGCCCAGCCCAGCGTGCTGATGGTGGCACAGCAGCCCCGTGGATGCAGGCCAGGCTCCAGTGGGGAGCCAGGAGTCCCTGCCAGACCCGGCTCAGAGCAGAGGGATCCTGCAGGGAGACAGCACTGACTGCCAAGGGCTTTTTCTGCCTTGACTTCTTTTTATTGAGTTTCTCTTTCTCTTCTTTCCCTCTCCTGGCCAGTGCCAGGCCGAGTTGATGAATTATCCCAATATATATTCTGTCTGGAAAGAAAACACATATCATATGTATCTTTGACAAGTTATTATTCTTCCTTATCAGAATATGTGTGCATCCAGCCTGGCCATAACTCACCCTCGGCGGGATCCAGCCCTGCTGGGATGCTCCGGGTGCGGGGACGGGCAGGGGAGGGGGCCTGGGCGGAGGCGAGAGCACCACGTCGAGCTAATTCAGCGCCTGCCTCACCTCCAGCTGATTGCTGCAAATTAAATTTCACGCCAATGAGCCGGAGGAGGCGGCATGCGGCGCGGGGGAGAGGGGATGGTGCGGGCACGCTGCGGGGCTGGCACAGCTCCTGCCCCACGGGGGCACTGGGGGTGTGTCTGAGCCCCTGGGCTGGCCCTGAGCCCCCCAGCCCATCCTGCCTGAGCCCTGAGCCCCACAGCCCATCCTGTCTGAGCCCCTGGGCTGGCCCTGAGCCCCCCAGCCCATCCTGCCCATGGCCCCTGTGCCCGTGCCCCCACAGCGGTGGTGCCAGTGTTGGGCAGGAGTCAGAAATCAGAAATCAGGAATCAGATATCAGGAATTAGGAATCCGAAATCATTCCCAGATGGGTGAGCAAACATTTCAGGCTGTTCCTCCCTCAGTGACAGCCTCAGGCCCTGCAGTGAAGCCAGCAGCAGAGCAGCTCTGTCTGCAGCGGGACAGGGCACAGGGCTGGGCTGCTCGGGGTGCAGGGTGGGCTCTCCCAGCTGGAGCCATCCAGGTGTGCTCAGCATGTCTGGATGCAGGGCTGCCAGCAGCAGGAGCACTCCCATCCATCCCCGCTGTAGAGCCTTTAATGTTGGACTTATTAAGATAATAACTGCTCCATCTCCGCCGGTTTGAAACATGATCTAATAGGAATCTTACAACAAAAGTTGCCAAGCAGCCAGGCCAGGATTTACTAATAGACTCCGAGCGTGCTGTAACTGAGATGGAAATTAATTTAGTGATTAGGAGATTAATAAATGGAGCAGAGCATATCCTTTCCTTTAAAGGCCGGGAGGAAGCACTGGGATGTGGCGTTCCCGTGGAGCCTTCACGGGAAGTGTTCAACTCTTTAATCTCCACGCTTCCTCCCGGCTCTGGGGCGAGGCTGCAGGAGAAGCTGTGCTGCCTCATTTTCTCTTAAATCCCATCTTCTTCCCCAGCTGTTTGTTAGAATTCTTTTGTCTTCACTGGCACCTGAGCCTGGCACCTGGGGAGAAAATTCCCGATCCGCCCCCTCCAAGCCGCCTGAATCCGGGCCAGCGGCAGCACTGGGAGCACAGGGAGGGAAGGAGGGAGTGGGGCTCTGAGCCTGCCCCTCTTTGTTGCTGTTGGTTCTGCTCAGCAGCAGCTGTGCATCCATATTTATTGAGGGGAAGGGAAGGAAAACTGTCGGCAATCCCAGGGAAGTGGAACATGTTGTAATTACCCGGGCAGCTCGGCCGGCGTGGGCGCACAGGGGATCCAGGGAGCCCTGGGTCACCCCGAAGGGCAGACGGGAAAGGTGGGGTGTTAAACATGCTCTGAGCACTGCAGGGGGAAAGGGGATTGATGCACAAGGGGAGCTGGTGGCCTCCTAACCTGTGGCCCCTTGGCTGGGGTGAGGTGAGAGCTGCTTCCCTCCCCAAAATGCTGCTGGCACCAAAAGCTCGGGTGGGAGATGGTGAGTGACAGGGAATGTGGCAATAATTCCCTGGCTGTGCTCACAGCATGGCCAGAGGGGGTGAGGTGGGCATCGGGAGGGAGATGCCAATGCTCTGAGGGCACAAGGTGCCCCTGAACCCTGGGTACCCCTGGGCCAGGGGCAGGAAATGGAGCCCAGGACACCAACAGAGCTGGCAGCTGCTTTCTGCTGGCATTTCCAGAGGGGAAACGTGATCTCTTACAGATGCTGATAAGGCTTCTGAGCGAGGGCAGGAGCTGGAGATGAAGGGGAGCATGTGTGTGCATTTCTTCTCCCTCACTTTTTCTCTCCCTTGCTATCTCCAGCACAGCCCTGCAAGAAGAAAAGCTTGTGGGCATCTGTGCTTTGCCTCTGCCTTGCCTGGGGACCATCAATATGCAGGGACTGTTACCTGGGCCGGGGCCTTCCCCTCTGTTCCTCGAGGTCATGCCAGGAGCTCCTGGCTGCCAAGGATGGTCCTGGAGCAGAGCAGGGATGCTTGGGCAGAATGTGCTGCCCCGGAAGAGGAGGAGGATTAGGATGGGTTCGTGTTGGGGTCCTGCTGGTGGTGTTAGAGTGCAGCCAGGCTCCAGGACCCACTCCCAAATCCGTGGTGCAATATTTTCCCAGTGGAAAATCCACCCTCCTGCCCTCAGGGAGTGAGGGTGGGCGGACAACATCCCTGCTGAGGACGTGGTTTCTGTCCATCCCTGCTCCCCAGGTCCTGGCACTGGGATGAAGGCAAATATTTGGAGAACGGCAGAGCCCGGCTTGCTTCAGACAGAGCCGGCAGCCTCTCGGAGGCTGGGATTAATTTGAAGGAATTTACTGGTGGGGTTTGTGGCAGAGAGAACAGTTTGCTTATTTCACACTCGTATGGCCACCTGCTACGAACTGTTTGTTCAGTTTCAAATTCTTTAATTAAAATCAACATAAAACAGATTGAAAAACATCCCAAGAAGGGGATGCTTGATTTGCTGGAGGATATTGCAGCAAACGAGCCAAAGCACTCAGAGGACACCGGATCAGGGAAGCGCCCTGGGTGGACACTCAGGTGCGCCTGCGCCACCGGCCTGGGGCTGGGGACAGGTGGCCCTGGGGCATCTCAGCTCCAGCACCGAGGCAGGGTGGAGGTGCTGCCTCCTCCTTTCTCAGGATTCCCTCCCCAGCGTGGCCGTCCCGGCAGTGCCGGTGCGGTGGTGGCTCAGCCCTCGGCGGAGCTGATCAGAGGCCTCCTCCAACAAACATCAAAGCTTCAATTAACGGGGGCCGCGTGCGACCCTCTTGCAGAGCGCAGATAAGAATAGAAATTTCCCTTGGAAAACGGATTTGTGTTTGGCTGCGTGTGCCGGGCGGTAAATGACCTGCGCCGGAGAGGGGCCGGGGACAATTACGGTGCTCATTGGGAGCCGGTTATCTGAGGGAAACAGGCGCGCTGCTATTTAGCTGTCTAATATCCCAGTGGGAGGGGAGGCGGAATTAAAACCCGTCTCTTTTCAGAGCCATTTCAATCTGAAGGATTCTTCCTTTATGCGGTGGCTTTTCATTTCAAGGGGCTTCTTCCTCTCTCCCGGGCCCTGATTTGCGTGTGGCCGCCTGCAATGGAGAAGGGCGGCGAGGGGAAGGAGGGCTTGGCTGGGTCTGCACCCTGCCACGGAGCCTGGGGGTGCTCGGGGAGAGGAGCAGCCTCTCCGTGGATTCATCCCAGTGCTGGCATCTCCCGCTCCAATCCTGGTGAAACAACAGCAACCGCGCGGTGCAGAAAGTTAATCCAGAGCCAGACAGGCGTTTTAATCACTGGAAAGGTTAAAACAAGCCCTCCCCAACTGCGCATGGGCTCCCACCAGCTCCCGCGCTCCTGCGGGCCTGGGAGACCCAGAGCACCATGACTGTATTGATTCAATTATTCTCTACAATGTAATACTCTGCATTTGTGTGATAGCAACAAACAGAGTTGAAAGACGTACAAAAATAAATGATCTGAAAGTTAATATGGCTGAATGAGCAGCTCTGAATGAGGGGAGAGCGCTTTGGTTTTACATTGTGGAATCAATGGCGTGCAGAACAATGTCCTCCCTTCCCCGGGGCCCCGGGGGCCCTGCCTCAATCGATCACTATGCAAATTAATTGAATTCATGAAACCTGCATCACTGGGTAATTGATGCTTCTTATAATTACCTCCAAGTTATGAGCTTTTAGGGGATTTCATTGATCCCTGCTCGGGGCCGGGGCCAGGGCAGGTTCCGGGGGTGAGGCTGAGGCACTGGGGGCTCACTGGGATCCCTGGGTATGCCAAGCACTGCCCAGAGCCTGGATGCTGTGTGGATGCAGCCCCTCAGGAAAGCACCTTCCCCTCCTTGGGGCCCAGAGGATGCAGAGGTGACAGAAGTGACAGGTGCCACGGGAGCACGTGGCCGGGCCAGCCGTGCCTGGCTGGTGGCTGCTGGGAGCGAACAGGTTGTATCCAAAGGGATAATAGGCTTATACAGCGCATTATTTAAGAAAAAGGGACAGGCAATTGAGCTCTGCAGACTAATTAGATTAAACTGATGAGCTCATCAGTATTGTGTGTAATTAAGATCAGAGCTAATTGCAGCACTTTGATGCCCTGCCTTATCCGAGGTGTCCCTTGCCCAGCTAGTGGGAAGTGGCTGGGCTGCCTGGGCTTCTGCTCCCTCCAGGGAAGAGCAGGGGACAAGTGACTGTGCCCAGTTCCTGCCGAGCTGGGGGCCAGGCAGGAGGCAATCTGCAGGTTTGAGCAAAGAGGAGAGAGCAAAGGGGGAGTGGGACGGGCTGCATGGAAAGTTAGAGAAGCAGAAGCTGGCCCAGGTTCCAGGGGAACTGCAGCCATTGCTTCCAGGAGGATGGACAGGATTTATCCAGATGGACACTGCCCCACGAGACAGACAGTTGTGGCTGTGGTGTGGCAGCAGGAGCAGCCTGGGTACAGCTTTTATCCTGCTCTTCCCTGTTCCTGTCTGATCTTTCTCCTGCTCCTGCACCACCACCTCCTCCCCGCCTCTCTCCCGTTATCCGCCCACCTCGCTTCTCTCCCCCGCTGTCTCACCTGCCTCACCCTCCTGCTCCCCCTCCCTGACACAGAACCGCTCTGTGCCCCTCCAGGCCCGCACTCCCGGCCCTCCTGCAGCCCTGGGCAGGGGCTCCCGCCGTCCCTGCCGAGCCCCTCCCGATGCTCCCCTCCCGCTGCCCGCCCCGCGCTGCGCTCCCTCCGCTCCTCCGGGCTCCTTGTCTCCGTCTCCAAGGTTACACCAACCGCCTCCCGCTCCTCTCCTGAGCTCCCAGCGGGATTTCCCGATGCTGTTCACCAGTTGGGTTTTGCTCCTCGCTGCCTTTCCCAGTTCTCCCGCACCTTTCTGCATCCTGCCACTGCATCGTTCCTCGGAGAGCATCGCTTGCACCTGACTGAAGGGAGGGCAGGACTTTGCAGCACCTTCTCTGCAGAGAAATCCCCCATAACTCAGGGCTGAGCATCCAGGACCCCTCCAGGCCATCCTGGCTGAGCTGGCGGCCATCGGGGGGACCCTGGACAGCTCCCCTGAGGTGGGGTGGGTTCCTGCAGGGGCTGCCTTAGGAGAGCTGCTCATCCTGGTGGGAATCTGGACAGCAGGAGAGCAAACGGGAACATACAGCATTTCTTTCTTTCCTGTGAACCTACAGCATTTCTTTCTTTCCTGTGAACACACAGCATTTCTTTCTTTCCTGTGAACACACAGCATTTCTTTCTTTCCTGTGAACACACAGCATTTCTTTCTTTCCTGTGAACCTACAGCATTTCTTTCTTTCCTGTGAACATACAGCATTTCTTTCTTTATTGTGAACTTACAGCATTTCTTTCTTTCTTGTGAACATACAGCATTCCTTTCTTTATTGTGAATATACAGCATTTCTTTCTTTCCTGTGAACATACAGCATTCCTTTCTTTACTGCTGGCTGCAATGGCAGCAGTGGGGGCAGGAGCAGGCTCAGCCCCTGGACAGGAGCCCTGAGGTGCCTCTCTGCCTGTCCCCTCCTCACAGTGGGGCTGCCCAGGGCTAGAGAGGGGCTGGGAGTCCTTCCAGCCCCCCCTGCAGCAGGTGTCCCCTTGGCACACCCCTTCTGGGCGAGCATTTGGGGACACTGCCTCGAGATACTGGCAGGGAGGTTTAACTCTAATCCTTTCTGCGAGGCTGTTTGGTTCTTACGGCCTGGGAAGTGACGGGGGTGGGGGAAGCAAGCAAACCCCAAACCCCTTCCCAGATGCACGAGCAGCCTGAAATATCCCTGGCTTGTCTCTCTGCAATAACTGCAGGGAACAGGAGCAGATGTTTATAGGTCACGCTGCTGGTTTTTCCCTTTCTTTTCGACCGAGTGTTTATTTTTCTCTGGTTTCTCCTGCTAGTGAGGATTCGGGTCGCAGCATCCCCATTCCGCGGGCGGCAGCCGAAAGCCCGGCAGGTGCCCCCGTGCTGGGGGGGCTGTCCCGGGCACGGCGGGCCCCGGCAGCGGAGCAGGGACGCGGAGCGCGGGGGGACACGGGCAGAGGGGTGGGTGGGCGAGCCCCGGGCTGTCCCCGCGGCGCGGACGGGAGGTGGCACTGCTGCACCGGCACAGCGCCCGCAGCACCCGCATCCCGCTCGCCGCGATCAGCGAGGGGCTCTGACAGCACCCGCATCCCGCATCCCCATCCCGCATCCCGCATCCCTCACCCCCCATCCCGCATCCCGCATCCCGCATCCCGCATCCCCCATTCCGCATCCCGCATCCCCCATCCCAATCCCGCATCCCTCATCCCGCATCCCGCATCCCCCATTCCGCATCCCCCATCACGCATCCCGCATCCCTCACCCCCCATTCCGCATCCCCCATCACGCATCCCGCATCCCCCATTCCGCATCCCGCATCCCCCATCCCAATCCCGCATCCCTCATCCCGCATCCCGCATCCCCCATTCCGCATCCCCCATCACGCATCCCGCATCCCGCATCCCGCATCCCGCATCCCGCATCCCCCATTCCGCATCCCGCATCCCCCATCCCGCATCCCGCATCCCGCATCCCCCATCCCGCATCCCACATCCCCCGTCCCGCATCCCTCATCCCCCATCCCCCATCCCCCATCCCGCATCCCGCATCCCGCATGCCCCATCCCGCATCCCCCATCCCGCATCCCGCATCCCGCATCCCCCATCCCGCATCCCACATCCCCCATCCCGCATCCCGCATCCCGCATCCCGCATCCCCCATTCCGCATCCCCCATCACGCATCCCGCATCCCTCACCCCCCATCCCGCATCCCGCATCCCGCATCCCGCATCCCGCATCCCCCATTCCGCATCCCGCATCCCCCATCCCGCATCCCGCATCCCGCATCCCCCATCCCGCATCCCACATCCCCCATCCCGCATCACGCATCCCGCATCCCGCATCCCCCATCCCGCATCCCACATCCCCCATCCCGCATCCCTCACCCCCCATCCCGCATCCCCCATCCCGCATCCCCCATCCCGCATGCCCCATCCCGCATCCCCCATCCCGCATCCCCCATCCCGCACGCTGCGATCAGCGAGGGGCTCTGACAGGACCCGCAGGGCTCCGCGGTGCTCCCGGCCGCAGTGTCCCCGCCTCGATGGCAGCCTGGCCCCCGCCAGGTCGGGACTGGCCGTGTCCCCGCGCCGCTGGTGGCACTGCGGTGATGAGGGTGCCCTGAGTGTTGGCCTCATGGGCTGTGTCTGTCCCACGCTGCTGTGCCGGTGCCCCAGGAGCTGCGCCAGCCAGAGATGGCCCCACAAGGTCCTTTTATCCCTGTAGGAATAAAGGCTCTTTCTGCCTCCTGATGGGCGCTCAGCCCAGCCACACGGCGGGATGCAACAGGTCCCGAGTGTGGGCCCAGTGCCTTTGGGACCACAGCAGCCTGCCCTAAACACCCCCAGTGCCTTTGGGGTCACAGCATCCTGCCCTAAACACCCCCAGTGCCTTTGGGGCCACAGCATCCTGCCCTAAACACCCCCAGTGCCTTTGGGGTCACAGCATCCAGCCCAAATCCAGCCGGGGAGGGGCTGGTGCTGCCCGCACTGCCGGGGGTGTTGCCAGATGCATCCAGCTGTTTCTGCTGGCACAGGAGAGGGACAGAAGGGCTGCTCCTCCCTCTGGGGGCACGTTCCCAAAGGAAAGGTCTTGGAACAGGAGAGATTTCTCTCTCAAGGCTTTTCTTTGTCTACAAGCTCTTTTGGCGGGGGGAGTTTGGAGCAGAGGAGAGTTCAGACAGATCTGATTCCCCTATCTCAGACAAACACACTCGCCTTTCCCTGACTGCAGATCAACAGGACATGTTCCAGGGAAAGATCATCTCGAAAGAAATGGATTTTCCCCCTACTGCTTTGCCATTTTTGCTTGTATTTCTGAAAGACGGAGTGACGGGTTGTGAACTTTAAGGAGCGATTTCTACTCCCCGCTCTCGTCTGACATGTGGGCAGTGGGACTGCGAGCCCGAGGAGGAGACAGGGCTGAGCAGCTCGGGGAGGATGCCGAGGGCGAGGCAGCAGCTTCCTGACTCCCAAAGCAGCTTCTCCTCCGAGTCTGCCGCAGGGAACTCCGTGCAGGGTGCCCGGGAGGGGCAGGGGCTGCTCCGTGGTGGGGGCAGTGCCCCGGCAGTGAGGGCTCGGCGCTAATTGCAGCCAGCAATAAACACCGAGAATATCAATAGAATGATGGCATGTAATTAGTATCCAATGGCTCGTATGGATTTCTGCGTTAGATCCACATTAACATGAGATTCTCTGATCCCGAGTAGCGTTAGGAACAAATGCTTAGGGATTAGTCCGGGTGCAATGATCCCCGCCATCTCCAGGGAGAGGGAGGTCCCTGCAGGTGTGTCGGGATGGCATCTGTCCCGTCCTTCCCCTTGCCTGGGCTTTCTGGCTCTTTTCCCAGCACAGAGCTTTTCCAACAGGTCCTGCCCAGCTGGGCTGGCGACGTCCACAAACAAAAATCCCGAGAAATGGAAATGAAGTTTCTGAGCTCCACCCAAACCCGGCGCCCTCCACATTAAGTGAAGCCCCCCCACCAGCCCCGCAGCCTTTTGAGTTTTGTATGAAACACTCATTATACCTTTGGTGTGACAAATGATTGAAAAGTGTAATTTGAAAGCTAAGCTCCCCATCACACTCTTCCCCATTGTTTATTTGCCAGCTCCAAACGGGTTGGCTGCCAAGGAAAGTAATCAGAAGGTAATAGCCTGATATCGGATGAATCCCCAGAGCTGCCAGCAAGCTGGAAAACTACAATCTCAGTGCCGCCTGCAGTATTGATGCGCTGAAAATAATTGTGTAGAACAGCAGAGCTGGGATCAAACTTGGGCTGACACTCGGCATTGTACGGCTCGCGGTCGGCGCGGTCTGATGTGGTTATTTGTGACTGGCTCGGGGCAAGGCAGCCAAAAGCGTCTCAGGGAGAGCTGCCGCGCTCTGTTTGCCCATGTAGATGAGAAAACACCTTCCCAAAGCAAAGTGCATCTCTTTATCTCCATCCCTCCCTCCCTGCCTTGCCTCTTGCTTCCCCTCTTGCTGCGATCCCGGGAAAGCGCTGATTTTATTGAGTGTGGCAAGTGGCAGTTCATTAAAAAGTGGGAGCAGATGGGGAAGGGATTGTAGAAGAAGATTAATGATGCGCACCGACAAGTAAATCGGCCCAGGTTCTGGAGTAAACACAATCACGCCGGCTTCCTGGGAGCGGGTAATCCTCCTCTGTCAGCTCGGGCCTCGTTAGCCGGCTGCCGGGGCTGGAGCTAACGAGCAGGGATGCCTTGGGAGCCCACAGCAGGCCTGGTGTGGCCAGAACCCGGTTCTGGTGCTGGTGCCAGCAGGGACTGGGAGCAGGCATGGCTGCAGGGCTGGCACTGGCTGCTGGAGGCCATCGTGGTGCTGCCCTGCCCAGGAGAGGCTGTGAGAGCGTGGCAGCCTCTGGTGGGGGTTTCCAGCACGCTGGGCTCTGTGTCTGGCAGCCTCTCGTGGGGCTCTGTGTCTGGCAGCCCCTCGTGGGCCCTGCTGGCACAGTGGGCTCTGTGTCCTCACCAGTGCAGGGTCTCTCTGTGCCTCCCTCCCTGCCAGCTCTGCCCTGGCTGAACTGCTCCTGGCTGAGCTGTGCCTGTTTCCCTCTGGCAGTGCCCAGGGAATTGTGGATGATGGATGGCCAGAGTGAGAGGGAGCCCAGTGCCCTGCAGCGCTGCCCAGCTCCCGTGGGATGAGCGGTATTCCCATCTGGGATGCTTGGGATGCTTGGTGACACCGCCTGCCTGGGGGAGCAGAGCTGTCCCAGCAAAGGGAGGAGAGTGGGGCTGCTCCCATTAGACCCCCCCTGCAGCCTCCACTCTCAGCCATGACAAAGCTCACCTGTCCCTCCCTGCCCCACCTGCCCTGTCCTGTCCTGTCCTGTCCTGTCCCGGGGCTCCGTTTGTCCCCTGCCAGCCCTGACCTCGCCGTGTGCTGATGGAGAGGCCGCGCACGGATTTAAGCACAGGCTGCAGCCGTCGTGCAGCAGGACAGCTGGCTCCTGCCAGCCTCCCCTCCGGAGGACAAGCCTTTCATTATGGATGGGGCTGTAATTTTGCTGCAATTTCCAGAAAAGCGCCTGGCTCCTTGTTTGAACACCAGCAGGAGCAGGATGAGGGCACATCCGCGTGTGGTGCGTTTGGCAGTGGCAGGGGGCCCGGGGAGCTGCTGGCCCTCGCTGGTGTCAGGGATATCACCCTGGGCGGCTGCAGAGCAGGATCCAGGCAGGACAGGGCTCTGTGGATCCTCCCAGGCTGGCATTGCTGCTGTCAGCGCTGCTGTCACCACCCCTGTCCCCGCCTCACCCACCACCGCAGCCACCCAGCACAGGGGGACGCTGCCAGGGAGGGCCACTGCCCAGCTGAGCCACTGCCAGGGGCATAAATAATTTAATAAAGGAACTTTGGAAATTATATTGCCCTAAATAATATAATAAACCCTAATTTACTCACATTTATCTCCCGGAGTTTTTTGTGAAAGCAGTAATCTTGCATCTTCTACAGTGATGGATTAGCAGGAAGGAAACTCCGCTGGGGAATAAAAACCCACATCGTGTAGTTTTTGACATGTTATTATTCAGTTTTATCTCGGGTTGCTCATTCCTGGGCCATTACTCATGTTCACAGGGATTTTTCTCCCCCCTTATTTATTTATTTTTACCATGACCAGAAGCTGAGATGTCAACAAATCATCCTGCCTTTCCCTGCTCCGTTTGGAGGGGACAGTGTGGGGGTCCTGGTGGCACCCCACGCCACAGGGCACTGCAGGGAGGATGGCACCATGCAGGTCCTGCCACCCCCCCTGCAGCACTCCGGCCGTGGCAGCCAGGGAGGGACACAACTTAATTAGCCGATGAGTTTCTAAGAAATCTGATCGATGGGACAGATCAGAGCTGTGAGTCCTGCCTGTGCTGAGGGTGCTGGATAAAATAACCCGGGCAGGGAGCCGGGCTCTGGCAGGGCAGGGTGCCAGGGGACAACGCTCCAGCAGCCAGGGACATGCCAGAACCTCGGGCCATGGCCCAGCAGGGATGGCACGGGTGGCACTGCTCCCCTTCTCCGTGCCAGGGGGCTGCAGTCAGCACCGAGGACACGAGAGCCCTCGGGAGCTTTAATTATTCCTAAAAGTCAGCCGTTATTGCTCATTAGCAGCTGCGAGCGGCAAGGCAGGATGCGGCGCCCCAGCACCGTGCCCTCGGAGGGAAGGATTTTGGCTGCCTTGCTTAAGTCACAAGGAGGTTATTAAATAACTGCAATTACACGAGGAGTGCCGGGATGGTGCCTCTCATTTATTAGCACTGCTTTGTTTACTCCCAGCCTTGAAAGGAATGGTAGAATTGGAGCAGCAGGCAGGGCCCAGCAGAACCATAATGGCATCAGAGCGGCCCATCCCAGCGGGATCTCCCACAGAAAAAATATTGGGAAAAAATTCTTTACTTTGAGGGGATGAGGCCCTGGCACAGGTGCCCAGAGCCCCTGTGGCTGCCCCTGGATGCCTGGCAGTGCCCAAGGCCAGGCTTGACTGGGCTGGGAGCAGCCTGGGACAGTGGAAGATGCTCCTGCCATGGCAGGGGTGGCACTGGATGGACTTTAAGGCTCCCTCCAACCCAACCCTTCCTGGGATTCTTTGATCCTACAAAATCAGTCCCCACTGTGAGGTTGGCAGCCCGGGACTGCCCCAGCCCCACTCCCAGCCAGCTCCAGCCCCAGCTGAGGACAAGCAGGCGGCGTTTCCTCCTCTGTGTACAAATACAGAGAGCTCTGTTTGTTTGGGTGTGCTGGAACGTGCCTGCTGCATGCACACACACAGAAATATAAATATAAATATAAATATAAATATAAATATAAATATAAATATAAATAATATAAATATAGATATATGCACAGGGGCTGGGCTGGGAAGCACACAGCTCGCAGTGGGAAGGGGTTGGCAGAGCAAAAAACCCTGGAAGACATCCAAAATAGGGGAATGACAGTACATATGGGCCGCCTGGATGAGGGGGGAGGCAGGACTGTGTTCCTTTCTCCACCACTGCTGCAGGCACCGCCCGGGGGCTCCGCCAGCCCCTCCTGATGCCCCCCACCTCCCAAACACCCTGTGCATCATCCCAGTGTAAGAACCAGACTGGAAGAAGCAGAACCCCCTCCCCTGCAGGGCTGAGCTGGAGGGGTGCAGAGCGGGCTCTGTGATGCTGCAGGGGACCCACAGCCCCTGCACAGCCTGGGTCCCATGTGGCGTTTCTGGCACAGCTCTCCCACAGCAGTGACCCCCCAGACCCGGCCAGCAGCTCCCTGTTTGCCCAGCCCTGTCCAAGTTTGCTCAGCTCGAGCCTGACCACGGTGAGCAAACGAGCGGCTGTTTATCCTCACACTAATGAAGAGCTGAGCGAGGGCAGCTGGGCAGGACAGTGTGTTTTCCAGGGAACACCCATCCAGCACCAGTTTTCCAGCGAGCCCAGGCTCTCGGTGGCACTGGCATCTGTTCTCTGCCACGTCAGTGCCCAGCACTGCCCCCGAGCTGCCCGCTCTCCTGGGGCACCAGGAAATCTCATTTACTGCAAGCAGGGATGGTATTGAGCCAAGCCAGGAGATGATCAGGGGCTCCTGGAATTGTCAGTGGGGATGTTTAATTAGAGCTCAGTGAACACTCATCATTCCTGCTGCTCTGCTCTGATCCTGGCTCCGTGTGCCCGGGCTGCCCCAGCACAGGGAGCCGGCTCCATCCTGGGCTCCATCCTGGGCTCCATCCTGGGCTCCATCCTGGGCTCCATCCCAGCTCCATCCTGGGCTCCATCCTGGGCTCCATCCCAGCTCCAGCCTGGGCTCCATCCTGGGCTCCATCCCAGCTCTATTCCAGCTCCATCCTGGGCCCCATCCCAGCTCCATCCCAGCTCCAGCCTGGGCTCCATCCTGGGCTCCATCCTGGGCTCCATCCTGAGCTCCCTCCCAGCTCCATCCTGGGCTCCATCCTGGGCTCCATCCTGGGCTTCATCCCAGCTCCATCCCAGCTCCATCCTGGGCTCCATCCTGGGCTCCATCCCAGCTCCATCCCCAGCTCCATCCCAGCTCTATTCCAGCTCCATCCTGGGCCCCATCCCAGCTCCATCCTGGGCTCCATCCTGGGCTCCATCCCAGCTCCATCCTGGGCTCCATCCTGGGCTCCATCCCAGCTCCATCCCAGCTCCATCCTGGGCTCCATCCTGGGCCCCATCCCAGCTCCATCCTGGGCTCCATCCCAGCTCCAGCCTGGGCTCCATCCCAGCTCCATCCCAGCTCCATCCCAGCTCCATCCTGGGCTCCATCCTGGGCTCCATCCCAGCTCCATCCTGGGCTCCATCCCAGCTCCATCCCAGCTCCATCCTGGGCCCCATCCCAGCTCCATCCCAGCTCCATCCTGGGCTCCATCCCAGCTCCATCCCAGCTCCATCCCAGCTCCATCCCAGCTCCATCCCCAGCTCCATCCCAGCTCCATGCTCATCTCCATCCCCAGCTCCCTCCTCACTCCCTGCTCCTGCCCCTCAAGGTGAGCTCGATGGGGGTCAGCCCTCTCCAGCGCTGATTGCAGAGCTGGCAGGAGCTGCTAAGATTTCTAATTAAGATTAAAGAATGCACACAGCTTATAAATGCTTCCTAGGAATGTATAATTTGATTTTCTTGTTTCCTCGTGTCTCCTGCTCCCGAGGCAGCTCAGATGGCTCCTGGCCATAGGCTCCAGCTGCCCCTTACCCATCCCAGGGATGCAGAGCCGGGTCCTGGTGCCTCTCCCGCAGCATCCTGGGCAGGGATGGCATGGAAAACACGCTGGTGAGGGCTCTGCACGTCAGGGAGGACAGGCAGGGCGCCCCGGCCGGGTGCTGTGCCGTTCTGCATAAGGAGGAGGCACGATGAGCCCACGGTGCCTTGAAAGGAAGCTTGGACGGGATTTCTGTACCAGGAGGGCCGCTGGAGGACCCCTCTGTCCCCTGCCCCGGCCCTGGCCCCGCTCCCAGCCCAGGCACCGGCCCAAGGCGAGCCCGGAGCAGGCACAGGGCCGGTACCTGTGCAGGGGGGACAGCTGTGCATCAATATTTATTCAAAACTCCCGGGAAACCTGGATGAAGTGTAATTATCTCAGCTCAATCAACCAGGATTAGCATAGCATCCAGTCACCCATCAGACGGGGTTTGATTTCGGGGATCAAAGCCGGCTGCAGCCGCTGATGAGGCGGGTGCAGGGAGGTGGGAGCGGAGCTGCGGCCGCTGCTGCCTCTGCCCGGGGCTCCCCGCTCACTTTTCCCTCCCAGACCCGTGGGGTGAGCGCCCACCGCGCTCCTCCTCGCTCCCCCTCAGCATCGCCCCCTCTGCTCCACTCCCCGTAATTAACAACTAAATATAGATCTTAATTAAGGCGCTGATGAATTTAATTTGGAGTGGCATTACTGCCTTAACTTCCAGAGCTCAACGCCTTGTTTGGATAATGTATAATATAAGCTAAATGAGTGCTTACTTGTTACCACCATAAATAATTCCTCACAAATCCCTTCAGATATGTCTCAGTCACTAATCCATCTCCTCCTACGGAATATGCACGGGCACCAAGCCTCTTCCTGCAGATTTGAACATAAACCTTCGAGCCTCATGCCAAATTCCCCCCTCTGAGCCTGCTGGGGAGGGACAGGGGAGAGGTGGCAGGGGAAGGATGGGGACTTGGGTGTGAAATCAGCTCAGCCCCGAATCCCCTGTGAGGAGCCTGGGCTGGGGATGCCTGGCAGCTGCCAGGAGGCTCCTGGTGGATGAGGAGTCCAGGTGGGAGCAGGTCCTGCAGCCCCTGGCTCTGGCACACGGTCCTGGCTGGGGGATACAGGTGGGTGTGCAGTGATGGAGCTGAGGGGGGCACAGGGGGCACCACACAGATTAGGCCTGGTGGGAGGGAGGCTGTCAAGTGCAGCAGGAGGTCAGATAGTCAGGAATCAGCTCCTGCCTTTGATTAAATAACTTCCACAATCATTTTCCTCTGCAGAGCAAGTCCAGAGCCGTGTTGGGAGGAGAAATAAACCCCTGGGTTTGCTCTGCACTCAGCCCCGAGCCACAGCTGTGTCTTGCTGCTCAAAGGATTTCTGGGAAAGCTCCTCTGCTTTCATTCCTTAAACACAGAGCAAAACAATCAATGGGAATGGATATCACCTAAGCCCTGATCATGGGGAGCAGTGGTGAGGGGATGGGGCTGTTACAGCCTGAGAGGGAGCACGCTCAGGAGAGGCCACAGCCGGGATTCCCAGTGCTGCCACTGCCCTGGCCTGGCACAGCAGCTCTGTGCGGATGGAACGAGGACCCTGCCTGTCCCTGCGAGGCCCAGCTGTGACCACCCCTGCTCCAGGCTCCCCCTGGGACCCCTTTGCTTTGCCAGCCCTGTGCCTTCGTTTTCTCACCCAGGGCACAGCACTCCACAAGGGATCCGGTCCCACTCTGCCTTTTGTCACTACAAGGGCATGAAAAACGGATCTGAGACCCTTCCAGTTTGTTCATCACTGGAAGGAAATAAACATTCCAGATCCTGCCTAATAAAATCATGCTGGTGGCAGACACGTTCATGAGGGAGTGACCTCAGGGAAGGGCCAGTCCTTGGATGGCCAGACAGGCTGTGTGACACCATGGGTGCCCTTGCTGCCTTCCCAGTGCGTCACAGCAGCCAGGCAGGGCTGGAGGAGCGACAGAGCTGGGCCACCACCCTGTCACTGACAGCAGTGCCAGCACCCTGCTAAGGACAGCAGCTGCCCTGGGCACTCAGCCATGCCCTGTGCCCTGTGCCCTGTGCCCTGTGTGCCCTGCCCTTTGTCCTGTGCCCCATGCCCTGTGCCCTGTGTCCTGTGCCCTGTGCCCTGTGTGCCCTGCCCTTTGTCCTGTGCCCCATGCCCTGTGTCCTGTGCCCTGTGCCCTGTGCCCTGTGCCCTGTGTGCCCTGCCCTTTGTCCTGTGCCCTGTGCCCTGTGTCCTGTGCCCTGTGTGCCCTGCCCTTTGTCCTGTGCCCCATGTCCTGTGTCCTGTGCCCTGTGCCCTGTCCTGTGCCCCATGCCCTGTGCCCTGTGCCCTGTGTGCCCTGCCCTTTGTCCTGTGCCCCATGTCCTGTGCCCCATGCCCTGTGCCCTGTGCCCTGTGCCCTCTGTCCCCGCTGTCAGTGCTTCCCTGGAGGGGATGTGGCGCATGGCAGTGAGATCAAAGCTGGCTCGCCCCATGCTCGAGGCACAGGGACATCATTGCTGGTGGCAGAGGACTCTGGGCTGCAGTGCCAGCCCCGGGCAGGGCCCTGGCCAGGCTGGGCACTGCTCCCTGCCCCTCCTGTCTGCTCCACTTCCCTGCTCCTGCTGTCCCGGTACAAATCATTTGCTCAGATAACAGATGACGTGTTTGTCCCAAGGGATACAAGCCTGAATATTAGGATGTCAAAACCAGCTGCATTTGCAATACGTTACTGTCAAGCGGAGAATAAAAAGGGAGTTGCAGTTATTTAATTTGGTGCCAGCGCAGGAGAGCGGGAGCAGGGGGAGCAGTGGCTCTTTGCCCAGCTGGGATCCAGGTCCCTGGGGCTGCCAGGGGCCTGGGGAGGGCAGGGCTCACTGCTGGGAGCACGCTGCACTGCTGCCTCTGCTCCCCTCACGCCCAGCCTGGGAATGGGGGAAGCCAGGCAGGGCACGGGGGGCACGAGGCAGCTCATTCATCCGCGCCAGCAAAATTTGTACTTGAAAACATTTGTTGGGAAAAGAAAGGCTTTTTTGAAGGCAAACATCCCAGCTCCTTGGGGAAGGCTCTGAGCTTGCAGAATACCAATTAAAAATATAAAAGTGCTTTTGAAACAACAAATGTGTGAAGGTGAGTTCTGAGGTGGGGAGAGGGGGCTGGGGGAGGTTGGCACACGGGGTCCTTTGGCAGTAAGCAGTCCAGGGCAGAGCAGTCCCTGCTGCACATCAAAGGCAGGGGCTGTTTCTCCAGGTGTCCCAGGTGCCAGGGGCAGCTGCCACCTCCTAGGGCAGCACGTGCTCCATGGCACCGTGTCCCTTTTGCCCCCCTGAGCCCCCCATGGCTCACGGCAGCACCACCTGGCCCAGGTGACCTTCCCAGAGGTGGCAGTGGGGCAGGGGACACTCGTCCTCTGTCACCTCAGGGCCTGGTGAGTGACAGCCTGCCCATGGCAGGGACCAGAGCCTCCCTGCTGATGCTGAGATAATGCACTGGGTAATACTTTTTGACATATTTCATTGAAATGTAACAAAATATTTGCATAGCTTTATTAGATAAAGGGGAGCTGACTGGAGGCAGAGCTCGTTTGGAAATACGATGTGAAAATTCATTTAAAATGAAAGAATCTGGAAGCTTAAGTTTATGGTAATAGATTGATCGCCCAGAGTAGCTAATGACTGCCAACAAATAGATCTCAGCGGCTGCATCCTGCTCCCCTGCTGCCCTGGAGTTAACAAATCCCCATTTAGGGGTGAAACGGGGCTGTGGGTGCCGGTTCTGGCCCAGACTGGGAGCACTGGGAGCACTGGGAGCCCGTGGGGCAGTGGGACGGGAGGAGGAGGAGGAGGAGGGAAGGGGCTCTGTCACTCCAGCTTTAATTTCCATCTCCTGATGCTCAGGCAGATTGGAATGAAGGCACCAAAAAGCTGCAGACGAGAGGTGGGGAAATTAATAATGTCACAGTAATAACAGTAATGAGTGGCTGTGTGCGTGCTAATTAGTTTGGAGCCCTGTCTGCAGCTCGGGCCCACCTGTGCGTGCCAGGTTCCACAGCAGGGAGGAGCTGCCAGCTGGGAGCAGCCCTGCTGCCCCCCTGAGCTGGGCTTGGCCCTTAGAACCAGGAGAAGGGGCTAATCCAGAGCTTTCCTTGGTGGGAGCAGCCCTGCTGCCCCCCTGAGCTGGGCTTGGCCCTTAGAACCAGGAGAAGGGGCTAATGCAGAGCTTTCCTTGGTGGGAGCAGCCCCGCTGCCCCCCTGAGCTGGGATTTGCCCCTAAAACCAGGGAACTGGGCTAATGCAGAGCTCTCAGAGAGGGGTGGCCCCTCCAGCCCAGGGCTGGTCACAGGAGCTGTGCCAGGTCCTGGTTGGCACCAATGGCTCCTCCTTGGCAGCCCAGTGGGACAGGGTGGTCCTGGGGGCACTGCAGGGTCCCAGACCCTCCCCAGATGTGCGCTGGGCACATCTGGGACAGGCTGGAAGGGCCCAGAGAATTATTTTCTCCCTGCTTGCAGCAGTTTCCCTGGATCCCATCAAGCCCACGAGCAGCCCCAGCTCAAAGCTCTCCTCAGGAACCAGCTGCCCATGGCTTCTCCTGGCACCTGTTCCCTCAGTGCTGGCGTTTCCCTCGAGGGGATGGTGCTCAGGAGGCTGAGCAGAGAAACCTGCTGCTCACAAGGGGGGAGCTGGAGATTTTTCTGCACAAAGCTGCACATGGGAATAGCAGCAAGGGTTTGCTGCTTTCCTCATCCCTGTCTCCTGTGTGGATGCAGCTCCCATTAGTATTCGGGGCTGGTGGGAGCAGCCACTTAGGCCTGGAGACAGCTCTGCACAGGCACGGTGGAAATGTCTCTGTAAGTGACCGCGGGTTTGAGTGACGCGCCCTTCTTAAGCTAAATAAAATGAAAGATAAACCTCCTAAAAAATACATGAGCTAAACATCCCTTCCACGCTTCATTATGCAAATGGCTCTGCCCATCGCCGCAGCAATTAGCTGCTCCCTCGAGCTGGGGCCAGGGAAACCAAACCGGGCCTTTCTCCTCCTCTTCCTGGCTGGGAAGGGAAGGGGAAGCATCGAACCATTGTGTCTCCGCAGGGCTGGGCTGGAGTTTTGGGATGTTCTGGTGTGAACGGTCCCCTCTGGTGACAGCTGTGGCTGTGGTGTGCCCTGGCCAGGTTTGGGCAGTGAATACCCAAGGGAGAACAGAGGAGAACAGATGAACCCTCTCCCGTCTCTGGCTGTGGGTCCTCCAGGGCTGGCAGGGTTTTCTGGGAAGCAGGTTCAGGAAGAGTTCCTGCATGGGAAGGGGTCAGGGGTTGGACGGGGCTGCCCAGGAGGTGGTGGAGCTCTCCAGGGAAGGGCTGGGTGTGGCACTCAGTGCTCTGGGCCGGTGACAGGGTGGGGATCAGGCACGGGTTGGCTTTGATGGTCCTGAAGGTCCTTTCCAGCCTCAGGGATGCTGTGCTGACCACGGTGGGTGGCACTGCACTGGTGAGAGCGGAGGGGGCACTGCACTGTGTCCCCTTCCAGCCATGGGCCACCCATGGTTCCATCTCCACTTGCCTGTGTCCTTGTCAGGGCTCTGTCCCCTCAGAGTCCCTCCTGCCCCTGCACACCATGCAGATTTACAGGTTATCAATCCTGTTCTGGAGCTGCTCCATCAGTGAGATCCCTCCCTGTTGGTGCCCGGGCTCTTCCAGGGCCCTTATCAGGTTTGCAATTTGGGATCTGCGTTAAGTGCTCAAAAATCAATTTTCAGCTTATTTTGTGCTACAAAATTTGCCATGCCTGGATCTCTGATACTAATTGAACAAGAGCAATTGATGTTTTAGTAGTAATTAAAGATGGTAATTATTACCAAATCTCCCCGTGGCCCTGCATGTTTGCTTTGGACTTGTCAAAACTGGAGGCAGGTGGAATCAATCTTAATAAAGTTGGGACTTCAAAGCTGCTTCCTGGTAATGGCTTTCCACAAGGTTGGTGAGGAGTGGAAGGCAGAGATGGAGAGAGAGCCTTGAGCCTTGTAGAGGGCAGGGACATTAACGGGACCTTTCCAATTAAATGAATTTTAAAATCTTTATCCAAAATGAAAACTCCCCATGGTTTTTTCATCCCAGAGTGGGTGGAGTGGAGTTTGCAAGCCGCAGGGATGCCATGGCTGTCCCAGCCCTTGCTGCTGGCCCGTCCCCTCCCCAGCAGTGAGGGGCTCCTGGGCTTGGCTGCGCCCTCCAGGGTCACAGTGCCCAGCCCCGACAGTGGGGATGCATTGCTGAGCTGTTTATCAGCACCTGCTCCACCCAGCGGCGCCTTTCCCTGTGCTGGCAGGGCCCAGCACGCCCTGGGGACACGGGGGATGAGTCTGGGACATGGGGGATGAGTCTGGGACATGGGGGATGAGTTTAGGATATGGGGGATGAGTCTGGGACACGGGGGATGAATTTGGGACACAGGGGATGAGTTTGGGATATGGGGGATGAGTTTAGGATATGGGGGATGAGTTTGGGACACGGGGGATGAGTTTGGGATATGGGGGATGAGTTTGGGACATGGGGGATGAGTCTGGGGCACAGGGATGAGTCTGGGACACAGGGATGAGTTTAGGACACATCCCACGGGGATGCACTATGGTCAGCAGGAGGGGAAGGAGGAGAAGCCTCTGTGCAGGAAGGCTGGCAGTGCCCAGCTGCATTTTGGGGCGGGTGTGGAGATGCTCCAGCCAACAGGGGAGCATGCAGAGACAGAAATCTGCTGCCTGCATCCACCTGCTGCTGCTCCTGTGCCAGGCAAACCCATCTTTGGGCTGAAAGGGCACCTGGCTGGGTTCTGCAGGCTCGGGCAGGATCTCAGCCTCCGTGTCCCCATGGAAACAGCTGCGGGATGCTGCAGAGCAGAGCAGAGCAGAGCAGAGCAGAGCAGAGCTCCTGCAGCCCCAGCCCCGCTCCCCAGCCCCGCTCCTGCCACAAGAGCCCTCGAGCAGGGGGGGCTGAGCCCCAGCTCCCTTTTCCCTCGGGAGAGCGAGACCCTCTCTTCAGGGGAAAATGGAAATGTAATCAGATCGGCTTGTGTGGAGCAAATAGAAAATCAGTTTTAATAAAGGCAGAAGAAATGCAAAGCAGCCGCTTGTGACGGAAATGGTGCTAAATAGGCGCCTCTTTAAGGAGAACTGCTCCGGGGATGTTTATCGGGAGAGGCACGGCCCTGGGCTCCCTCCTGCTCCTCTGCTGATCCCGGCGGGCAGCAGCAGCGGCAGCAGCTCCCTGATAGGACTGGCATTGGGCAGCAGCAGCTCTGGTATTGGGGCAGGAGCAGCTCTGTGCTTGGACTGGCATTGGGGCAGCAGCAGCTCTGGCATTGGGCAGGGGCAGCTCCCTGATGGGACTGGCATTGGGCAGCAGCAGCTCTGGCATTGGGGCAGGGGCAGCTCTGTGCTGGGACTGGCATTGGGCAGCAGCAGCTCCCTGCTAGCAGCAGCATTGGGGCAGCATCATCCTCCCTGGAGGGGCACGGGGCACCCCCATCCCAGTGCCCTCCTGGGGCAGCCCCTGAGGGGGGAGCGGCTCCCCCAGCACCGGGGGCTCAATTATTGCTCAGAGGAGCCACTTTGCCTTTATTGCCTCCATTTATTACCCAGGGGCCAGCGCCTGTTTTCTGAGGCAGCTATCTGGTTACATCGTGGCTGATAAGCAATGCTGGTCTGTCTTTATAAGACAGCCAAAATTTATCACTTTCCACTTATTTATTTATTTGGTGGGGCTCTGGTGGTGGCCTGTATTTTTCTTCCAGTGACGTTTTGCAAAAGGCTTTATTTTCCAGTTCAGCCCCAGGGGGAAAAAAGCAAACCCAGCCCAAAAGAGGAGACAGCTCTGTAATGAACCCCACAGGAAGGGAGAGCAGGAGATAAGAGTGTGCTGGGCCCCACGGGGCAGCCACTGCAGCCACTGCTGGGTTCATTTGCCAAATGAGCTCTGGGGTGGTGCCCAGGTGGCTGAGGCACAGGGTGAGGGGCTGAGATGGGGGTGGGATGGGTTTTCCCAGTTGGATCCCCTTCCCAGTGGCTGTGGGATGGGTTTTCCCAGTCGGATCCCCTTCCCAGTGGGTCTGGGATGGGTTTTCCCAGTCTGATCCCCTTCCCAGTGGGTGTGGGATGGGTTTTCCCAGTCTGATCCCCTTCCCAGCAGGTATGGGATGGGTTTTCCCAGTCTGATCCCCTTCCCAGTGGGTGTGGGATGGGTTTTCCCAGTTGGATCCCCTTCCCAGTGGCTGTGGGATGGGTTTCCCAGTTGGATCTCCTTCCCAGTGGGTGTGGGATGGGTTTTCCCAGTCTGATCCCCTTCCCAGTGGGTGTGGGATGGGTTTCCCAGTTGGATCCCCTTCCCAGTGGGTGTGGGATGGGTTTCCCAGTTGGATCCCTTCCCAGCGGGTATGGGATGGGTTTCCCAGTTGGATCCCCTTCCCAGTGGGTGTAGGATGGGTTTTCCCAGTCTGATCCCCTTCCCAGTGGGTGTGGGATGGGTTTCCCAGTTGGATCTCCTTCCCAGCGGGTATGGGATGGGTTTTCCCAGGCTGATCCCCTTCCCAGTGGGTGTGGAATGGGTTTCCCAGCCACCATGCCCAGCTCCTGCTGGGGAACCATGGATTAAACACCTCAGCCCTTCTCTCTTCCTCACTCTGTGCTTTTCCCCACTGGGAAGCTGCTCCAGAGAGAAATGGCAGCGCTTCTCCTTTTCCACCAGCCTTTCAGAAGGAAAGGGTTGGGTGTTTGGGGGGCAGGGGGAGTGGGAAGGCACACAAAGCCGAGGCAGGATCAGTAATTGGCCAGCCGTAATTTCATAATTCATCTCTGTGAAACACAATGAAATTAAAAGAGTTTAGATTCCAAAGTGTAATGATCATCAATTAAATTCTGCCGGGGCTGAGCTTCCCTCTCATTTGAATTTTATTTTATTATTATGACTTCTCTGTGATTGCGAGAGGATGAAAACAAAAGCTGCTGCTGGAGGTGGTGGTGGTGGGGAATTAGAGCCAGCAATTACTGCTGGGTGACAGAGGGACCCAGGGACAGGCGGCGGCTCCTCGGCCCAGGCAGGGGCATCCATCATCCTGAGCCTAATCAGTTAATGCTGATAAACTGCCAGCAATAACTGACAATTGAGCTGGGGGCTCTGGGCTCGGAGTTCATTCATTTTGAAAGTGCCATAACTAACCCATTAAAGCTGGGAAAGCACAAAAGCAGGGCCCCGGCCCCTGCCTGCTGCCCTAATGAAGGCTGCTGTTGATTCCTTCAAGTGCGGATGATGATGTGTTTAGCGGCTATTGATGCCGGGGGTTTAGCCCGGGCTGGAAAAGCCGCTTGATGCTTTGAAGAAAGGAGTTTGTGTTTATCCCTGGGTGCGATAATCCCGGGCTGGGGGGGCCGCGGGTCTGAGCTGGGGCTGAGCTGTGTCTGCAGGGCCCCAAAGTGTGTGTGATGATGGCAGAGAGCTGCTGTTCCCTGGAGCATCCCCTCGTGGGATGGATCCTCGTGTCTAAATTCCTCCTCGTGTTAAATTCCTGCTGCAAAGGAGCCGGGCTGGGCGGCAAAGCTGCCCTGGGATGGTCAAACACATCCAGCAGCACAATCCAGCACAATCCAGCAGCACAATCCAGCACACATCCAGCACAATCCAGCACAATCCAGCAGCACAATCCAGCACAATCCAGCACAATCCAGCAGCACAATCCAGCACAATCCAGCAGAATCCAGCAGCACAATCCAGTACAATCCAGCACAATCCAGCACAGTCCAGCAGCACAATCCAGTACAATCCAGCAGCACAATCCAGCAGCACAATCCAGCAGCACAATCCAGCACACATCCAGCACAATCCAGCAGCACAATCCAGCAGCCCAATCCAGCAGCACAGCCCTCCAGGAAAGGCGCTGGGGATGCTGCCTGGAGCTGCTCCCCACCCTGCAGTCCCTCCTGCCTCTGCCAGTGCTGGCAGGGAGCGAGGGAAGGCTCTGACACGGGACACAACCCCAGGAGCCGACAGTGCAGAGGCCGGGCACAGGGGGATGCAAGGGGTGATTCCCTGCCCCAGCCCTGGCTCATTCCCTGCCCCAGCCACGGCCCCTGGCTCTGCTCAGCCCTCTGGCTGTGGCCTGGCTTCCATCACAGCCACAGGACAGAGGTGTCCTGATTTATGCCCCCAGGGGATCTGCTCAGCCAGCGCTCCGCAGGGAATGGCTTCTCCCATAAATGACATCAATTATACAGCTGGATAGAATACATAAATTACACAGCTCTCTTAGCTGTGTACCAGGGGCTGGAGGTGCACTTTTCCCTTGGTGGGGGGGTTTCACCCACACACCCAGCAGTGCTTCCACCATTCCATGTGCTGGGGTGTCTTGCCCAGCTGCCGATGTCTCATCCCCCTCAGTCTGGTGCCTGCATTCGTCTGGCTCCCGCTCCCAGGCACTGGTTTTTTTCCACCTTTGTTGTTAGACTGAAGAGCCCTCTATTATCAATTTTTTTTGTTCTCTGTGTAGGTATTTAAGACTTTGATCAAGTCACCTCATCACCTTCCCTTTGTTAATCTGCAGAGACTGAACTCCTTGAGACTTTTGCAATGAGGCAGGAATTGTGCCTCTGTGTCCCTCGGCTCCTTTGAAATTCCCAGCCAGAGAGTCGAAGGTTGGGCACCTGAAAACGAGAGGGTACCTGGAGAACTTGCCCCATCGGGGCTCTGTGCTTCTCTCCTGCTTTTGCAGCGGGCTTTGACACTGTGTGAGGGACTGTCGGGAAGTTTCTGATCGTGTTTTTCCTTTTTTCTCCCCGATGGATAATAACTCCTCCTCAGAAGCAGATTTCCCAGGGAAACGCTGTCTCTTCTCTGAGTGTGCTCTCTGCCCTGAGCCAGTGGCCCATGCTGGGATCTGTGGGGTCTGTGGCCAGAGGAGCTGGGGAGCCGCTGTTTCTTCCCGTCCTTGCCAGCATCCCACCCTCCCACACCCCGCTCTTGTCCTTCCCTTCCCTCTCAGTGCCACCAGGAGCCCCTGGTGTGTTTGGAGAGGTGGCAGAGCAGCACCCAGGAGTTGTTTTCCTGGCAAATCTGCTGTGCTTGGCTCTGTGGATCAGCCCAGGAGGAGCGGCTTTCATGTGGGCCCTGCAGCCCCCTCTGCACGGCGCTTTTGGGGCTGGGCTCTCCTGGGAGCCCGCTAAAGCTGATCATCAAAGCCGCTGAGACTTTGCAGGAAGCAGGATTGCAGAGAGACTAAACGGTTGTGAGGGGATGTTTCACCTCAAAGAGGTCTGTTTGCCAGGCTGGCTCTGCATTTCAAACCCTGGCTGCGCCCTGGGCCCAGCCTGCTCTCCAGAGGAGCAGAGTGCAGCGTGTTTGATGGGCTCCAGGCTGGCATTGCCTGGGCTGTGCCTCTGAGCCCCACGACAGGCGGGTAGCTGTGCCAGCCCTGTGCCAGCCCTGGCCATGGCTCTGCCCCTTGTCCCCCAGACCCCCTGGCGCAGAGGCTGCCCCTCCTTGGGGGCTGCTTGCTGCTGGGCTCACCCTGCCTCACACCACGGGGCCTTCCTCCCTCCCTCAGCCTCCTCTGCCAGCTGCCCTGGCGTAATGGGTTGTCAGGATGGTGAGGATGGACGGGGCGCACGGGGTCCTGATGAGATGATACAGCAACAATTCCATTTCATCTCGAATTTGACATTAAACTTTAATAGTCTCAAGGACAAGAAGCCAAGAGATATCAGATGTAATGAGATAAAGCAAAGTTTCTCTGACAGCAAATTTGATCACAAATGGGCTCTGAGATTGCTTCTTTGATATAAATGAAACATAATTCATCTTTCAGTGCCTTGAATGGGCTTTGAGGCCATGTGTAATAACAGTGTCGCCATTGCTGGCTCTGACAAGTGCCAGCGTGGCACAGGCAGGAAGGGCCCTGAGACGCTGCTGCTGCTCCTCCCTGGCCCTGCTGGGACGTGGAAGTGGCAGGAGCTGGAGAGGGGAGCCACAGGCAGGGACAGGCAGCGCTGCTCTGCTCCCCAGCACGGCAGAGGGGCTTCCAGCATGCTCCTGTCTGTAAGAACCCACCAGCTGAGCTCCTGTGCTGCATGCAGGGCTTTCCAGCCCCCTGCTCTGGCCCTGCACTCACCTGGCCAAGCACAAGGCAGGGCTCAGCCTTGTCGCAGACATCTTTCCATGAAAATCTTTTCTTTAGGATTTTTTCCTCCTGAGAAACTGAGAGGCCTCAGGAACAAAATGTAAGCAATGGTTATCTGCTGCTGTGGAATGCAACAGGTGCATCTGGGATTGGGCTCGTGTGGATGTTTATAATTAACGGTCAATCACAGCCCAGCTGGCTCGGACTCTCTGTCCGAGCCACAAACCTTTGTTATTCATTCCTTTCTATTCTTAGCTTAGCCAGCCTTCTGATGAAATCCTCTCTTCTATTCTTTTAGTATAAATATAATATATATCATAAAATAATAAATCAAGCCTTCTGAACCATGGAGTCAGATCCTTGTCTCTTGCCCAGTCTGAAAGCCCCTGTGAACACCATCACACAGCCTGGCATTTCCTGGTGCCCCTTGGCACAGCATCCCTGGTGGTCCTTGTCCCCCGGGCAGGATGAGGAGTGCCTGGCAGGATGAGGAAGTCTTTCTGCTGCAGTTGCATTCGTGTCAAGTATCTGTGGAGAAACCAACCGGCCCTTTTTGCATGATAAAGAAGCCTGAAAATCGAGGATGGCAGCTGCTTCATTTCCTGTTGGTTTTTTTTTTCTAATTTTTATTATCATTAAATTGCTTCCAGTGACCTGTAATATTTTTGTACAGTGGCAATTACAGCTCTTGGAGGATTAAACTGCGCTCACACACACACACAGAGCCTGCTGGCTTCATCTAAAGGGCAGAGCCAGGGCTCCCTGCAGCGAAGGGAGCTGCATCCCATGGAATAACCCCTCTCTCTCCTGCCATTGGCCTCCAGCAGGGCTGTGATGCGGAGAATTCTCCCCTCGCTGCTCCTCTCGTGGCCAGGAGCACAGAGCAGTGGGATCCAGCCTGGCTGTGCAGCTGCAGCTCCCTCATTGCCCCCGTGCTGCTGGAGCTGGAGCACAGGGGTTGAGCCCGGCGCTGATGGGGCCCTTCCTGCCTCCAGCTCCTGGTGAATATGAAAACTCCAATTGATTCCCTCTAATAAATGAAGCAGTTGGATGTCTCATTTGTAACTTGACATCCACGCCGGCGCTTCAGCTGCTGCTGCTCACCCCTGGCTGGGAGACGCTCTTATTATTGAGATGGTTTTGTGCAGAGCCATTGCTGTGTGCAGGCACCAACCTGTCCTGATGGGCTCGGGGCTGGGGAGGGGCTGCTGGCAGGGCCAGGGTGGGACAGGGCTCTGGGGGCTGTGGGTGGCTGTTCTCTGCCCAGAGACCATGGACAGGGCTGTGGGTGGCTGTTCTCTGCCCAGAGATCATGGACAGGGCTGTGGGTGGCTGTTCTCTGCCCAGAGATCAGGGACAGGGCTGTGGGTGGCTGTTCACTGCCCAGAGACCATGGACAGGATTCTGGGGGCTGTGGGTGGACGTGGCTGTGCCCGCTGCCCTCCCCTCCCTTCCCCTCCCCTCTCTGCTGCCCTTCCTCCACGGGCTGGAAACAATCAGGACAAATCAGAAACCCTCCCCTGGCCTCAGCAAGGCGCTGGGAACTCGGCATAGGAGTTTATCCATCCTAAATAATAATGCACTGGAGCTGCCAGCTCCCCGCTGGCTCCATTTGCATGATGCTAAAAATCAATGACCCGGGTGACTCTTTGGTGGTGAGCAGAGCCCAGAGGACTTGGATCTGGGCTGTGCAGGGACTTGGGATGCTGGCAGTGAGGAGGCTGGCCCGGGCTGGCCATGCCCTGCCTCTCACACCAATCTGACAAAGGGAGCTGGCTGCTGCCAGGGCAGAGCTGGGGCCGATTAAATCTTTGTTTAAGGGCTCCAGAGCTCCATTACCTCCATCAGGAGGGAGTTAACTACACAGGGAGGGTGGGAGGTGGTGGCTGAGGGCATTTCCGTGGAGGGAGCAGCACGGACAGTGTGGCAGAGGGAGCCAGCCCTCGGCACCACCGTCTGCTTGTGCCACTCCCAGCACATCTGGGGGCAGCTGGAAACCTCCAGCGTGGTGCCACCTCCTCTCTGCCCCTGCTTTTCCTTCCTCTCCCCCGTGGAATCTCTGGAAAATGGTGCTTTTCCCAGGAATTCCTTGGAGCTCCTCTCCAAGGCCAGCGCAGCTGCTGCCTCTCCAGGCCCTCCATTTGAGTTTGGGATTTTGTTTTGGGATGCCCAGAATTGGTTTCCACTTCCCTGTCAGGAGTGGGAGGCTCCGTGGCAGCCCCTGCTGCTGCCACTGGGCTGTGCCAGGCCATGGATTATATTCCTGCTTGCTCCATGGAAGATCCCTGGTGATATCAATTAGATTTGTCAGAGGCACCCAGGGGAACGTTTCTGCTGTTATTTATTTATTGGTGTCGGGGCCATTGCTGGCTCCCAGAGCGAGACGCATAATGTCTCTCACCTTTCTTCACTCACACTCCCTCTCCTGCTTTTTATGCTCCTAATAAAGCCCAGCAAAGGTTATTTCCAGAGGGGAGAGGCTGCTGTGGGTTCCCTGCCATGCTGGATGGAGCCTCCCTGGCTGGTGCTCACCCTCCCTGAGCCACAGCACGGCTGAGCCGTGTCCCCTTTGCCCTCCTGCACAACTCCCAGAGCCTCCTCATTCCCTCTCCAGTGGAGCTGCCAGCTCAGTGTGCCCTGGGCAGCCCTGGCACCGGGCAGAGCCAGAGGCACCCTCAGCCCTGGCAGCCCCGAGTGCCACCAGCTCCTGCCACAGGTGCCAGCAAGAGGCACCAGAGCAAATTTAATTCGTGAGAAAGTGGTGCAAATAATTAAAATCTGTCAGGGCTGGAGGCAGAGAGAGATGGGAGGCATGAAAGGAGCCTGGGTGACTCCTGGGTACATCCACTGAGCAGCTGCTGTATCCTGGTGCGAGGTGCAGGGACAGGGAAATGTCACTTCATGGTGGCAGATTCTGTGTGCCAGGTCCCTTCTCTACTGCAGGGAGCTGGGGGATTACCAGAGTGAGGATTGGCTCAGGAGGAAAAGGTGTAACCAGCCTGAAATGTAGCGTTTATCTTGGACAACCCCAGGCAGGGATGCTGGTCCCCAGCACCCTGGTGCCCAGCTCTGCAGAGCTGCTGCCTGCACACCCACACCCCAAGGAATTCCCCAAAAGGCACAGCTCCCCTGCTCTAGAGGACGCTGCTGGGTCTGCTCTGCGCTGTTGGAGGGCTCTGAGCTCCTGTCCTGCAGCCCGGCTGCTCTGCAGGGCCCGTTAATCTGGCTGGGATGAAATACTGCTGGCTCCTGTCATCATCCATCTCCCGCTCCCCCCGAGGTCAAGTGGGGCCCTCCCGTCCATCCCAATGAGCAGGGCAGCCCATAAAACATGTTTTATGAGCGCTGCTAACGAATCCCTCCCCTGAGGCATGTGCTGGGAGCAGCTCCTCTCCATCCCCCGAGCAATTTCCTTGGGGCTCCAGGGGGTTTATTCCAAACCAGTGGGGTTTCTTAGGAAGATCAGTGTGCTTTATTGTCCCCAGGCTCTTGCTGGGGTCCCTCATGCTCCTGCGTCACCCCCATCAGGTTTGGGGGGTCCTGCCCCTGCCACCCCCCCGTGAATAAATCACTGCACCCCATCTGGGAGCTGCCCAGTGGCAATGGTCCGGGTTGCTCCAGCCCCATGCCTCGGAGTGAGTCCCGTTTGGATGTTAATGCCTCCAGGATGGAACCTGCCCGATGAAATGTTAGACTTGCAGATGGCTTTGGTAAATAGACCTTGGGAAAGGCGGGACGGAGCTGCTGCCTCATCGCAGATACAGCAAAAAGCAGCACTTTGTGATTAGGTGTGAGATTCACTCTCGCAAAATGGGAGTCTCCAGGGGCTCTTTTCTGGTGAGAAATCCTTTAAGTACATAAATTTATGGCAGTCTTTATTTCCCCAAACAAAAGGAGGTCCCAGGCTGTTGTGGGCGGCTGAATGGGCAATTAGGGAGTGAGGAGCCGGAATGGATGGCAGCCCTGGCTGGGTGAGGTGGTGGCCACTCATATCCCACCCCAGCGCTGGGGGCAGTGGCACAGTGGCTCACAAGGCTCGGGGGAAGGTGGTGGTGTGGGAAATGCCTCTGAGACCGGGATTAATCCATCCAATGCTGCACCCTGCGGCTGCTGCTGCTGCAGGGAATGCAGGAATTGCGGGCAGGCAGGGGGGATGGAGCCTTCTGCTCCTGGGGAAGCGCTTGAGCATCATCATCTGTGGGTGGGGAAGCGGAGGCAGGGAGCAGAGCTGCAGCCGGGCAGGGAGAGAGCTCCTTCCCTCCTGCCGGCCCTGGGAGCAGAGCTGCAGCCGGGGAGGGAGAGAGCTCCTTCCCTCCTGCCGGCCCTGGGAGCAGAGATGCAGCGGGACAGGGAGCTCCTTCCCTCCTGCCGGCCCTGGGAGCAGAGATGCAGCCGGGCAGGGAGCTCCTTCCCTCCTGCCGGCCCTGGGAGCAGCCCGTGTCTCAGTTGCAGCCGAGGATGGATTATTCCAGCCTGGCACACGGGTTTCCTTTATTTTCCCCATGAAAAAGCGAGCCTGGATTTGAAACACCTTTAAAAATGCAGATAGTGGGGCAGCCCGCCGTGACCCCTGTGCACGATACAGAGCAGGGCTTTAATGGGAGCCTTGCATCCATTCTTATCTGCAGCGCTGGGAAACGCTGCCAGGAAAGCAGACAAAGGCAGTGCCGGAGCTGGAGCCCGCATTTAGCACGTATTAAACCATTTGTCTTTTGCTCCCTGCTGAGCAAGAGCCCACGGGGCTGCTGCAGCCCCAGAATCTGGGGAGAAAGGCAGCAGAGGCAGGCAGGGTGTGAGGGGAGAGGGCCGAGCTGCACGCAGAGCGCAGGGTTTTCCTTGAGCTGCTTTGCTCTCTGGCAGAATCTCCCCGGCCTGGAGGGGTTTGTGCTTTGCACTGCTCTCCAAGGTCCTTTCCTGGCACCTCTGCCTCGCTGGGTGTCTGACACCTGCAGGGCCTGCCCGAGAGGAGGCCGTACCCAGGTGGGGGGCAGTGCCTTCTCCCAGGTAACCAGCAGGAGCACAGGAGGGAAGGGCCTCAGGAGAGGTTGAGATGGACATTGGGACCTGTTTCTACACTGAAATTGTGGTCCAGACCTGGAGGGATTTAAAAGTGATGTAGGTGTGGCACTTGGGGGTCATGGTTTAGTGGTGGCCTCAGCAGTGCTGGGCTGGGCTTTTCCATCCTAAACAATTCTATGACCTCTCTCCCCTGCCCATTGCTCTGCTGAGCATTCCTGGGGTTGGATTTGGGGCTTCACCTCCTGGCTCTGCGCTTCTGCTGGGGAGCTGGGAACATCCACGGGGAGCCAGAGCTCTGATTTACCCACCCCAGATCTCCACTGCTCTGGGTATTGCAACATTCATCATCCATTCACTCCAGAGCAATCTCCAAATGATCCTGGCTCTGAGCAAACACGGCTGCACTCACTGGGTGTCAGCAGGGACTGAGATTTCCTGTGCCCACTGCAGCCCTCAGGGAGGAGCTGGTGCTGTGCCAGGCAGGTGGAGGGGGCATGTCCCACCTGCAGGAGCACTGGGAACACCCAGATTTGTGTGGAGCATGAGGCAGGAGCAGCTCAGGTGGGGCTGGTGGGGTAGGCACGGACAGCACCTGCAAACCCATGGATGTGGGAAGGTTCCCGTGGGACAGAGATGAATGGAGGAGCCTGGCGGAACCCCCTGGGGAAGGCATGGAGCCAGTGGGGTGCCAGCTCCTGGCCGAGGCACCGTGCCAGGCTCAGCATCGCACCCCCTCCACTGCCATCCTCATGGGCACAGCCTGGGCTTGGCTTGACAGCATTCCTGGGAAAGTACTGTAAATAATACATGAAGTTCCCGTGCAGTTCAGGGCTCCGCGCTGGTTTACCAGCCGCTGCGGCGCGTTCCCGTCTGACAAACACGGCCGGTGTATATTCTGGATACCGCACACCTGTGCTGGGCTCACAGGGAGGTGTCTCGGGTCAGTTCCCACCAGACAAACACGGCCGGTGTATATTCTGGATATCCCATCCCGGTGCCAGGCTCACAGGGAGGTGTCTCGGGTCAGTTCCTGCCTGACAAACACCCCGGTGTATATTCTGGATACCGCACACCTGTGCCAGGCTCGCAGGGAGGTGTCTCGGGTCAGTTCCCATCTGACAAACACCCCGGTGTATATTCTGGATATCCCATCCCAGTGCCAGGCTCACAGGGAGGTGTCAGGCCAGTTCCCCTCCAACAAACACGGCAGGTGTATATTCTGGATATCCCATCCCGGTGCCAGGCTCACAGGGAGGTGTCAGGTCAGTTCCCCTCTGACAAACACGGCCGGTGTATATTCTGGATATCCCATCCCTGTGCCAGGCTCACAGGAGGTGTCTCGGGTCAGTTCCCCTCTGACAAACACCCCGGTGTATATTCTGGATATCCCATCCCGGTGCCAGGCTCACAGGGAGGTCTCGCGTCGCACAGCTGGGCTGTTTGCCGTGCATGAGGATGCGCCTGCGGGAGCATCCCCGTGTAAACACTGCCGGGAAGCTCCGCTCGGAGCCGCCCCGCCGTTACTGAGAGAGTCTAATCGCTACATCTAATTACCGAGACGGGGAAATCGATACGGAAGATTTCCAAGTGGCTTAAAATACCCTGAATTCCCTCCCTTGCAGGCGGCTGCTGGCTGGCTGCGGCGAGCTCTGCAGCGTGGGGGTGATGAGGCTGCGGGGCTTGACCGGGTGAGGGAGAGGAGGGTTTGGGATGAAGGAGGCTTGGCTGCCTCTGGGCCTTGGGCAGCGCTGACAGAGAGGGGAGTGGAGCTGGCACAGGGGGCTGGAGGGCACCTGGACTCTGCTTTGGGGGCAAAGCTTTCAGTCTGGGGCTCAGCTCCTTGGGTGGGGGTGTCCTGGCTGGAGGAGACACAGGGAGCAGAGGGCACCCATCCAGGCTGGATGGGGATGGGGACAAGGAGGAGGAAGCCATGCCGGGTTTGTTTTTGTCTCAGGCTTTTCAGAACACAGGAACAAACATTTCCTACATCCCACAGTGAATACTCGGGGCTCAGATTTAATCTCCCATTTATTCACATGCTGATGAGGCCCCAAGCATCCCTTTCCAGGAGCTGTTGTTCGAGCTTCCCCAGCCCCTTTCTCAGCCAGAAAAGCTTGTAGAGGCTACCAGCGGCCTTGGCTGCCTTCCTGCCCGAGCAGCAGGGGGGTCAGTGCCCCCATCCCATCGCTCCCACCCGCTCTCCACCCCTGCGCTGCGGGGGAAGAGAGCCAGCCCCTTAATGAGATGAGCTGGGGCTCTTCCCTCGCTCGGCAGCTAATTGAGGTGTGCGAGCTGCTCTCCCGTTCGGCAATCACCGGAGTTTGTCTAAATCCATCGCGGAGGATCAAAGGGCCGGGCTCTCCAGCCTGCCATGCCCGGGCTGCTGACAGTGCCTGCTGCCACTTCCCTGAGTGACTGCTTGACACAGTAAATCTGTGGGAGAAGGAGGCAGTTCTGATCTGCTGTCATCTTCCCCAAATGCTCCTGATGCATTTTCTTTCCTCATTACACATGAGATGTCAAGTCCTCACCTGCGAGAGTGCAACTCGACATCTCCCCTGCACGTCCTCCTCCCCCTCCCGGCTGACAGGGTCCCTGTGGAGGTGAGGGAGCTGCCCCCCACCGTCCCAGCGCTGCTCCCTCACCTGGCACCCTCCAGAGCAGCTCCTGTCCCGTGCTGTGCCCCTCTGCCCCATGGAGCACAGGACCCATGGGACCCACAGGATGGCTGCCCCATCCTCCCCTTTTTTGGGATGAGCCTCTTTGGTGCCTGCAGGTGTGGGGACGGCGTCCCGGCTGCGGCTCCAGGAGCTCCTGCGGGACTGCCGGGGCTCGGGGAAGGGCGGCAGAGCCAGTTCACCTCCAGCCTGCCTCTGCGAAGGAGAAGGAGCAATTAGCAGTCTGATAGCAAGATTAATAGCAGATGCTCATAATTAACTCACTGTGCATGTAAGCAGCTATTGTCTCCATTTTGCCCTGCGTGGATTGATATTCAGGAGTGACTCATTACGGAGACAGAAGCGATTTTGCCTGCGGAGCGCAGCCACCAGAATGGAAATTGCAATTAGAGTTGGCTGTGTCCCTGCCAAAAGCTTGAGGAGCAGCCACTGGGTGGGCCAGGCCCCCCTGCCTGCCCTGGGGGGCTGCCCTGGGCCCCCCAGCATTGCCCAGGGCTGGGGGCTCCCCTGCTCCCAGCTCATCCCAAAGGTTTGTGGCTGCAGAGCTGGCCCAGCCCAGAGAGAGATGAAAAATGGCTGGAGAAGCTGGAGAGTGGCCAGAAACTGCTGAGACTTGCAAAGGGAAGCAGAACAAAGCGAGGTCAAACGCTGTGGTGCTCTCCAAGCCAGAAAAGCCTTTTTTTCCCCTAGAAATGCCATCCAGGCTGGCCCCTCCCATACTGGTGTGTCAGGTACCCTGTGGCAGCAGCAATGGGGACTTTGCAACGTGTGACACCCCAAGAAGGGCTTTGTGTGTCTGTTAAAGGGTGCAGGAGCAGCTTCCCTGTGCCTGGTGCTGGTTTTGGGGGCAGGAACACTGTGGGGCACCTGGTCTGTCCCTGCCTGACCCCTGTGAAGTGCCCCAGCCCCAGCGGGGCACATCAATCCCATCAGGGCCCTCCAGCCCATCTCTCAGGGCTCCAGAAGGGCTGAGCGCCAGTCAGGACACCCAGGGGTGACTCGGGACATGCCCTGAGCCCAGGGAGCCTGTCCAGCCTGGTGAGAGCCATGGTGTGAGCCCTGAGCCCTGTGGGGTTTGGTATGAGGCTGTGGCTCATCCTCCCCTCTTTTGGGGTGAGCCTGTGCTGTGTGCTGGTGGCTGCTGAGCTGCAGGGACTCTCTGGCCCGGCTCCTTTGGCCATCCCAGTAATTGCCTGTGTCAATTCACTTCCCTGGAACAGCTTCTCTGAGGAGGGCCCTCCCTGGGGAGAGCTGTAGAGCTGCTGCTGCTGCTGCTGCTGCTGCTGCAGTCTATCTTTTGTGTGGTTTTCTCCCTCCCTGCCACCATCACCTCACAGAAGTGAGACTGAGGCAGGAAAGGTTTATTTGTGTAAGCCTGTGAAGGATTTTCACTCTCTGCCACAGCAGGCAGCAGTTCTGTCCCTTGGCCCAGCAGGGATGGGGGTCCTGCATGGGGGGATTTGTTGGGGGACCTTGGGGGGCATTGTTACAGCACCCACACCAAAATAACCACGGGTGGGCCTTTGGAGAAATGCTGGGCTCCCCTAGAAACCCATGCCCTGTGTCTATGAGCAGCTGAGCTCTGCTGGAGAGGTGGGATGGAGCTGGAGGGATGGATGCCAGGAGCAGCACTGCCTGTGGGGAAGGAGGGCAGGGGTCCCTGTCCCTGCTGCTGTGGGGCTGTGGTGGTTCCTGTCACCTGGTGTGCATCCTGTGGCACTTGGTGTGCTCCTTGTGGCACTTGGTGTGCTCTTGACACTTCAGATTTGACATGAAACAATGAACTGGTAGGGAGCCTCCATGGCACCCATGGCACAGGGAGTGTTTCAGGGGTGGCACAGGGAGCATTTCAGAGGTGGCATCCATGGCACAGGGAGTGTTTCAGGGGTGGTATCTGTGGCACAGGGAGTGTTTCAGCAGTGGCACAGGGAGTGTTTCAGCGGTGGCATCCATGGCACAGGGAGTGTTTCAGCAGTGGCACAGGGAGTGTTTCAGCGGTGGCATCCATGGCACAGGGAGTGTTTCAGCAGTGGCACAGGGAGTGTTTCAGCGGTGGCATCCATGGCACAGGGAGTGTTTCAGCAGTGGCACAGGGAGTGTTTCAGAGGTGGCACAGGGAGCATTTCAGAGGTGGCATCCATGGCACAGGGAGTGTTTCAGGGGTGGCACCCGTGGCACAGGGAGTGTTTCAGAGGTGGCACCCGTGGCACAGGGAGTGTTTCAGGGGTGGCACCCGTGGCCCAGGGAGTGCTGTCACACTCACCTGCTGGGGGGACCCTCTCCAGCCCCATCCTGGCCGGGTTCCCTGGCTGGGAACGCTGCAGATCCGTGCCTGGATGCTCTGGGTGGGCTCAGCCCGGGCAGGCCATGGGCAGAGGAGCAGCAGCAGCCCCACAGCTGCTCCTTTCCTGGGCTCTGGGGTGCCAGGCTGGGCTGCCAGGCTGGCAGGGAAGGAGCTGGCTCTGCCCAGCCTCCAGCTCCTTGCTCCTGCCTCTCCTCCCTGGCTGGCGCTGCCATATGGTAATGCATATTTAACTGGTATTTACATTCAACAGTGTCTCTCTGCAGCTCTGTTTTCCTTCCCAAACGCTCTAATTCCTGCCGGCTCCCAGCTGGGGAGGCCGGGGAAGGCGGGTGCCCTTGGCAGGGGTGAGAGGGGCTGGGCTGGTGCTGCCTGCAGGCTCCTGCTCGCTGTCTCCTTTGCTGGGGCAGATTTCCTGTCTGCAAGCCAAAGGGCAGAGATGCCAGCCCTGGGTTGGGAGCCCAAAGTGTGCTCTGAAGGCAGAGGACACCCTGCAGGGAGCTGCTCTTTGGGGTAAAGCACCTGGTGTTTCCAGGGAAGGTGGGAGAAGGTTGTGTTTGGGGCTGCACCTTGGGTGTGCTGGGTGTCCTGCCCCAGCCTGGCTTCCCCCGGGGCTCCCACCCACCCCAGCCCCCGGGTGAGCGTCCTGCTGTGCCAGGAGAGTGCTTGGCACAGCCACTGGCACCAGCAGGGCCGGACATGTCCTGGTGTCTCTCTCTGGCCCTTTTACCAAAGGCTGAGAAATGTGAAAACCAATTAAGACCAGAGGGGAACTGTTAAGGCAAAGAAACAAATAGCTCCTGTTGCAATTGACTTTGCTCCTTAATCCTGGTGCTCGGGAGCTATCGTTATTCCAAACATACCAGCATAATAATTAAACATAATTACTTGTAGGTTCTGGGCCGGTGACTATCTATACTGAACGCTCCTAATGAAATTTCTATTAAGCACACACTGACTGGTTAATAAATAATAACAAGGCCTCAGTGTCTGGTCAGGGAAGGGCCCTGCTGTGTCCAGGAGGGAGAGGGCTGGGAGCAGAGGGCTGTGGAGCAGCATTGCCCCGTTCATCCTGCTGTGGAGCAGCATTGCCCCGTTCCATCCTGCTGCGGAGCAGCATTGCCCCGTTCCATCCTGCTGTGGAGCAGCATTGCCCCATTCCATCCTGCTGTGGAGCAGCATTGCCCGTTCCATCCTGCTGTGGAGCAGCATTGCCCCATTCCATCCTGTGCCATCCCGCGTTCTCCAGGAGGTGCTGGAGCCCTGAACACCCTGCAGGGCCTGGCTGTCCCATCCTCACCAGCCGTGGGGTCCCCACCAGCTCCTGGCCCTTAAAATGCAGCCTGGGGTGACCTGTGAAAGGCCCTTCAGGGACTTTGGTCTCTCTGTATTGATGTAAAAGCAAACGTTGGGTAATGAGGACGTTTTCGGAGCTCCAGAGAGAGAGAAATCACCTGTTCAGCTCAGAACATTTTCCTTGAGAATTAATCCTAATATAGGATCCAATTATAAACATAGAGGGTAATATAATGGCCTGAAACATTAGTCAAGGCAAATTCTATAATTGATGAGTGCTAATGTGAAACAGTTGGAAAATGAGGACACATTTTGTTTTTAAATCCTCCCTCCTCCCCCTCCTCTGAGAAATCCTCGGCTTTGGGAGCTGGAGCACTTCAAGAGAACAAAGACCCTTTGAAAGCTCCTTTTTTTTCCCCCTTTCAATGCTTATCTGAAAGGACATCTCTCTCCCCTTAGTTGCTGTAATCATAAAAGCACAGGTGACAAACTGCTTCGTACCAGGCACCATCAATTCCGAGCTGGGGATTTTATAAACACGTTTGTGTCTGTGTGTGTGTACACACTCGGCAGAGGCAGCAGCAGCACCGTGCCAGCAGATGATTCCTATCAGCCCCCCGGGGGAAGGCAGCCAACAAACTTTTAAAGGAACAACTTTAATCTCGGTGTCCCCTGGGCAGGGACAGGGGGCCTGGGATGCACCGGGTCCCTCCCTGCCCTGTGGTGATGGAGGTGATGCTTGGCAAACATTCCACAGGCGAGCTTTGCTGCTCTTGTGAATACTTTCATCCCTGTTGGGCTTTGCTGCTGTGGGAAAGGAAGATAAATGTAATGTCAGGGCTCAGAGGTGCCCCACACAACGTCCCTGGGCAGCCACGGGATGTAGTTCTGAGTTTCAGCAGCCTTACCCCGATTTCCCCCCTGCCCAGCTCACCCCAGCACAGGTCAGAGTTTGCTTGGCTCAGGGGCCTTGCTGTGATCCACGAGCACAGGTAAATTAGGGCTGCCAACCCCTCATGGACACTGCCCACAGCACTGGGGTGAAACACCTCTGACAGACACTGCTGATGAAATGGGGCGATGGATCTGCAATCCTCGTGTTAGGGGAAAGGAAGGAATGTGCCCACCCAGCCCCAGGGCTGTGAGCCCCTTCCCTCCTCACAGCTCTGAACGAGCAGCAGCTCCTCAAAGGCCAAACCCAGCCCAGGTCCTGCTGCTGCTGCTGCTGCTGCTGGGGCTGCTGCTCCTGGGCAGGTTCTCCCTCTCCCTCCTGCACGGGGCTGGGACCCTCCTGGGCTGGGACCCTCCCTGCCAGTGCCCAGCATCTCCTGGCCCAGGGCAGCATGCCTCGGGGCTGGGCAGCTGCTGGACCTCGCTGCTTCCCAAGGGGACAATCCTCTTCCCAAGGGGACAATCCTCTTCCCAAGGGGACAATCTCCTTCCCAAGGGGACAATCCTCTTCCCAAGGGGACAATCTCCTTCCCAAGGGGACAATCTCCTTCCCAAGGGGACAATCCTCTTCCCAAGGGGACAATCTCCTTCCCAAGGGGACAATCCTCTTCCCAAGGGGACAATCTCCTTCCCAGGGTGACAATTTCCCTCCCTCTGCAGGCTCTGAACTCCCAGGTGATTTCTTGTCTCTGAGCAGCTCCTCGGGCCCGCTGTGTTTCCCTTGCTGTGCCAGGATGGCTCTGCTGCCCGGGCTCTGCTCCTCGCTGTGATCCACAAAGTGTGTGGGGCAGATGAGGCTGGCTCGGGCTGTCACACACTCACAGCAATAAATAATAATAAATAATAAATAAGAAATACCTGGCTCTGGAAGCAGCGTGCTCAGCCCCGTGGAGAAACTTCCTGCGTTTTTCCCACTGGTGTTTTCCTCCTCAGGCTCAGCCCCGGGTGGGCAGAGGTGAAAGTGGACTGGAATAAGTTCCCTTGGTGGGCTGGGGGCTCTGGAAATGGGTGGGGGGTCTCAGATGGATGGGAAAGGCACGGGTTGGATCAAGCTGAGCACCCCAAAGCCTCAGGAGCAGTGGGTGGGGGGAAGCTGGTGCTGGTCAGGGGTGCAGGGCAGAGCTCTGCCCCTCACTCCAGCACTCTCAGCCACCTTCCCTCAGGCTTTCATCTCCAACCTTTTGTCAACGATAAAAAGCAAAGGGAAAGGGAAAAGAGAAAAATCCAAGGAGGTTGAAAGTCGTCCTTTGAGGACAATTTTATTGTTGCTTTGCCGTCTGAGTGGCTGAATCCACTCACAGTCAGTGCCAGGCAAACACCTGAGCTGTGTGAGCTCACGGAGCTTTGATCCACGCACACCCGGCCCGCTGTGCCCCTCTCCCAGGGCTGCCTGCACACCCGTGCATGTTTGCATGGCTGCTTCAGCTCCGTTTGCCTGCTGCACTTGCACTGCAGGGGGGTGCTCAGCCCCCACCCTGGGGGCTGTGGGGATTGTGCCACATTCCCGGGCCACATTCCCGAGGTGTGTCCACATTGTCCCACATTTTGCTCTTGGAATCCCTGTTCAGATGCAGGAGTGCCCATCTGACACCTGGGGTATCTCAGGAGCTCTCAACACCCTCAGGGATAGCAGCAAGGCAAAGGCACAGCCCAGTGAAGCCAGGCTGAGCTGTCCCAGGGCACCATCACAGCCTGGTGTGCTGCAATAAAATCTCATTTTCACTCCAATTTCATACCAGCAGGCAGTTTCCAAGCTCTCAGAGCTGTAAACAGCCACGGGGGGGATGTTTCTTGTGCCCCTGAAAAGCCCAGCCTTGGTGCTCAGCCTTGGCTTGCCTCATTGCCCCGGGGTGGAGGCTGGGGCACCTTTCCTGGCTTTGGGAGGTGTTTTCTTTGTAATCAGGAGATTTCACGCACCAGGAGATGGAGGGATGAGGCAGGGAGTGACTGGCCCAAGGTGGCTTGGGGCTGTTTGTGCCTCTCCTGTGGTTGGTGCCCGGGCACAGTGAGCCCTGGCATGGCTGGCAGGGCTGGCACCAGGCTGGGCACCGTGGTGCACAAAGTGACATTTGAGGACAACGTGGCAACTTATTGCTGAGCAGAGGAGAATAAATCTGCAGCGCAGGGGTGGAGGCACAGTGCTGTAAAGCAAAGAGCCAATATAACAGTCTACATAACACCATTAGTCTGCAGCCAGGCAGTTGATATAGAAGGAGAGATGGCGTGAGCCAACAGGTCCCCACTTTATTTTTTTCCCCGTGTTTAATACAGTGTTCTGGAGCTGCTCTCCATGCTCAGCGTGTTTTATTGTTTTGCTCACCCTGAAAGAGGAACTGCTGGGGCTTTGATAAATGGATGGAAGGGCTGGGCTGGCTGTCGCTGCGGTTTTCGTGTGTGTTCCGACCCACAGGCCTGGTCCCTGGGCACCCCCTTTTCTCCTGGCCTCTTCCTTCTGCTCCTCTGTGCAGTGCTCATCCTGAACTCTGTTGGCACCCAGGATGGCATTTGGAGCCTGCCCAGAACTTTGAGTTTATTCAGTTACTGATTTTGTGGATGAAAGGGAGCTGGGGGACTGAGGGGAACACAAGTGGCAGAAACATCCACTGGGACAGGGAGCCCTGATTGCCCTCCCTGGGAGGACATGGAGCCCTGATTACCCTCCCCTGATGCTAAAGCCCTGATTGCCCTCCCTGGAAGGACATGGAGCCCTGATTGCCCTCCCTGGAAGGACATGGAGCCCTGATTACCCTCCCCTGATGCTAAAGCCCTGATTGCCTTCCCTGGAGGGACATGGAGCCCTGATTGCCCTCTCTGGAAGGACATGGAGCCCTGATTGCCCTCCCTGGAGGGACATGGAGCCGTGATTGCCCTCCCTGGGAGGACATGGAGCCGTGATTGCCCTCCCTGGAGGGACATGGAGCCCAGGGCTTGGTCTGTCTGGGTACCCTTGGCTCAGTGTTCCCGTTAGTTCCTCGCCCCTCTGAAGTGCTGGAATCCAAAGGGCAGTGAGGGATCCTGGGGTGTCCCTGGGCTCTCCCCTGCTCCTGCCTGCCTTGGGGTGAGGGTCTGACCCCTGGAAGGCTCCAGGCTCGGCTCAGTGTGACCATAGCACGGTGGGAAGGTTTGCAGAAGCGCTGAACAAACCCCGCAAGGAGGAGCTGGGGAAAGGCGCTCCCGACTGAGAAAGCAATTTTGGAAGACAAATGTAATCTGAGGATCTGAATATCCACAAGTGAAACAGGGGGGAAGATAAAAGGAGCAAGGAGTCAGGGAATCCAAGCACTTCAAAGGGGAAGGGAGCTGGCTCGTGGATTTAGCAGCGGTCGGCGTGGAGCAGGGAGCCAGCGCGGCGCAGAGCCGGCCCCGCGCGGGAAGGGGAATCTGAAAGGCAAAATTTCAGACTCCGGATTCCCCCTGGGTGAAATTACACAGAGAAATATTCTGGCAAAATGCGAAAGGGACTGAGATGAAAGCGGAGCCCAGAATATACATTGCACAGGAGGGACAGCGGGGCTGCATCTCCAGAGCTGGGGGCCCGGGGGGCATCACCCGTGCTCAGGTGCTGGGGGAGAGCTGATAACTGCCCAGCTTCCCCTGGGGCTCTCAGGCTATTGATTAGAGCTGGACAAACCCCACAGAGATGGGCTGGGGGGGCTCATGTGAATCTGGGGTGTGGGAGGATTTGCTGGTCTTGAGCTGGCTGGGCCATGATGGTGCCAGGGAACTGGAACTGAACCCTCCTGGCTGGGCCATGATGGTGCCAGGGAACTGGAACTGAACCCTCCTGGCTGGGCCATGATGGTGCCAGGGAACTGGAACTGAACCCTCCTGGCTGGGCCATGACAGTGCCAGGGAACTGAACCCTCCTGGCTGGGCCATGATGGTGCCAGGGAACTGGAACTGAGCCCTCCTGGCTGGGCCATGACGGTGCCAGGGAACTGGAACCGAACCCTCCTGGCTGCAAGGGGCAGGGTGGGGTGGCACTGGCAATGCCCTGTGTGATGCCCCCAGCTCAGATGGATGGGGACAGTGGGGACAGGCTCTCTGGAGCGTGACCTGCCCAGTGTGAGTGGCCAGGAGAGGGAGGGCTCGGAGCAGGGAAGGCAGGGGCGGGTGCAGAGCAGGAACAAAGGCACCCCGGTGGCTTGGAAAGGTTGCCTTTGCTTGTGGCTGAAAGCGCCGGGCAATAATAATCAAGATTTATTGCTTGGCAATCACCATGGCAACATCAAAACACAAGTGGGAGAGAGATGCTCCCCGGGGGGCTCCCTGCATCTCCTCCTGCTGCTCTCAGCCCGAGCAGGAGGAAGCAGAGCCTGGTGAAGGAGGCTGGGTCTGCTGCTGGATGAGGGAGCTCTCCCAGCCGCCACTGAGCCCTGCCTTGCAGCAGGAATGTCACAGACAAGGGTCATTCCCTGCCCCACACACCCAGGGATCCAGCCTCACTCCCACTGAGCCCTGCCTTGCAGCAGGAATGTCACAGACAAGGGTCTTTCCCTGCCCCACAGATCCAGGTGCCTGCTCCATCCCAGCCAAGGCTGCTCCTTGGGACACTGCTGTCCCTTGCCACCTCCTTTTCATGTGCCAGCCAGCTGCTGGGTGCAAGCAGGGTGTGGGAAGGGGAAAATGCTGAGTTTCCTGCACTGGAGGTGTTGGTGGCTCCTTGTGCTGCTCCAGAGGAGGAGCAGGCTCCTTGCTGGCACTGGGACTGGCACCAGCACTGTCCTGCTGCCCCTGGGCAGCTCTGGATGGAGCGCTCGCCCTGCTGGCACCATCTCCAGCCCTGTCTCTGCTACCAGAGCTGCTAAGCCTCCATAAATATGCTTTTATTAATCAAACAGTGTTTGTTTAGCATAAACCAACTCCCCTGCTAAATGGCTGCAGGAGCAGCACGTGGTTCCCAGCCATGACTCAGGGCTGCCAGTGCCGCTCTGCAGGGCTGGGAGGGCATCATCCATCTCTGCTCCTCACTGCCAGCTGCCTCTGGAGCCCTGGGCACCGCGGCCTGGCTCCATCCCAGCTGCTCCCTTCGGGTCTGGGTGCTGGCAAAGGCTCCCCAGGGCTGTGCTCGTTCCCTGGGATGTGCTGAGAGCAGGATCCATGCTGAGAGCACATCCCTGCTGGTGGGAAGGGGGTGATGGAGCCCCCAGCAGGGAGCACTGGCACCCCCCTGGTGCCCAAAGGGCACAGCTGGCCAGACAGACCCCGAGCCTGGGGCTGCAGCCACGGCCAGGAGAACACAGCAGAGAGGATCCCTCTGCAGGGGCTGCTGCCTCTGCCCTCTTTGGGAGCTTATGGAGAGATTGGAATGGGGGGAAAAGCAGCTCCTGCCTTTGAAGGGGCAGCCAGGCTGTGTCTGCTGGGAGAGGAGCTGCAGGCTGCCGCCTCCTCTGCTTGCTGATCCAATGCCAGGCTGCAGGGGCTGGAGCAGCCTGTGGAGTTAGCAAAATCCTTTATTTTACATTTGATATCTTGTTCAGATCAATAAGGATTCCTTGAGCAATTCGGGGGCTTGTAGTCTCCTGATTAGCTGTCCCTTTATCCAGTTAGATTTTTCTTATCTAGAGTAATTGTTGTTCCAGAGAACATCTACGGCTGCAACATGACCTTAGCAGCAAGGGTACGGCTCCCCGAGAAATACAGCTCCCCACCCGGGCCCTCCCCGCCAGCCCCCACACCTTATCTCCCTGTAAATTGTTGCTGCAAGCTTTTGTTGCCTTCCCAAGGTGAGCCGGGGCGATCCAGAAGGCAAATAAATAAATCTCCATTGCTGAAAGGCCCCGGCGCTGGCCGTGGGAGGAGGAGGAGGAGGAGGAGGAGGAGGAGGAGGAGGAGGAGGGATGTTTGCTGCTCTGCTGCTGGTGTCCTGCAGGCTCTCTCCAGCAGATCTCTTGTCCCATGGTCTTTGACAGGAGTTTTTTATGAACCACTGTGGCTCCTCCATCTATTCCCAGCCCCGGCACCTTTGGTGGGTTTGGGCTGCAGCCTCAGATTGGAAATAAATTGATGGCTAAAATAAAACCCCTCTCCAGATGGGAGGGTGATGAATGCGGGAGGAGCAGGGGATGCAGGGAGGTTTCTCTCTTCTTAAGTTGCTGCTGAACACCTTGGTTTTGCCTCTGGCTCCCAGGGATGCTCCTGGATGCTCTGGCCCTTTGCCAGAGGGGAATGTGGTGTCTTGGGTTTTCCACTGGGATTTCATCTCTCCTCCTGATGGGATCTCTCTTTGCCCTGAATAGTTAATGGAAACTAATGCAGGGCTGCCACTGGAGGAGAGCTCGACAGCAGCCCCTCAAATGGCACCTGACACCGGCAATTCCAGGGAAACAAACAGCTCCATTAAGCTCCCTGCATGCCAGAGGCTCCGGGGCTGCTGTCTCCATGGAGCACCTGCCTCTGCTCCTCCTTGGCTGCTCTGGGAGAATCACAGCCACGGCTTTTCCTGTGGGATGCCCAGCTCCTGAGCGCTGTCCTGCCCAGCCCCAGGGGGATGCAGCTGGCAGCTCTTCCCAGAGTGAATTACAAGGAACCAGGGACAGAGACGAGGTGTGCTCGGGAAAGCAGCCGGTGGCTGGAGGTGTGGGCGGCTGGGTGTTCTTCCAAACACCTGGCAAATGAGCTCCCCACTGGCTCTGTGGAGGACCAGCACTGCTGAGACTGAATGTGGCAAGAGGCCCAAGATGTGATGGGAAAAATTATCAACTCCCCCAAATGCTTCAGCATTTCCAAAATAGACCTGAGTCCCTTCAGGTTCTGACTCTGCTCTGGTGTGATCCTGCAGGAGGGAGGAATGGACAAGGATGGGATGGGATGGGATGGGATGGGATAATGGGATGGGATGGGATGGGGTGGGATGGGATGGGATGGGATGGATGGGATGGGATGGGGTGGGATGGGGTGGGATGGGATGGATGGGATGGGATGGGATGGGATGGGATAATGGGATGGGATGGATGGGATGGGATGGGATGGATGGGATGGGATGGGGTGGGATGGGGTGGGATGGGGTGGGATGGGATGGATGGGATGGGATGGGATGGGATGGGATGGGATGGGATGGAGTGGGATGGATGGGATGGGATGGGATGGGATGGGATGGGATGGGATAATGGGATGGGATGGGGTGGGATGGGATGGGATGGGATGGGATGGATGGGATGGGATGGGATGGGATGGGATGGGATGGGATGGGATGGGATGGGATGGGGTGGGATGGGATGGGATGGGGTGGGATGGATGGGGTGGGATGGGATGGGATGGGATGGGATGGGATGGGGTGGGATGGGATGGGATGGGATGGGATGGGATGGGAATGCCAAGTGGGCACAGGGACAAGGACAGGCACCTGCTGTGCCCAAGGAGGGTCCTTGCCCAACCATCACCAAACCATCCTCGGGCGCACCCAGGAAAGCCAGCCTTGTTTATTTATGGTTTCTTCCTTTCCTCTCACTCCCTGTTGTGTGCAAATTGCCTGGAGACTCTGGAGAACCCTGGCTGTGTTTAGGTGCCTTTCCAGCCCTTTTCCTGCTTGGCTGGGGGCGAGAGCACAGGGCTGATGGACCCCCGGCTGCACCCCCGGTCCCCTCAGCATCCCCCGGTCCCCTCAGCACCCCCCGGTCCCCTCAGCATCCCCCGGTCCCCTCAGCATCCCCCGGTCCTCCCCGGTGCTGCCGCCGGGAGCCATGAGGGGGAGCTCAGCTCATTCCTTCCCTTCTCCCGGGCTGCGAGCGGGGCTGGAGCGGCTCTGCCGAGGGTACCGGCGGCACCGGGGAGCCCTCGCTGCTCTGCCCGGGACACCGGGCGGGTTTCACACCCCAAACACCCCCTGGATGTGCCCCGAGCGGGGGCAGGAGCCTGGGCAAGGCGGGACTGCTGCCCCTGGGGAGCCAGGGTCCAATCGCAGCATCCTCATCCTCATCCTCATCCTCATCCTCATCCCATCCTCATCCTCATCCTCATCCTCATCCTCATCCTCATCCCATCCTCATCCTCATCCCCATCCTTATCCTTATCCTCAACCCCATCCTCATCCCATCCTCATCCTCATCCTCATCCTCATCCTCATCCTCATCCCCATCCCCATCCTCATCCTCATCCTCATCCTCATCCTCATCCCCATCCTTATCCTTATCCTCAACCCCATCCTCATCCCATCCTCATCCCATCCTCATCCTCATCCCATCCTCATCCTCATCCCATCCTCATCCTCATCCTCATCCTCATCCCCATCCTTATCCTTATCCTCAACCCCATCCTCATCCCATCCTCATCCCATCCTCATCCCATCCTCATCCTCATCCCCATCCTCATCCCCATCCCATCCCATCCCCATCCCCATCCCCATCCCATCCCCATCCCATCCCCATCCTCACCCTCAGTCTCTGTCCCTGCACCGTGTGTGCCACCCTGGGGTGTCCCAGCTCCTGTGGGTGCTCTGGGCTGGCCCCCCTGGACCCCTGTGCCCACCTGCCAGGTGAGGGGGCCCAGCTGGGCTGAAGGAGCCCCTCGGGGTCTCACCCAGGGCTACAGGGAGATCCCCAGCTTGCAGGGAGTCTGAGGCATCCCCTTGTCACTCCTGGCTGACCCCTGACTTGTGTCAGCAACAGCAAAAAGGGCAGAAAATAGGGGAGATTTTCTGTATTTCAGTTTTCTGAAAAAAGGAGAAATCCCATCCTATGTCTGCAATTATTTTATTATGCAGCACTAATGAAAAATACACTTGAACATCTAAAAAAGGCCTATGGTAAAGAGTTACTTAATGGAATAAATCACTCTAAATTAAGCAATTATGCCTTTGATTTTTTTTAATTTTTTTTTTTTAATTTAAACCACCAATTGGCCAAAGGTGCTTCAGTTGTGTGAGATAAGGGCTGTGGGCACAGGGAGGGCACAGCCCAGGGCTGCTCCAAAGCAGGGCTGGGTGTGCTGGGAGCCCCTGGGATGCTGCAGAGCTGAGGGGGTGTGGGTGGGCGTGGGTGGGGGGGGGTGCAGGACACAGGGCCCATCCCAGGTCCCTGCTGGCAGCTCGTGCCAGGCCCATGGAGCCTCTTCCACCGCAGCTCAGGCAGCTGGAGCAGGCCAGGGAGCAAATAAACAAGCTGAATTAATAGCTGGGCTCTTCAAGGTGGAAATCAGGCCTGTAAATTAGGCAGGGATAATCTTGTGATCCCAGGAACTGAGCTGTGTAAATACGGCCAGGCTAACGTGCCCGGGGTGAGGGAGCAGCCCTGCAGGGCCAGGCAGGGCAGTTCCACCTTCTCCTCCCTGGGAGAAGCCATCCCTGGGCAGCTCTGGCCAGCAAACAGAGACTCCTCGGTCCCTGTGCCATTGGCACCTGCTCTGGTCCCAGCTCTGGTCCCAGCCCCCTCCCCAGCTCCACCCTCCCTGGCTTATTTGTTAAATATCCTGTAATTATAGAGAAATAAAAGGCTCCTACAGATGAGGGGGTAATTATACTTAATAGGAACAGAATGAATATTCCTGGTTAACCATTTGGGCTGGGGAGGCAGATGGCACACGACCCCAGCTTCCCCGAGCGTGGCAGCCCTGGCAGTGCTCTCATTAACCAGTTGCTCTCATTAACCAGTTGCTCTCATTAACCAGTTGCTCCCTGGCTTGGGACCAAAGGCGTTCATTGGTTGATCACCCCTGCTGGCTCTGCTGGCTGATCTGGCCTTGTCCTTGAGCTGGGAGCCCTCCCTGGCTCTGGGGAGGCTCTTTGGGCTCCTGCCCTGCCCTGCTGTGCCCAGGCCAGAGCTCTGGGTGCTCCCTCCTTGGGAGCACAGCCCGGCTCACCCAGAGGCGCTGGCAGGGGGACAGGCACTGCCCACAACGCTGGGGATGCTGCTGCTCCCACCCAGCCCCGTGGGAGATGCAGGGGCTCCCCTGCTCCTGAGATCCTCCTTGCCCCTGGCAATTTGAGCTTTGTCCTGTCTGGCACCGTGGTGAGACCCCAGGCAGAGGTGGCTGCAGCGTGGGCAGGGGCTGACAGGGGCCAGGGGTGTCCTGTCCAGGGCCTGGGGAGGAGCTGCCCCTCAGGAGCCCCTGGGGCTTGGGCAGCTCCTCCTGGAGGCACCAGGGCTCTGTGTCTGCTCTTGGCAGCCCCTTTGAGCACGGGCACTATGGAGTGTTCAAATACCATTAATAAATACAGCAGCAGCCACAGGGAGAGCTTGGTATTTACTGTAAATTCAGCATCTAAACAGAGACATCGTTTTGTCTTCTACGCTTTAACACCATTCATAATTCCGTGTTTTAGCAGACTTCCCCTGGGGCCCCGAGATGCCTTTTCTATTGGAGGCTATTCCCAACCCCTGCTGCGCCCCTCCAGGGCTGCCTGCTGCTGAAACACGCTCAGGGCTGCTGGGGCTGAGCCCCAGAGGCTGTGCTGTCACCCAGAGCCCTTCTCTGTCCCCTTCAGAGACACGTGGGCCCCTGCCCTGGTGGGAATTCACTGGTGCTGCTGCCTGTGTGTGTGCTCTCCTCTGGGTGAGTGTAAATAAACACATAAAAATATAAATATATGTAGGTTTGATTCATCACAGTGGCCACAGAGCCTCTCTCCTCCTCTGAGGGCCTTGGCAGAGCAGAGCACTCGAGTCCCCTCTTGTCTCATTTGGGGCCAACCCCCCAAACCTGCACCTTCTTGCCCCCATTAAAAAACTGTGAAAAATGAATTCAGCGAGGTGTGAGCAAATGGCGCTGGGCAGCTGCTGTCATTTCCTCCCCACAGGAGCCACAGTGCCCTGCAGAGGGTGAGGGCAGCCCTGGCAATGAGCTGTGCTGGGTCCTGCCCCAGGGCCTGCCCTCCCTCCCGGGCCCAGCTTGCTCGGGAGCCGCCAGGGGTGAATTTATTGGGGTCTTTGCCATTTACCTGCTCTCCCTGGCAAATGAACGAGTGTGCCTGGGATGGGAGGCGGCTCAGGTGGACCAAAGGCAGATCCCAGGGGAGGTCTCTTGGTGTCCTCTCCTCATTTTGGGTCCTTGGTGCTTCCAGCCCCTCTGATGGGGGATGCTCTGGGAGAGCCTCACTCCAGGCTGGGGCTGCAGGAGCCCCTGTCCTTGCTGGGGCAGGATCCCCCTGCTCCCCATCGTTACCCAGCCCATCTCCCTTCCCTCCGCTCCCAGCTCTGGAGCTCAGCATCCAGGGCATCAGCTCTGCCTCTCTCCCTGTTTTCCTCCTTCCCTGTGCAATCTGGGAGAACCCCAAGGGCTTTGCTGAGGCAGCCCCCGGCCCTGTTCCTGTTCCCCCATCCCAGCAGCTTTAGGGCTCCATGTGGGAGAAGGAAGGTTTCGCCACCTAATAAATTTAGATTTAATTTGCAAGTGAAAAAGAGTGTTTTCTTTTGTAGCTGATGCTACAGCCCAAATGTCTGAGCTTCTAGGGTTTAAGTCTAATTAACTGCATTTCACAGCTTATTTAAAGAAAAGAATGGAGGCATTAAAATTGTAAAATCTAATTTTTAAGTAAATCTTTCAGCACAAAATGAATGTCGCAGTCTCCCAGCCGCCTTGGCAATATATCTCTTGTCTTCAAATTTCAACATGAGCTTTTGCAAACATGAAATTATTCATTAGACTGTCTGGTAAAAGGATAAATAAGTGTCGCTTCACATCCAAGATCTCCCGGTTTTCCATTTAGCAAAAGATTGGTTTATTCAGGATTATGCAGAGGGGCCGGTGGGAGGCGGGAGGAAGGGAGAGCCCAGTGGCCACGAGCTCTGCTTGGACTCTGCTGGGCCGTTTGGGCAGCAAATCTCTCTGGGAAATGAATGAGTCCATGAGCCCAGCCCAGCCCTGGAATTCTGTCCATTTCCCTGGAATTTTGTCCTCTTTATTTTCCACTAAAGGCCAGCATCACTGTCCCACAGCCCTGCCCTCGGCGTTCCCCTTCCACACTCCTCACGCCATCAAAGGGAGCTTGTTCTGCCCTCCTTAAAAAGGAATGGGCTTTATGGAATTTAAACTATTATTTTAACAAATCCATATTTTTTCACCACTTTAAAATACCCCAGCCATTTGTCTTTGGCTTAATTAAAATCACAATTAGCTGTAGGAGCGAGGTGTTCAATGTGCCCTGGGATGTGCCCGGGATGTGCCCAGGATGAGCCTCGGGATGTACCCCTGGATGTCCCTGGGATGTGGCCGGGATGTACCCCAGGATGTCCCTGGGATGTGGCCGGGATGTATCCCTGGATGTCCCTGGGATGTGCCCCGGGATGTGGCCGGGATGTCCCTGGGATGTGCCCTGGGATGTGCCCCTGGATGTCCCTGGGATGTGGCCGGGATGTGGCCGGGATGTCCCTGGGATGTGGCCGGGATGTGGCCGGGATGTCCCTGGGATGTGCCCTGGGATGTGCCCCTGGATGTCCCTGGGATGTGGCCGGGATGTGGCCGGGATGTCCCTGGGATGTGGCCGGGATGTGGCCGGGATGTCCCTGGGATGTGGCCGGGATGTGGCCGGGATGAGCTCGGCCCAGCCCAGCCCAGCCCCGGGGCGTGCTGCTGCCAAACTCTGCCGTAATTAAAGGTGGGGTGCAGAACTCAGCAGAGAGGTAATTAACAGCTGAGGAATGCTCGGAAAAATGACGCTCATTAGCACACCCCAGGATCCCGGGCTGGAAACGGGATGTGAGGGATGGGTTGGCACTGCTGGGCACGGTGTGGGGGCACGGGGAAGGGGGTCCCCACCTCCCCTCCCTTCCCCAGTGCCTGCAGCACCAGCCAGGGGATCCCAGCATGGGCTGGGATCACCCGGAGGAGGATGAGCTGTGTCAGGGAGAGCAGGGCTGACATGGGGCCCCCTCTCTGGTGACAGCCTCATCTCCTGCCCTGCACTGAGGGACAGCCTGGGGCTGCCTCCGGGATGTGGGGGCATTCCGGGGAAATAATGACCCACACAGGGGCTGGCCTCCACTGAAATACCTCAAAAATGACTGCTGAAGTGAGATGTCTCTGGTTTAATTTCATTTTACCAGTATCACACAAAGGAAAGCAGAGGAGTGGCTGGAATCTTGTGTCAAGCCAGGGAACTGAAGTCCAGGGAGCAGCGTTGGTCCTGAGTCCAGCTCATTGCTGCCAGTGTGGCCCTGCTGGTGCTGAGGGCTCCCTGGAGGGATGGCTCCTCTGGGAGGGGGCACACGGGGCCCTAGAGGGGCGTTTGCCTCCAGCAGAGCGAGATCTGGGCTGATCCTGGGAAGCAGAAGCTGATTTTTCCCCAGCCAGGGCAGTCCCATCTGATGTCTGCCCATCTCGTGCCTCTGAGCAGGGCAAAATCCTGCCAGGATGGAGGCAGGAGTGGGAGCAGTGCTGTGGGTATCTTCTTGCAGCGCTGCTATTTCTTGTTGGTTTTTAATTCTGAATTACAATGCGCTTCTGCAGGCTCTACTGTATCCCTGGAATCACGCTCTGTGCTAAATCAGTCTGTGGCAATCAATGCTTTTCTAATGAACTCTGAATTCCTGATGTCAGGACATTGTGCTGCTGCTTGTTTTCTCCCTGCCCTTCCTTTTCCTCTGTGTTATTCCTGTGAGCTGCAGAACACATATTCCATGCATATATATAAATATATATATACAGACACACACATATATATATATATGTTATTTTTTTCCCTTCCTCCCCTCTGCAGACCTCATTGGCAAAGTTAATGGTGTGTTTCTGGAGTAATTACAATGATTTAAATGGCCTCATAACAAAGTTCTTCTGCAGGAGCAGAGGCTTCTCACCCTCTGTATCTGTCACCTCTGGGCTGGGAGTGGTGGTGGAGGGAAAATGTGGTAGGAAATGGAGGGGAGCAGCCCCTGGCCGGCAGATCTGGGCGTGGGCAGGTGGAATTAATCATTCATGGGCAGCAGCCCGGCAGGCTTTGCTTGCACACCTGGACATCGATGGCAGCGAGGGGATGGGTGACCCCTCTGTCCCTGCCCTGGAGCTGGCACAGCAGAGCGTGGGAGGATCCCTGCCAGCACCACAAGGTTCAGGAATATCTCCAGGCTGGGTTTGGCTGCAGGAAGGCGCTGGCTCTGCAGCCAGTGGCGCCTTTGGAAGCCGTGGCTGCCTCAGCCGTTTGTTGTCCCCTCCTGATGAGCAATCCCAAACCTGCTCCGGCCAGCGCCAGCCCCGGGCACCCGCAGGGCTGCGAGGAGGAGCCCATCCCCACGGGACTCCCAGCCCTGCACATCCAACACCTGCATTTGGGCCCCAGGGATGCTCTCGCCATGGCAACCACTCCCGTGGCCAGCGGTCCAGCGTCCCTGGAGCATCCCCGGGAGGCAGCCCGGTGTCACCACGGTCCTGGTGCCCCCACTGGGATGGAGCCTGCCTTTGGAGTCTCCTCTCGTGCTCCCAACAGCGCCTCAGAAATTAAGAATCAATCCGATTATTCAAGCCCATAAACAACATCATAAAAATAACATCAATTTGCACAGAAAGGCGCTGCATTAATGCGCCGAAATAATGATGCACTTTTACAACATAAATTTACAATCAATCTTGCTTTTAACACCGTGAAACAACAGTTGGAGGAGGATCAATCCTTCGCCTGAATTAGACGCTTGAGTCAGAGATGCTCCGGGGGTTATTTTTGGAAGCTTTTAGCGCCCAGGCTCTGGCGGGGCTGGCGCTGCCGGCTCCGGCACTCGCGGCGGGGCTCCGGAGGGGGCAGCGGGAGCTGCGGGGCTCTGCCGTGCCTGCCCTGCCTGCCCAGCACGGGGCTGGGGCGGGCAGAGCCGCGGGAAGGGCAGCAGGGAGGGGGAACTGCCAAGGGCAGGCTGGGCTGGGGCAGCTTCCAGCGCCCAGCTGGGCTGAGAACACAGGGACCCACCCTGGGGCAGGGGGGAGCACAGGGACCCACCCTGGGGCAGGAGGGAACACAGGGACCCATCCCTGGGGCAGGGGGGAACACAGGGACCCATCCTTGGGCAGGGGGGAACACAGGGACCCATCCCTGGGGCAGGAGGGAGCACAGGGACCCATCCTTGGGCAGGACAGAGCACAGGGACCCATCCCTGGGGCAGGACAGAGCACAGGGACCCATCCTGGGGCAGGAGGGAGCACAGGGACCCATCCCTGGGGCAGGAGGGAACACAGGGACCCATCCTGGGGCAGGAGGGAACACAGGGACCCATCCTTGGGCAGGAGGGAACACAGGGACCCATCCTGGGGCAGGGGGGAACACAGGGACCCATCCTGGGGCAGGGGGGAGCACAGGGACCCACCCTGGGGCAGGAGGGAGCACAGGGACCCACCCTTGGGCAGGAGGGAGCACAGGAACCCATCCTGGGGCAGGAGGGAGCACAGGGACCCATCCTTGGGCAGGAGGGCACACAGGGACCCATTCTGGGGGAGGAGGGCACACAGGGACCCACCCTGGGGCAGGAGGGAGCACAGGGACCCACCCTGGGGCAGGAGGGAACACAGGGACCCATCCTGGGGCAGGAGGGAGCACAGGGACCCATCCCTGGGCAGGAGGGAACACAGGGACCCACCCTTGGGCAGGAGGGAACACAGGGACCCATCCCTGGGGCAGGGGGGAACACAGGGACCCATCCTTGGGGCAGGAGGGAACACAGGGACCCATCCTGGGGCAGGAGGGAACACAGGGACCCACCCTGGGGCAGGAGGGAACACAGGGACCCATCCTTGGGCAGGGGGGAACACAGGGACCCATCCTGGGGCAGGAGGGAGCACAGGGACCCATCCTGGGGCAGGAGGGAGCACAGGGATCCATCCTGGGGCAGGAGGGAACACAGGGACCCATCCCTGGGGCAGGAGGGAACACAGGGACCCATCCTGGGGCAGGAGGGAGCACAGGGACCCATCCTGGGGCAGGGGGGAACACAGGGACCCATCCTGGGGCAGGAGGGAGCGTGTCTGACTGCCCTGTCCCGCAGAACTGCCCCAGGCTGGCTGCTCTGTGTCCCAGGAGAGTAAAGTGCATGTTCCTGGATAAAGCCACACAACTGTGACTCTGTGTGCCGGCCTTGCCAAAAACCATCCCTGGCATTTTCCCCACCTGCTCTGTCCTGGAAGGCGCCCCAGGAGGCTCAGCAGTGACCACAGCTGCTGCTTGCCAGAGCTGCATCCCACCCAGGAAATCCTTCCAAGCACCTTCCCAGGAAAGGCCCAGGCTCTCTGGACTCCAGGCCCTGTTGTCACAGCTTTTTAGCACGGCTTTCTATTTTTATTATTTTTACTTATAAATGGGCCCCAAAATGAAATCTCTGCTTATGGAGAGATTGATTAGTGAACCAACTCAATTATGTCTTTAGCCGAGAGCTATATTAAGTAATGCAGCAGAATTATTGCCATGTGCAGATCCAGTTTGTTAAGCAGCTGTTGGCTGGCCCGAGGAGGAGAAGATGGAGGTTAAAATGTTGTTGTTGTTCTGGAGACACCCAGGGACCCCAGGGCCAGGGGGTGGCTGATCCCCAGGGAGGCAAGGGGACAGTGTGAGCCCAGCGTGGCTGAGCTGGGGCTGCTCCCCAGGGACCCCAACTCCAGGAGGGAACCAGCCCTGGGGCCAGGCTGTCCCTCTGGGCCCTCTCCAGCTGTGGAGCCTCTGCACATTCCCTGGGTTTTGGAGCCTGCCTGGCTCTGCCACGGCAAAGGGCCCACAAAGCCACAGCTCAGGGAGGGATGGAGCAGCAGCAGGAGCATCATTTCACTTCCTGGCTGATGGGTGTTCTTGGTGTGGATTGCCTCCCCTCTGCTTGTCCTGCTCCCGTGCCCACTCTGGACGCTCAGTGCTGGGGTTTGGGGCAGCTGCTGTCAGCACACTGTAAATAAGGGCTGGGAGACACTGACAGCCTCTGTGTCCTGGGCTACGAACAGCAAGGCTGGGGAATGCCCACCCCACCGCTGCTGGGCATTCCTCTGGCTCTGCAGGCTGCTCTGGGGGGCCCCTCCTCACAGCCCCTCATAAAAGAGCCCGACAGCTCGTTCTGCCCCACAGGCTCAGGTGGAACAATGAGTTTTCATTGCTGTGCCATAAACTTTATGGAAGTGATAAAGGAATGGAGCTCTGTGCCCGTGCGTGCTGGCACCAGGGAGTGCAGGGGGGGGCTTTGGGCACCCTGTGAGTGATTGGTTGGGTCAATGGTGTCACTGGGGCTCAGCAGGGCTCCCCTGGCTGGGCAGGAGGGCTCGGGGGCTCTGTGGGGCTGTGGGGGCCAGGAGGGACATGGACACGTACAGGGAGAGCCCCTGAATTAATCCCCAGCCCGGCCCTGTTCCAGCTGCACACACAGGTCCCACGTTTTATTGACTGTGGCACCTTCATCTGTTCCAGCCTGACATTTCGGGTCCTTCCTCCTCCTCAAAGCTTTGCTTTTATGACAGCTCAGCTCCCCAAAGGCAGCTCTTTTCTCCTGCTGCTTTTCCAAACCTCCTGAGGATTTCTTTCCCTGCTTATGCTCAAAGCTCATCCTGTTCCAAACCCCTGCCACGAGCAGGGACGCCTCCCACTGTCCCAGGCTGCTCCAAGCCCTGTCCACCCCAGCCTTGGGCATTTCCAGGGGCAGCCACAGCAAGAATTCCTTCCCAATATCCCATCTAACCCTTCCCTCTCCAGTGGGAGCCATTCCCTGTGTCCTGTCACTGCAGTTCCTGGTGAATCCTTGCCACAAAATTCACCCCAGCCTTGGGAGAAGCTGTCTCTGTGATCCCAGGGGGTTCCTGCGGGCCCAGGGGGTGGTGGCAGGGCTGTGGCACTGCCCTGGTGCCCTCAGCCTGCCCCGTGGGCAGAGGGATAGCCCGGGCTCAGCAGCACAGCCCAGAGCTGCAAAGTGCGCTATTAAATATTTAATTCAGCTTAACAAGTCAATAGAGCCAGTGCTGTCGGAGGGTCGGGGGCTCGCTCCCAGCCTGCTCTGATTAACAAAGCACCTGGGCAGGCAGGATCTGCTGATCCAGGCAGCCAGGGCTGTTACCCAGGCTCGAGAGGCAGCATTAACTGGGAAGCATCGATTTCGACATTAGCCGGCTTTTACATTCGAAAGCAGACGATGCAAGGACCTTCAATTATCTTCAAAGCAACTGAAGGGAAGGAAATTGGTCTTAGATGTGGTAAATAGACTCCACAAACTCTACTGAAGCATGCAAAGATGTACACAAGGGAATTACAGATCCTCGCCTAACTGGCTGGAGTTTACTCAAAAATGTGATTGGAATTCTCCGCATTTCACGGGAGGATGTTTTGGAGCTAATCCGATCTGGGGCCTTGTTAATCTGATTGGGATTATTCCTGCAGGAAGCAATCCCCAGCTGGCGTTTCCTGAGGTCAGCCCCTGTGCAGGAATGCTTGGAAAGAGAGACTTCCTCCCAAAAGAGCTCCGTGACTTATTGCCAGTCAGCTCACTGGCTTTTCTGATACCGTACTGGTTGCCTGCATACATGGAACCAGATTTCCCCAGGAGCAGCCAGGGAATGTTCCTTTGCTCCTGAACCACCCCTCTATCCCTGTGGGTGCTGTGCACACAGAAAGCTCTGTCCCAGCTGCCCCAGAGCCTGGTGGCCCCTGTAGGGCAGGGCTCCCCATTCCCAGGGGAATCACCCTGAGCTCCCCATCCCACACAGGGATCCCCTGGCACAGGATCCCCTGGCACAGGGGTTCCATGGCTCAGGGGTTCCATGGCTCAGGGGTGTGATGGTGTTCGCAGGAGTCTTAGGATGAGGGAAGAGACGAGGATCTGACTCCATGGTTCAGAAGGCTTGATTTATTATTTTATGATATATATTATATTAAAACTATACTAAAAGAATAGAAGAAAGGATTTTCATCAGAAGGCTGGCTAAGAATAGAAAAAGAAAGAATGATAACAAAGGCTTGTGACCAAGACAGTCCGGACAGCTGGGCTGTGATTGGCCATTAATTAGAAACAACCACATGAGTCCAATCCCAGCCCCACCTGTTGCATTCCACAGCAGCAGATAACCATTGTTTGCATTTTGTTCCTGAGGCCTCTCAGCTTCTCAGGAGGAAAATCCCAAGGCCAGGAATTTTCATCGAAGGTGTCTGTGACGCAGGGGTTCCCTGGCACAGCTCTCCCCCGTTTGGCTCAGGGCTGCTGAGCCCATGCAGGATCCAGCCGGGCTCCCGGCGGTGCTGCCTCCCCAGGGCCCTGTGTAGAGCGCACAGAGCAGCATTTCCCACTCACCACCCTCTGCCTTTCCACGGGGGACAGCGGCGGGCCCGGCTCCCCCTGTCCCTGGTCCCCAGGCAGTGCTCAGTCGCAGGTGATTAATGCTCCCCCAGGAGCAGGGCCCTCCCTGGGAGCCAGCGCCGCTCCCCCTGTGCCAGCAGGAACCCGCAGCAGGAACACGCTGCTGTTACTGTGCCGAGGCTTAAGGGAGGAAAGCCTGTGTAAAATGGTTTTTTTCTCCCAGGCTTGGTGGTTTCCTCAGCCCCAAAGGTTGCACCAGGCAAACACACCAGCTCCTCCCGAGGAGGATTATTGACTGGGAGTCACACCCGTGTAAACAGGGCTGGCAGGTTGGATCTGCAGCGCGGCCGTGGCAGTGCTCCCATTGCTCCCATTGCTCCCATTGCTCCCTGCTCCCTGCGCTGGCTGGGTGGGAGCAGGGCTGGCAGGGCTGGCAGGGGGACACCTGGCATAGGCTCTGAGGGCACAGCGAGGTGCAGGACTCAGGCCCTGTGCTGAGGCACCGCCGCCCAGCCCAGCAGGGGCTGTCTGCATCAGGCCAGGCTGGGTTTGCTCTTCCCATTGCTTAGCAACACAGCAGGGCCCGCGAGGAAGAGGAGAACCACAGGGGGCTGAGCTGGGCTTCGGCTGTGCTCGGTCACAGCAGTGTCAGGATGCTGTCCCTGTCCCCATCCCAGCCTCTGGTGATGGAACTGGGCTCTGTGGGAGTCTCAGGCCGTGTTTATTCCTGTGTTTGTTTCAGTCTGTGTGGAATGGCTGCTTTATGCTCTGCCGTGGTGGGTGGGCACTGCTGGAAGCAGTTTGGGGCATCCTGAGCTGCCTGCTCGGTCAGGTGGAGTGCTGGCACCTGGGATGGCCCTCCCAGGCTGGGACAGTCCCCCCTACCTGTACACAAGCAGCACCTGTGGGGTGGACAGCCCTGGTCATGAGCCCCTTCATGGGAATGCTGTCCATGGGAACCCCGGGCTGGGCTCTGTCCCTGCACCAGCCCCAAAAGGGGCAGCCAAGGGTGAGGGATGGCATCCCAGCTGAGCCTGGCCTGTCGAGGAACCTTCCCTGGAAACTAGGCTCTCATCAGAGATTTCTGAGGAGCAGGGCAGCTCTCAGCTGTGAGGCAGCAGCGGGGGCTCAGCACCAATGAATGGCACGAGCAGAGCTGCTGGGACAGGGCTGTCACAGATGGGTTTTATGGAAATTCCTCTCCTTAGGATTTTTCCTCCTGAGAAGCTGAGAGGCCTCAGGAACAAAATGCAAACAATGGTTATCTGCTGCTGTGGAATGCAACAGGTGCAGCTGGGATTGGGCTCATGTGGATGTTTATAATTAATGGCCAATCACAGCCCAGCTGGCTCGGACTCTGTCTGAGCCACAAGCCTTTGTTATCATTCCTTTTCTATTCTTAGCCAGCCTTCTGATGGAATCCTTTCTTCTATTCTTTTAGGATAGTTTTAATATAATAACTATCATAAAATACTAAATCAGCCTTCTGAACCATGGAGTCAGATCCTGGTCTCTTCCCTCACCCTGGGACCCCTGTGAGCACGGGCACACAGGGGGCAGCAGCGCTGAGCTGCTGAGGGACACGGAGGGAAGGAGCCTCCCTCCCATGGCCCGGAGCCAGCGGGGTTTGTGCAGGGACAGGGGGGGCAGTTCCACGGGTCTGGTGCTGGGAAACCACTCCTGTGTTTGGATGGAATACAGAGCTGCACAGCAATGAAAAAGCCCAAACACAGCCTGCAGACTCTCGACCACAGCACGGGGATCTGAAAGCCTCGCTGAGGATTTTATCTCCTCTGGGAATGGCTGATGGGGTGCAATGGAGTGAGGGAGAGCTCGAGCCCTGAGCATCCCCCAGCCCAGCCTGGTGGGAGCAGCCCTGGGCATCACACGCGGCTCCCCAGAGCTCCCTGCAGAATATTTTATATTTTTACCCCCAAGTAATCCACCCTCACTCTGTAATTACCCTTCTCCAGCCACATTTTCTGTTCTCTGGTAATTAAATCAAGCAGCACAAGGGCAGAAATACCTCATGAGCTCCACTCTGGCGACACATCAACACCTCGGAGCTGCCAATGCCTCCGTTTTCCTGCACAGCTCCCCACTGCTCATGGGGAGCAGACTGTTTCATCTCATTGCCCATCTCCTGGGACCCTGTGCCAGGCTGTGCCAGGGGACGCTGCCCCAGGAGCGAGGTGCTGCCTCCGCCCAGGGGTTCCCGAGCACTGTGAGCCAGCGGGGGCCCAGGGGCAGGGCTGGGGGCTCAGTGCTCACCTGGAGCAGCAGCCCCGGGTGGGTCAGGGCTGGCAGCTCCAGCAGCCCCAGCCACGGGCGCCTGGCCCGGGCTCTGCTCCGTTTGCCTGGGATGTGCTCCAAACCGTGGCCAGTCACTGGGAATTTTCAGCCTGAACGGTGATTTGGCTCCGTCCTGGAGGCAGCAGAAGGTTTCCTGTGCTGCCGGGGGGCTCCAGCAGCTCGGGCAGGGACTGTGGTGCTGTCCTTGGGGCTGGAGGGGGCTGGCAGGGCTGGTGGCAGGGCAGGTCCAGAGCTGGGAGAGGACGGGGACACACTGGGATAACCCATTCCTGGGGTGGGACAGGGCAGTGCCCGCTCCTGGGCAGGGACGCTGCATGCCCAGAGCACCCAGTGCCCCGCAGCCCTGCCCGGGGAGATGGGCGCTCCTCCCGCCCTCCGAGCTATTTATCTTGGGAGAAACAGAGGAATATTTTGTATCTTTGACAAAGCAGCACTTTACAAGCGGTTGACACTTTATTAACTAATCTCTGATACTTGAGTAATTTATTATGTTTAAGCTGGTGCCATCAAGTCTCTCAGCAGTGTCCGTGTGCGCCGGGAAATAAATTAAAGACTGTCCAGAGATACTTGGCTCATCGCTGTGATTGCTGGGCTGGCGAGATGGAGGGCTAAGGTTCTCTCCTGCAAATTGGAAATTAGGAATTAATAAGATGACAGGCCAGAGAGCCCCACTGGCTGTGTCTGGCACAGAGCTGCTGGAGGGGGAGCGGGCACGGCGCTGGCACGGCGGGCACGGCGCTCGTGGTGCCCATCCAGTGAAGCCTCCTGGCCTGGTGGCAGCACTTCCAGGGAGTCACTGGGATAATGTGGGTAATTACAGCCCTGCCAGGCGGGCACCAGCCCTGGACAACGTGATGGAAGAGCTGACGTGGGAGCTCGTTAATAAAAATTTAAAGCAAGTGATGCAGCAAACGCCAACTAGCGCGGGGTGTGGAGCACGGCCCCTGCCAGGCTGAGCTGGGATCGCTCTGATTCCATTGCAAGCTTGCCTGGTAGAGGCATCGGTGCTGGTGAGGCGCTCCTGGGCTCCGGGACATGGCCCAGTTGGGCTCCGAAGGTTTGGGATGGAGGCTTGGGGTCCCCTCGGGGCTGGGGGGCACCGGCTGGGGCAGCTGGCAGCTCTTCCCACAGCGGTGGCACCGGGAGATGCTGAGCTGCCCCATCCGCCCGTTTCCATGGCAACGCACAATTCCTGGCTGAGGGAGGAGGGAGCAGCCCTGGCAGGAGCTGCTCTGCTGCCGAGGCTGGGCTGGGCTGGGCTGGGCTGGGGCCGGGGCCGGGGCCGGTTCCTCCTCCAGCAGCCACAGCCCACGTGAGCACTTGGGCACAGTCAGCAGGTAATGAAAACGTGTATCATTAACAAACAACAACTGAAACTTTAATTACTCAGGCTGCACCTGGGTTTCCCCCCCCCCCCCCAAATTGCCCAACTCAGGGAAAGAAGCAGGAGTAGGGAAGGAGGCTGAGGGCAAAACCTGATTACATTTATTAAGCCAATACAAAAACGTGGTGCTGTAACTGTAATTAAATGAATTTAAAAAGCGATTTGCTCCCAAAAATGGGATTTGACAGCTCCTGGGGTGCTGCATGGATCTGGCAGGGGAAGTGGGCAGGATGCAGCCCCCAGCCTGACCCCCCCAAGGTGCCCAGGTCTTTGCTCTGGGGTGTTTGCTCGACTTGTCACACACCTGGCAGGATGGATTTTGGGGACAGGCACAGAGCTCTGTCCTGCCTTTCCCACTGTGGCTTGGCCCTCAAAGGCAGCTGAGCTCTTGCTCTGGAATGTTGGGTTTTTGGGTGAGACGTGCAGGAAAGAGAAGGGAAAGGCAGAGGAGAAGTCACCAGAGGAATATCTCCACTCCCTTATCACATCCCATTGGATGCCTGCCCTCTGTAACCTGCCTGGTGCCAGTCAGGGGATGGTTCATGACTTTGTTGAAAGTGAAAAATCATCTGCTGAAAGATGAGAAAAGTGCTGGCTTGGAAGTGACACGTTTTTGGCCCAAGCTGCTGGGTCTGGAAAGCTGCTCAGAGGAAGCAGATTGCTTTCAGCCAGAGAGGGTTTGATTGAAAACCTTGTTTTCTGTGGGAGGGAAAAAGTTTTGACAAAACGTTTTTACAGTAACCTGGGCCCCGTCTCGCCGCCGGCTCTGGAAGCCGCTCTCTCCTCTCACTGGAGCTGCTGTGCTGAGGCTTTCATCTGGAGGATGCTTCTGCAGCCAGGCACAGGGTGGGGATGGGGCAGCACTGCTGAGGCGATGGAGCACGAGGGAGGAGCCGCCCCAGCCTGCTTTGGCTTTCCCCTGGTCCGTGATCAGTACCCACAGTGCTGCTCCCAGATTGCCTCTGGCTGCCATGGAGGGCAATGGGCTCCCTGTTTTCACAGCCTGTGGGTTCTATTTTGCCATTCTGCCTCCTTTAGTCAATGATGGAGGTGGCTTCTGCCATGCAAAGCAGGTCAGAACCCGAGCAAAGGGTTTTGCAGGTGCCCTGGACTGGGAAGTGGGAAGCACCGAGCTCTCCTCTCTCCTGTCCTGCTCCTTCCTCCAAAGGCATGCTGGCATCTAACCACTCTTAACCACTGGCTTTGAGCAGTAGATTATAAGTTAAATTATAAGTCATGCTCAGCTCTCACTGGGCTCTGTCTGTTCTGCCTGTGCAGGAGATGCTCCCCGAGCCCAGCTCTGCATCCAGGCCAGTGCAGTCATTATGTCTGTGGGGGGCCTGAAAAATGCAGGAGCCTGCTCCTTCCCTGGGAGGGGGCAGCTCAGCCTTCAGCCTCCTCCTCAGCATCCTCATGGCCCAGGAATGGGCAGCTCAGCCTCCATCCTCCTCCTCAACCTCCTCATGGCCCAGGAATGGGCAGCTCAGCCTCCATCCTCCTCCTCAACCTCCTCATGGCCCAGGAATGGGCAGCTCAGCCTCCATCCTCCTCCTCAGCCTCCTCATGGCCCAGGAATGGGCAGCTCAGCCTTCAGCCTCCTCCTCAGCCTCCTCATGGCCCAGGAATGGGCAGCTCAGCCTTCAGCCTCCTCCTCAGCCTCCTCATGGCCCAGGAATGGGCAGCTCAGCCTTCAGCCTCCTCCTCAGCCTCCTCATGGCCCAGGAATGGGCAGCTGAGCCTCCATCCTCCTGCTCAGCATCCTCATGGCTCCAGGAATGGGCAGCTCAGCCTTCAGCCTCCTCCTCAGCATCCTCATGGCTCCAGGAATGGGCAGCTCAGCCTCCATCCTCCTCCTCAATATCCCCTGCAGCCCGGGAGCAGCAGTGGAGCCGTGCTCTGCCTCCACGGGAGACCAAACCCTCCCATTGCTGTTCTTGCTGCAGCTGGCACCGGTTCCTCACTGCAGCTTCCAGAAGAATCCCATTTTACCCCAAGCAGTTGTCCCGAGAAGCCCTGGCAGTGCCAGGGGTGCCCAGCCCACCTGGATGGCAGCTTGGCCCGGGTGGGGGGCGCTGCCATGCCCGGCTGTGACCCTGCTGTGGCACTGCCTGGTGCAGCTGGTGGCATGCAGCAGGAGGAGACCCAAACCCCCAGCACTCATGGGGGTCTCCAGTGCTTGGCCTAGAGCAGGAGGGCACCTCCCTCTGGGCTGGAAGTGCCAGTCCAGCTGTAGGGACACAAAAGCCCCGGGCACAGCACAGAGAGGATTTGTTAAGCCAGCAGGAGCCTCCCGGGCAGGTCTCAGGGAGATGAGAGAGCTCTGGAGTTGCCCAAGTTGAGCAGAGCAAAGTGCTGGCTAAGCTGCTCCTCTGGCTCACCCCTCCGTGCAGCTGTAATGGATGGAGAGGAGTGGGACTGAAGGTCCTGGGGGCAGAGCAGACAGTGCCTGAGCCATCAGTCAGGTGCAAAAGCAAAGGAGTCACATTTCAGGGCAGTAATTTTTAATAATTTATGAGTTTCACTCGGTTCCCAGAGTGTTATTACCTCACTTAACATCATTTACAAATTACACATGATCCCATCAATTGTAGTAAAGTGAGGAAGTGTCTGGGAGACGCTCAAAAATCAAATGCTATAGAGCAAATGAGGATTTATGGAGCCGGGCGGGCTGCAGGGGCGGCGAGGCAGCCACACAGTGCTGGTGTCACCCACCTCACCCACCCGGGGCTGCTGCTGCTGCTGCTCCTGCACTCCTGTGGCCCTGCCACCAAGCGTGGTGGCCGCAGAGGCTGACAGAAGGGACAGGGATGAGCTGTGGGCCTGTCCACGTGTGTTCTGTCCCTTCCCTGCGAGGAAGGAAGGCAGCAGGCGGGGAGCCCTGGTCCTGCTCTCCTCCTCCTCCTCCTCCTCCTCCTCCTCATGGTTAGCGCTGCATCCCAGGCGAGCCCGGGAGGCGCCACTTCCTCTGTGGCACAGAAACCTTCTCCATGGCAACACAGCAGCGGGCAGGGATGCTCTTCCAGACGGGCACTGGGCACTGACGGGCAGCACCAGCAGCGAGGCCTTCGGGGGGCTCCAGCAGAGCCCCTGGCGGTCTGGAGGAAGGCAAGGGACTCCCAGTGGCTGCAGCCCATGGCAGGAACAGCTCGCTGTGCCCTGTGACCGTGTTCACAGGGGGCCCAGGATGAGGGAAGAGACCAGGATCTGACTCCATGGTTCAGAAGGCTTGGTTTATTATTTTATGATAGTTATTATATTAAAACTATCCTAAAAGAATAGAAGAAAGGATTTCATCTGAAGGCTGGCTAAGGATAGAAAAGGAATGGAATGATAACAAAGAGTCCGAGCCAGCTGGGCTGTGATTGGCCATTAATTAGAAACATCCACATGAGGCCAATCCCAGATGCACCTGTTGCATTCCACAGCAGCAGATAACCATTGGTTACATTTTGTTCCTGAGGCCTCTCAGCTTCTCAGGAGGAAAAATCCAAAGGAAAGGATTTTTCATGAAAAGATGTGTGTGACAGTGTCCCCCGTGGGATGCTGAGCAGGGCTGGGTACCCTGGTGCGGGCTGAATCAAGGGTCTGGGAGAGCCAGTCCGAGCGCCTCCAGCGCCTCCTTTCTGTTAATTGAAGGTATGAATTGGCATGCAGGCTGTTTATTTCCATGGTCCTCCATATCCGTGGTCCTCCCGTCCATGCTCTGCGTGGCACGGGCAGAGCTCCCTGGGTGGGGAGCTGCCATCCCCACACTGCCAGGGATACTCGTGGGCTCCATGGCCAGGAACTGCCTCATCTACAAACAGATTATTTTTAAGTGAAAAGACAGCAGCAGCTGCTTAAATGCATTGACTTGCTGGAAACCACACGGATTTGGATACCGACGGCACCGAGCGCTATCGCTGAGGTGTCTCGGCCCATCTGCGTAAAGCAACTATTGATTTTGGTTGATATGCATCGATTCTAAGAAAACTGCCCTGCTTTGAAAATGAACTTCCAGTAGTTTCAAGGGAAGAAGCAGCGAGCGGCGCCGCTCTCGCAGGGCCCCCTCGTTTCGTTAAAGGTGGCTCCAGCATCTGAAAAACGGGAGCGAAGGCAAACAAATAGCTCGGGGGGAAATAAAACGCATCGATCCTCGGGGCAGGGGATAATGGCCTCCGCTAAAAGCTTTTGGAGACGTTAATACATCGCTTTGAATAAAGATCTGCCTCCGCCCGCTCTCGCTGGGGCGGGAGGTGCGGAGCTCAGGGCTGTGCTGGTTCTCAGGGCTGGGCCTTCTGTCCCTCCCTGTCCCCCCTGTCCCTCCCTGTCCCTCCCTGTCCCTCGCTGTCCGTCTGTCCCTCCCTGTCCCTCCCTGTCCCTCCCTGTCCCTCCCTGTCCCCCTCTGTCCCTCCCTGTCCCTCGCTGTCCATCTGTCCCTCCCTGTCCCTCCCTGTCCCCCTCTGTCCCTCTGTCTGTCCCCCTGCAGTATTTCCTCCTCGCTGGCATTTTAATTGGCAGGCAGGGCAGTGCCTGGCCAGCGGGTCCTGGGCATCCTGACCTGGCAGAGCTGCACACCCAGAGCAGCAGGCACAGAGTCCATCTGGGAGAGCCAGTCCGAGCGCCTCCAGCAAGTCCTCTCTGTTAATTAAAGCTATTAATTGGCATGCAGGCTGTTTATTGAAAGAGGCAGTGGCCTCTGCGGTGCCTGGCAGCAATTAGAGCTGCCCAGAGAGCCGGGCACAGGGACAGCAGAGTTTGGGAGGCACTTCTGTCCCGGCCTGGCAAGGACAGGGCTGGTGCTGGCAGCCCAAGGAATGCCCAGCTGGATCTGTCCCTGCTGTCCCCAGTCTCCCCCAGAGCACCCAGAGCGCGCTGTGAGCCAGACCTGCTGCAAGCAGGAGAGTTGGGATGGCAGGGAACACAATTCTGCTGAAAGATGTGTTGGGTGAGAGATGTGTTTCCTTCCTTGCACGGATTAATTTGCACCACAAGCCACCAAAGGGAGGGACGCCTTTGCTGCTGTACTCATGATCGTTCCTGAGCAGCCTGGGCACTGTTCCTGCATGCCAGGAAGGGCATGGGAGGCAGCCCTGGCCCTGGCACCGTGCCCTGGCCAGGCAGACAGCAGTGACAGCCCCAACACTCCGCCCTGACTCTGTTAAAGTCCTTGCACTTCCATCTCTGAGCGCAGTCTGGGAGCGACACGAAAATTAGATCTAATAATGAATGATTACAACTTCCAAGGTAAGTCTAGTTGGTTGACTAATCAATTTGGTTAAGTGAAAATCCATAGCAAATGAGGCAGCCGCAGTACAACATTCCTCCATCCAATTTAAATTAAAACACCAACCATAATAATTTCACAATTACTCTGGGAGGATGCACCAGGGACTTGGCCCTTGAGAAGGGAGATGTCAAGGACTGCAGCAGAGGCTCCAGGAGCGGGCAGGAGCAGGGAGCAGCCTCTGGCATGGCTGGCTGCCCATCAGGTGCCCACAGCTCCCAGGTGAGCCCAGCCCAGGAGCTGGAGAGGGGAACCTGCTCCCTCCCATCCCGTTGTAATTCCTCTGTTCTGCTGTGGCAGGAGTGTGAGGGACAGGAACATGAAATCCCCTGGAAAGTCGCTGCCGCAGCAGCCTTTAGTGGCCTGAATTATTGATGTGAGTGCAGTTGTGCTGTGAGCCAAACTGCGCCCAAAATAAACCCCAGCAGCCCCTGGGGTCTGCACTGGGCACGGGGGCTCCAGGGGAAGGGGTTGGTGCTGAGGGGGGGCCTGGAGGGGGCACCAGCCCTTCCTGCTGCTGTTCCTGGCTGTCCCTTCACCTGTGGCCAGGGATAAGGAGCAATCCATGCCCTGGGGCTGCCAGGGGTGCCCAGTGCGGTGCTTCCCCGCGGGCTGGGGCCAAACTTTGTAGGACTGTGGTGATAAATAATGGAGCAGCTTCTTCCCCCCGTGGCTGTGGAAATGCTCCTGCCTGGAGCAGGAGAAGCCTCTGCACGGTTTGGATATAAAGGGTCAGGCGGCGGTGAGGGAGAGCCAAGGGACATTTATTTTCATGCTGGAATGCAGAGGTCCCTGCACGGGCACTGGCTCAGGAGCAGCACAGATTTCAGCGTGGTGGCTCCCGATTCACCTTTCCCAGCCTGGGGAACGGGGGTTTGTGCCTGAACACACAAAATGGTTGCTACCATTGCTGCAGGAATTGTAGCATTTCCCCTTGGAAAGCTTCGGGGAAAAGAGATGATCAGACGTGGCTCGTGTAACAGATGGATTTATGGATTATTTGGAGCCTCTTGTGCTAATTTTGCAAATGCTGTATGTCTGCAGGCTCTTAATAGCTGCATTCCTGGCTAAATGGATAAAGAATATGTCCTGTGGGGACTGCAGGCTTTGGGGAATAACTCATGCAAGTGCTCCGTGCTGAGCGCAGGTGGTGATGAGCTCCCTCTGAGGACACTCAGAACTGCTTGGTGTCACCCAAGGCCCACGAGGACAAACCTTGCAGCCAGCTGGTCCTGGCTGGTGCAGCAGGGTGTGGGGTGGGCCCGCTGCTGCCCTGGGATGGGGGATGTGTGTTCTGATGCAGAGGGACCTGTGGTGGGACCAGGGGATGGAGCCCCTGGGGTCCCATTCCAGAGCCAGGGCTGGTGTCCCAGGGCTATCCTGCCATGTCCCTGCTCCAGCCAAGCATCCCACCCTGGTGTAGGGATTTAGGATGTCCTCTGAATGTTGAGGCTGTGGGTTTATTACCACTTGAGCTCTGCCTAAGAGGGAGAGTGCGGGCAGAGCCGCAGCCCAGCTGGAGAGCAGGAGTCGAGGTGGTGGAAGATGCATTCCAAATGCAAGGTGGAGGGGAGAGAAATTATTAAACTCTCAGATAGCAACAGAGCTTCCTTTGTGAGCGCTGGAGATGGGAAATTATGCTGAAGCAATGCATTGCAAATCACCCTCTGAAAGGCAGAGAAGGGCCTTTTATCCTGCGGCCCTGAAGTTTTCCTGGTATCTTTGTATGCAGAGGCATTCCTTCAGGGGAGAAAGAGAAGCCAGCAATTTTGTGCCTGATTGGCAGGCTGTCCAGCGCTGGAAAGATATTTGTTTTTTCAGAGAAGGGCTCACAGGCTGAAATCTCGCTCTTGCATTTTCCATTACAGAGGAAAATGAAACTTGGAAGACGCTCTCGGTGAGCTCTGCTTGGCCTCGCAGTAATCGTGGTGCTCCAGCAACTGCAGAGGAGGGCTGCTCCTCCTGGGGGCTCCAGGGGCATTTGGGGCAGCTCCAGGGGGATTGGGGCACACAAGGGGGGATTGGGGCACACAAGGGGGATTGGGGCACACAAGGGGGATTGGGGCAGCACAAGGGGGATTGGGGTAGCACAGGGGGGATTAGGGCAGCACAAGGGGGATTGGGGTAGCACAGGGGGGATTGGGGCACACAAGGGGGATTGGGGCAGCACAAGGGGGGATTGGGGCAGCACAAGGGGGATTGGGGCAGCACAGGGGGGATTGGGGTAGCACAGGGGGGATTGGGGCAGCACAGGGGGGATTGGGGCAGCACAGGGGGGATTGGGGCAGCACAAGGGGTTGCTCAGCCCCAGTGCTCTCCAAGGCTCTGGACAGGGTCTGGGCAGAGCCCAGCAGCCCTGGCTGCCCCGTGCCCCCCTTGCCAGGCTCCTCCATGCCAGGCAGAGAGCAGGAACATCTGCTCCCAGCAATGCCTCCTGCTCTGCCTGGCTCGTGGAGCCGAGCTCTGGAGAGCGTTCAAGAGGCGCTGTGGAGTCAGGAGCGGCACGGCATAGCCTCCAAATCTCACTTTCCTTCCTCACTTCAGGAGAGACACTGGAGTGCTGGAGTGGGTCCAGGGAAGGGCAGTGAAGCTGAGGAAGGGTCTGGAGCCAGTGCCATAAGGAGCAGCTCAGGGGGCTCAGCCTGGAGAAAAGGAGGCTCAGGGGGGACCTTGTGGCTCTGCTCCCAGGGAACAGGGACAGGACAAGAGGAAATGGCTTCAAGTCGTGCCAGGGGAGGCTCAAGCCGGACATCAGCAGGAATTTCTCCATGGAAAGGGCGGTCAGGCCTTGGCAGGGGCTGCCCTGGAGGTGTCCACAGGACTGGAGGTGGCACTCAGTGCTCTGGGCTGGGTGACAAGGTGGGGATCAGCCACAGCTTGGACCCAATGAACTTTAAGGCCCTTTCCAACCTCAGTGGTGCTGTGATTCTCTAACCCTCAATAAGAGTCAGAACTTCTGCCAGGCCTGTCCTCAGCACGTGGGGAGAGCACCAGGGATGGGATTCCATGCTAGCAAACACCTTTGCAGCACCTCATTAAATCATGGCGTTTCTGAAGCACAGCGGGACCCTTGTGTGAATAAATAGCGCAATCTCCCCGGCTGAAGTATTTTCACATCTGAGTTATTTCCTCTGCATATGATCAGCTCCTTCCTTGGGCTTGTTCTCTCCCCTGGCTCTGCCACCAACGATTTTCACTGATGAGCACAATTAACAAATGAGAGACAAAGTTGAAAAAAACACATCAGCCCCCCCAGCCTGCCTTTAATGAACAAATCGCCCAGGAAAATGGAGCAGGAGAGATCGCTGGGGCTGATCACAGCACAGCCTCTCCCTCCTTGTGCTGCTTGTCTTTGTAGGTGACAAAATGACAATAAAAGAGAAAGAGAGAAAAGGGGGTGGCCAAAAAGCCCCAGTGGAAAGAGAGACGGGGTGTTTATGGGACCAGGGCTGCCAGATGAGGGCTGGGAATTGGATTTAGGAGTAAAGTTAATTTACTTTAGTTAAATTTACTTTCACACAGTTTGCAGCCTGTAAAAGCCGTGTGGGAGTTCTTCTACAAGCAGAGGGGTCCCCCAGCCCCAGCCTCAGCTGAGCCAGGCTCTGTGTGTGCCCCGGGGTGGTGGGGATGGGGATGGAGCTGGGCTGGGGAGTCCCAGGGCAGGGTTTGGGGGTTTCCCACTGTGGCACCCCTGGTAACCCCTCCAGCTCCCAGCAGCTGCTGAGGGACCCCAGCACACCCCAGTTCCCCCAGTGCCCCCCTCCTCAGCACCTTCCCCAGGAAGTGTTTGCCAGCACGGTCTAATTACAGGGTGAATAACGGGCCCTCCCTCGCAGTTAATGTGTGAGGGAGCTTTATTGCCAACAGGAGAGAGATGACACACAAGGATATTGCACACGGTGCTGCTGGTAATTATTTTTATGGCTCCTTGTGAGGTTTATGGTGGTGGCTCGGCGCGTTCAGAGGTGCCACCCCCCATTTTGGGGTAATTAATGTTCCCTGTGCCCGTGGGCGGGATGTGCCAGGTTAGGGGCTGTGCTGGGCACTGGGCCGGTGCCAGGGGAAGGCTCAGAGGTCTGGTGGTGCCTGCACTGCTCTGCCTGCACCCTCATGCCCCAGTGCTGCCCCTCCAGACCTGTTCCTTTCCCCTCCTTTGTGCAAACCCTCCCTGGGCAAATCCAAGGATTCCTCTTGGCAAAGAACTCATTGCCCCAGAGAAAACGAAGGGATATAAACATCCTGAAAGGCGATGAATTCTCGTAGCCTTTCTCTAGTGAATTTTGCTTCTGTAAATCTCTCCCTCTCTCTTTGTGTCTGCTAATTGGTCTTAGCATTAATTAATCTGATTTCATTTTATTCTCTTTAATTTGTCAAGATATCATTTTTTTCTTGGGCGAAGAAACGCTTTAGAGGTTTGTCACAACTGGAATAATTCCCCCCTCTTTAAAATTACCAGAGAAGTCATTATCAATTAAGCTAATTTGCATATACATTAGAGTAATCATTTTAGCTTAGCCAAATTTGTGAAAATTTACATAGTATATTGACCTTCCACTCTTCCACTTAAGCACATAAAGTGCAAGAGGGACTCGGAGAGGCCTCAGTAGTGGAGTGGGGTTTATTTTGCAGGGCTCTGGTACTCAGAGAGGCCTAATTAGACCAAGTAATTTTTTTTCTTTCAGCCATAATTGCAAAACAAATAGGTTCTTCTGCAGTTTCTTCCCTTTCTCTCTGCTGAGGAGATGCTGCCAGAGGTTGCCAGAGGGACCTGCTCCCCCTGTGGACACCTTTGTGTCCCTGGCTCCTCTCTGGGGCACAGCAAAGAGGAGCTGGGACCCCCAGGCCGAGCAGGGCCCCCTGTGAGCCCCAAGCACAGCTGGTCGAATTCCCACCCCTGCCTTGCCCACGAGGCGCAAAGCAGCACAAAAATCCTCCTGTGGCCTTGGAAGCGAGCAGCCCTCTTCCCCCAGCAGCGCACATTTTGGCCTTGAGTGGTTTTAACGGCAGCCTTCATGGTCTGATGGAGGATTTTACACTAATGCAAGGCATTACCTAGTTAATTTGGCCAGAATAGAGTGTAATTTTGCACGGTCAAAGTCATTGCTGCTTGAGCTAAAACTTCCATTACGGTGCCCTGCCCACCCGTGGGGGGAGATGAGAGCTGCTCTGCTAATGGGGTCCTGGGGAGCTCCCGAGGGGCTGGGGCTGTGCCAGGGACAGCAGGGCACAGCAGCTGGGCAGTGACCAGAGCCTGGGCCTGTCCTGGGACAGGGGAAGGGCTTTGGGATCACCCCTGCCCTGCCTGGGTCTCATCAGGAGCACGGTGAGCTGGATTCCCTGCTTGTGTCCCGGGCCCCGGCCAAATGCCCCCTCCCCAGAGCCACCTCTGCTGTCCCCAGGGCTGGGGCTGGGTCAGCAGAGGCAGCAGCCCTGGCAGCCGAGCCCTGGCTGCAGCACAGTCACCAAAACATCACCAAAACCTCAGCAGGGCAGGAGAGGCTGCAGAACTGACACGAGCCCCAGGCAGCCGCCTCGCCATCACACACCTGGGAGGTTCCCTGGTAAGAAATGCATCCCCCAGTGTATAAAAATAAATAAATAAACCCTGAAGTCAGCCCAGCTCTGGCCTGTGGCCACTGTGGTGTTTTGTTTGAGCTGAGGGATGCTCTGTGCAGGCCGGGGGCACGCAGCTGCCCGTGCCTGCTGCAGGGAAGGGCAGACGCGAGAAAACACCTATTTCTGCTTGGAAAGATCTGGCCACAGCCTGTGATTAGACTTCAGGACACATCTAGCAGCAAAGCAAGGCTGTTTGACACCGCCAGATGAGGTCTGGCAGCCCCGCCCCACGGGGTCACACCTGGCTGGGAGGAATCGACCTGGGGGAAGGCAGTGATGCCCCAGTCTCTGTGTGAGGGGGTGCAGGGTGGGTTTGGGCTCAGTGTGAGGGCAGTGGGCGCTGGGGCAGGGGGACAGAGCGTTCACAGCCCTTGGGACACACGGCAGCTCCATCCTGCAGCACCCACAGCCTCTGGACCTGCCTAATTACAGCGGGAGAGAGCAGAGGCGTCTGCCGGGGTGGCTGTCGAGCTGTCAGGAGGATGAGCTCGCCCTGAGTCAGAGACGTGCAAAGTGCAGGAGGAAGGGAACAGCCTTGATCAGAGGGCCAGGGCTCCACACGCTCTCCAGAGGGCCCAGTTTCCCCCGGGGCTGTGCAGAGCAGGGGCTCATCAGCCTGAGGTGCCCCCGGGCACTGTCGGCCACCGGCTCCCCCAGCCCTGCCCTCTCCTCCCCAGCACCTTCCCCAGGCCAGCCCTGCTTTGCTGCCCCTCCCTGTGCCATGTGAGGGGTGAAATGTTCATTGCCTGGGCCCTGCTGCTCTTTGCATCTCCACTGCTCTATTGTCAATAATAATAATTACAGGGTGATTATTTTTGGCAGCAATGCAAACCCTTCACCGATGCAGAGGGGGGGATTTTTTCCATCCATCCACCCACCTGTGTAGTGTTTCTTGTGCCTGGTTAAAGATCATTAGAGCCTTTGTTAGCAGAGCTGACTGACAAGGGGAGTAGATTAATATTAGAACACCCTGTCAAAAGTGGTGAAAAAGCTGGATTGATTTGATGGGAGTTTAGTCAGAGCTGTGTGCAGAGCCCTTGGGTGGTTCCACTGTGCTGAGCAATCTCCTGGATTAGCAAATCCCCCTGGGACAGGCAGCTCTGCTGTGTATTGCAGACAGGCTGGCTCTGCCCCCCCGGGAACCCAGCACCCCAGACCTGGGTCCCAGGGCTTTGCCAGGACTCTGAAAAGAGAGTCACGAGTTTTAATGAATATCTTGTTAAGCCTTCTGTCTGTATCCTTTCTCTATTATTTAACATAGTATAAGAGAGTATAATGTAATGTAATATAATATAGTATAATGTAATATAATATAGTATAATGTAATGTAATATAGTATAATGTAATGTAATATAATATAGTATAATGTAATATAATATAATATAATATAATATAATATAATATAATATAATATAATATAATATAATATAATATAATGTAATGTAATGTAATGTAATGTAATGTAATGTAATGTAATATAATATAATATAATATAATATAATATAATATAATATAATATATAAATGGTATAATATATGGTATAATATGATATAATATATATAATATCATACATCACATCACATCATATCATATCATATCATATCATATCATATCAATCATATCATAATAAATTGTCCCTCTAAGAACATGGAGTTGTTAGAAGGACTCTGCTGGGTGCCCTCCGAGCCCTGCCCTGGTGCTGCCCAGGCCCAGCTGCTCTCAGTCACCAGCAGTGGCCCAGGGCAGGAGGGCAGAGCTCAGGGGCAGCTCCGTGCCAAGGAGCCAGGGCAGGCTCACCAGTCCCTTCCTCCTGGGCACCATCACTCCCCTGTCCCTGCCTGGGACCCTCGCTGGTGCGGGTCATCCTTCCCCTTGCATTGCCACTTCCTGCACTTCTCCTCTGCACAACAGAAACTCCTGCCCTGGCCCCCATCCTCTGCTTCCACTAATGCTCTTCACTTTCAAATGCTAATAATCCTCAGCACTAAGAGGCTCAGAAGTAGTTCTAGATTGTTTGATCTTTGCCCTGTGATCTACTTTCATCTGCCAGCTTTCAAATGTGGCTCCGGGTTTGCTTTGCCCCATTAGGGCTCTGGGACACACAGGCAGGCACTTGGGCTGGGTTTTGGCAGCAAATCCACCAAACTCTGATGGAGATGTGCAAGTTAAACTTCGGGACATTGCCCTTTCCTGGCAGCTCTTCACCCCCCATGGCAAACACAGGCAGAGCTGTGCTTCCAGAGGCTTCCAGAGGTGCTGCCTGGCCACCAGGAGAGGGGACGTGCTCTGACTCTCTGGGGACCAAGTGCCACCCCCCTCTGCCTCCCCTCAGCTGCAGGGCCTGCACTGTTTAATATTTAAACCCAAGCAGTTTAATATTTAAACCCAAGCAGCTCAGGCAAAGCTGCTTTTCTTCTTTTTTATTTATTCTTTTAATTAAATGCCAATTAGAAAGGAAGAGAGAAAGGAAAAAAAAGGCATTAAACACTTAAATACACACTACACCCAGGTTGCTCGAAGTTGCTACGAGCTAATTAGCTACTTAAGTGATCATTTGAAATTCCATATCAAACAATTCATAATCTGCTCCAGAACCTGGAGCTAGCAAGGAAAATCACAGACCCACAGAATCACAGGGTGGTTTGGCTCAGGAAAGGCCTTAAAGATCCCCTCATTCCACCCCCACTGCCGTGGGCAGGGGCACCTTGCACCCGACCAGGCTGCTCCAAGCCCTGTGCAGGTGGCTTGTGCCAGCCCTGGCTGTGCCAGCCCTGGCTCCCTGCAGAGCCTGGCACCAGCTTGGACCCTGCAGCCCGTATGGACCAAAGGGCCAGGAGCCCCAGATATCCCCATTTGCAGGCGGTTTTCAGGTCGGTCAGCTCCACCCGAGGATGGAATCAGGGATTCCCTGCTGCTTTCCTTGCTGCTGCTGCTGCTGGAGCAGCTGCTCTGGGGGCTGGCAGCCCCTCACCCCAGCAGAGCTGGCGTCAGGAGGGGCTCAGCCTGGGTCGTGCCCTTTGCAGACAGAGCCGGGCTCCGCCCTTCGTTAATAAATGTGCTGAGGGGCTTTTCAAAGTCACTTTGGCCTCTCCTGCCAGGGCAGGGCAGGGGGTGCCAGGGGCTGGGCAGAGCTCGGGGCACGGGAGCCGGCACAGCAGCGTGGGGAGCTGGTTATTAGCATTTGCATGTGCACTAATAAGAAAACATCATTCCAGGCTTCAGCCCTCATTTGCCTGCCAGCAAACAGCAGAGCAGCTCGAGCTGGAGCGTGCTGTAAATGCGCCGGGGAGATTTCAAAGGCACTTTAAAGCGGGAATGTGGTCTGGGGAAGAGGCTGTTTTCAATGCAGATTTGTTTTTGTTTGAATTAGTTGATGCTTATTTTAAGCTCCTGTGGCACACTGTCATCTCTGGATTGCTTGTTTTCCTGTGCCAAAGTCAACCTTAATTTCTCCCCTCCTTTCAAGAGGGAGCCGTGATTTTCCCTCTGCTGCACTGAGCATCAGATGGGCAGGACAGAGCCGGGCTCTCTGAGCGAGGCTGACAGGATTACCTACTGATTGCCGGAGTAAAACCCTGCATTCCAACTACGGCTGGGGCAGATGGCGCAGGAAAGCGCTGGAAACTCGTCTCTAATTCCTACTGAAGGACAAACCTCGCAGGGACCGGAGATTCACTGTGGATAAGCTGGGAAACTTCTGCTGCTTTTCTAAAGCTCATCTGGCAGCGCTGTGCATGCGGAGCTGGGCAGCCCTTCCCGGGCTCGGGAAGCCCTGGCATTTGTGTGGCCCCGGGGGGAACTGAGGGGCCCCTCCGGCGTGGTTTGCTTTGGGAAAAAGCGAACATTCTCGGCTCGGCTTTGCAGGGGAGGGAACGGGAGCACCGGCACAGCCCGGGCTGGCTCCGGGGATGTGCCGCCCACAGGAGGATGAGGAGGGTGAGAGATTTCTTGTCTGAGAGCATCCTCTGCCACCCTGGCAGCCGTGGCGTGGCCGGGGCAGAGGGTGCTGTGCCAGTGCCAGTGCCCCCCGAGGGTGTGCTGGGCACAGGGCACACCTGCACAGGTGTCACCTGGGATCATTGAGGCCGCACACCAGGGAGGGGCTCGTCCTGGGGACAGAGCAAAGGGCAGGGTGTCCCCCCTGAAGGTCAGTGGTGGTGATGGCACGGCCTTCAGCCAGGCCCCAGGGCACAAAGGATCAAATGTTAACTAATTAGCTAATTAGTTTTTTCTTAACAGCTAATGGCCAGAAACTTCATGGCCCCTGTGGCCCTGGCAGGCAGTTGGGTGGGTGCTGAGGCAGCTGGACGTGAAGGGGGGCACAGGGATGGTGGTCCCAGGAGCACCCACCCACTGCCCAGTTTGTGACACCTCCGTGGACGTGGTTCTGTCCTTGGCACCACTTCCTTTGAAGATGGGCACCTCATAAATTATTAAAGGCAAGAAGTGAAACTCTTGACCTTTCCTTGAGCTTGTCCCCAGGCGCTCTCCTCCTGTGCCATGCCTCAGCCTGCTGTGCTCCCATCCAGGAGCTGTGGCTGACCCTCCTCTGAGGTTTAACAGGATTTCTGCAGCCTACACAGGGCTGCTCCTCACCTGCTGCTGTAATCTGCGCTGCTAAGCCTCAGCTCTGGGCACAAAGCTGAACTTTGCTGTGCTTATTTGCCTTCTCTCTTCCCCTGCACCCCGCAGCCCTATTTCAGGGAGGAAAAGTTAATCTGCTTCCCCTTTGGCTCTAGACAAAGGCATTTGGAAGGAGATACAAATTGCTGATGGATTGCTCAGGTGGGACAGGGCCACTTAAGGAGTCCCCAGCAGAGGGGAGAAGGTCACTTGCACAAGGTGCTGAGGCCTCACACGCTGGGTGTCAGCATTTCCAGGCGCTGCATGGATTAACAGAAAATAGCTGGAGAGAGGGACGTGGCTCATGCAGTGACACTGATGGGGCTGGGGTGGCTCCTGAACTCCTGAGCCTCCATCCCACACCTCCAGCAAACAGAGCCCTGAGCATCCCTGCAAGGGCTTGGCTGTGCCTCAGTGTCCCAGGAGCAGGCTGGAGGCTCTGCAGGGCTCCATCAGCTCTGACTCAGGAGATAAACGTCCAGTTTCAGCTGGAGGAATCCTCTGGTGAAACTGCAAAATTAGAGCTGTTGGCTTTGGAGCTCCCAGCAAACGTTTCCTCACAGAACCCGAAATGACCGAGATTAGATGGAATTAATATGTGCGTTTCTCCATAAAGATTTCCAGCACAAGCATTTCATAAAAATGCAAATCTCAGCTGAGATTTATAATTAGGAGGGATATGCGTGGAGCTAACAAATGATCAGCACAGCCCAGCTCTCCATGGATAATTGCTCGGGGCTGGCGCGGGGTCCCACGGCAGCCTCGGAGCCTCGCGGGTTCTCTGGGAAAGCAGCCAGAGCTCTGCAGGAAAAGGATGTGCAGGGACTGGTGAAGTGTCCAGGCTGTCCTATGGCACTTCCCCAGGAGGAGGAGGTGGGATGGGGGCTCACAGACCACTTGTCCTCAGCAGAGCAGTGATCCCAGCGCTGCTCCTCCTCTGAGCTGTGGATGTTCCCATTGATGTTCCCATTGATGTTCCCCTGGATGTTCCCATTGATGTTCCCCTGGATGTTCCCCTGGATGTTCCCCTGGATGTTCCCATTGATGTTCCCCTGGATGTTCCCATGGATGTTCCCCTGGATGTTCCCATGGATGTTCCCCTGGATGTTCCCCTGGATGTTCCCATTGATGTTCTCATGGATGTTCCCCATGGATGTTCCCCTGGATGTTCCTCTGGATGTTCCCATTGATGTTCCCCTGGATGTTCCCATGGATGTTCCCCTGGATGTTCCCATGGATGTTCCCCTGGATGTTCCCATGGATGTTCCCATGGATGTTCCCCTGGATGTTCCCATGGATGTTCCCATGGATGTTCCCGTGGATGTTCCCATTGATGTTCCCCTGGATGTTCCCATGGATGCTCCCCTGGATGTTCCCCTGGATGTTCCCCATGGATGTTCCCATTGATGTTCCCATGGATGTTCCCCTGGATGTTCCTGGGGATGTTCCCCTGGATGTTCCTCTGGATGTTCCCATTGATGTTCCCATGGATGTTCCCATGGATGTTCCCATGGATGTTCCCATGGATGTTCCCATTGATGTTCCCCTGGATGTTCCCGTGGATGTTCCTGGGGATGTTCCCCTGGATGTTCCCCTGGATGTTCCCCTGGATGTTCCCATGGATGTTCCCATGGATGTTCCCCTGGATGTTCCCATGGATGTTCCCATGGATGTTCCCGTGGATGTTCCCATTGATGTTCCCCTGGATGTTCCCATGGATGCTCCCCTGGATGTTCCCCTGGATGTTCCCCATGACTGTTCCCCTGGATATGTGACAGGGCCCCGCTGTGCTGGGAGCTGCAGCCTGCCACGAGAAGCAGAGAGCTGTGGCAGTCTGAGATGTGGCAGTGCTGTTCCCTCTGGAAGGGTCCCTTTGGAAGAGATGAGCTGGCACACACTGATTTTCACAACATTTCAGTGTCGGGACCATCCCTAAATCCCAGCCCCTGAGTCAAAGCCTGCCAAGGTTTTGGGGAGGCAGCGAGGTGGGAAGGGGCAGAAGCTGTTGGGGCAGCGCTGCTCCCCCAGGCCCTGCTCCACACCTCACTGCAAGGCTCCATTTCCCTTCCCTCTCTGCCATTCCTTCCTAGGCCAGGAGGAGACCCTGGTGGGATCTGAGCTCCACGGTGGCCAAGTGATTATTTATTGCAATCATTGCTTTCAGGTCCTTTGGCTCCTCTCTCTTAATTAGGCTGCAGGGTGTAATAAAGGTGATGGAAAGCGGAGGGAGCTGGAGCTGCTCAGGGAGGAGCTGCCACATCCAGCCTTGGCACTGGGCAGGAGGGCAGAGGGACCTCTGGGCTGAACTGCCCATCCTGGGCCCTGGAGCCAAACCCACTGCCCCGTGCCCTGCTGTCCTGGCACCCCAGGGCACCCCAGGGTATCCCAGGGCATCCCAGGGCACCTCAAGGGCACCCCCAGGGCACCCCAGGGCACCCCCAGGGCTCTCTGCCTGCAGGGATGGAGGACGCTGAGCACATCCCAGGCTGGGTGGAAGCCAGGCCTGAGGCAGAGCAGTCCTGCCCCTGCCCTGCACAAATATCAGGGAAGGAAGTTGAAATGAGCTTGTTTAAATGACATTTGGATCCCCTGCCCCAGGGACTGCTGCTGAAGCAGGGTGTGAATAGAGTGGCTGAGAGCCGAGAGCAGCTCTGCTCCAACAGTTATTGGAAATTTAAACCCACAAATGAAACAGATTCTCTTTGATGATGATGGAATCCATGGCCCACGTCCCCCAGCACCTCTCACTGCGTGCAGGGGCTCCTTGGACACTGATGGCAGCTGAAATGTTGCTGTTCCCTGCAGCTCTCCCTTCAGCCAGCTCGGATGGATTCTCTGGGTGCTGAGCAAGGCACCACCCTCTGCTCCCTGGGGTTTTTCCAAGGTGTGGGAGAGGTGAGAGATGAATCTTGAATATGGGAAAGAAATCAGCATCATTACCTGTCCCTCTGGGCAGCCAGAGCAGGCTCTGAAGCCACTTTGGCCAGGAGGAATTGGCTATTGACACCTTTCCCTGCAGAACCAGGGGATTCATTAATAAACAGGCTGATGGAATGTGTCTTTTTTGCTCCAAAACTCCCAGATTTGCTGCAAAAAGCCAAACGCCACTGAGCGCTTCCTCAGCCTCCATCACTCCCTTCCAGCTGCCCACACACAATATTTTTGGGTTATCAGGGTCATCTTTGGCAAAAACATGTCAGTCCTTTGTTCTGTCCCTGCTGTTTTAATGAGTACTTGGGGCTATTTAAAGAAACTTGACAGTTTCTAGACCTGAGCCTGTGCTGTGAGCTCGCTGTGCAGCATAATTTCAGCAGATCCTCCTCCTCCTCCTCCTCCTCCTCTTCCTCCAGCTCGGTGACTCTCACCTGCATGGCCAGAGGTGCCTGCCCTGGCTGATTGCAGCAGCAAGGGCAGGATGGGAGCAGGGCTGCAGCTCCTGGCTCCTTCCCGGGGCGCTGAGCTGCCTGGGACTTTGGGAAAAGAGATTAAAAAGGATTTGGGGCTTGGTCCAGGCCTCTGATGCCGCGCAGGGCAAAAGGGAGAGAGGCAGAAAGAGCACCAGAGAAAAACTATTTTATTTCAGTGCAAAAGTATCCACTTTAAATACCCTTTTTATTACATTATCTGCATAGTAATACTAATAATAGATCTTGTTGGCAGTTCTAATGAGGCTGGAGAATATAAAGTTTCCAATAAAGTTAATTGTTGCCTTTAATACTCTCATACATTTATACGTGGTAAATCTTTAAAGAAAAAGCACTCGTTTCTTTTCCATTAAGCACTCAGGAGTGGCCCAGCCTCTGGGGGCCCAGGGCTCATGTGCTGCTGGGTCAGGCACTGCCAAAAGAGCCGAGTTATCAGCGAGAAAAGCTCTGTCCAGGAGTGGAGTGGGAGCAGGCAGCAGCAGAGGGGATTTTCCTTCCCTGAGGCTGCCTCCTGCCTGGGATTCCTGCTGAGCAGAGTTTGTTTGCCCTGTGAGAGCCTCCAGGGACTCACAGCAGCAGCTAATCCTTTACTGAAAGCTCTGTTAGGCATTAGCTTGGAAAAACAACCACCAGCCACGCTCGGGAACCACGCAGGACCTTTCCAGCAGGAAAAGCAGCGTCAGGAATTGGCCTGCAGGGGAGGCTGGGAACATCCCCGAGTGCTCCAGCTGCCGGGGCTGGGGGCTGTGAAAAATGTGCATTTTATGATTGGCTTTTCGCAAATATTCAAATGAATGTTATATGTGTTGTGCTAGAAAGTGATGCTGTATTAATTCTCTTAAGTACTGTGTTAAATATCGTTTTAGGTTATTAAAAAATGTTAAAATAGAAACGATGCTATGTAAGGTATTTTTTTTAAAGAAAGGACTCGCACTGAGATAGCAGCCACAGGACACCTGGATCTTTCAGAGAAAGAGAATTTATTGCTCCCTTATCAGAAGAAATGAACTTCTGCCTGCCTTGAAGGCACCGTCAGGATTCAGAGGAAGCAGCTGACACTGCCCAGCCAGAATCCTGTGTTTGAATGGAATTTCTGCATCATGGATGAGGTGTATGAATATGCAACAGGCTGTTGCTTTTAAGGGTTAATCCTCTGTTCATGTGGGTCCATTTTTGGGCTTATACTGCCCAGAAAAAGGTACTCGGACTGTTCATAACTCTTTGTTTCTATTGTCTCATATTGTCCTAATTTGGATCGTCCAAATTATTATTACTATAATTGTATTACTATTTTTATAACCATTTTATTATTATTAAATTTTTAAAATTTTAAAAACAAGTGATTGGCGTTTTTCACAGGGCAGAGCCCCTGCTGGCCCTGCAAGGTCCCTTCCCTTCCCTTCCCTTCCCTTCCCTTCCCTTCCCTTCCCTTCCCTTCCCTTCCCTTCCCTTCCCTTCCCTTCCCTTCCCTTCCCTTCCCTTCCCTTCCCTTCCCTTCCCTTCCCTTCCCTTCCCTTCCCTTCCCTTCCCTTCCCTTCCCTTCCCTTCCCTTCCCTTCCCTTCCCTTCCCTTCCCTGGGGAATTCTCGGGGGAGGCTCCCTGGGCTGCTGTTCCTAACAGGTGGGTGGATAATTAAGTGTGCTTTATGCACTGTTTTGCTCGGTGTAATTGCAGCCTCCGTATAAATAATTCACATGGAATTATTTCACCGAGGACATCGCCCGCCTCCTCATCATTTCTTTACCGGGAATGGGCTCTGCCATCAGCAGCCGTGGTTTGCTCCAGGACCCTGCAGTCACTCACAGCCTGGCTGGGGAGATTGCTGTAAGTGGAATTGAGGGCTGCAGCCTGTCTGTCGGCTCTGGGAGGCTGTATGGGGGCAGCCAGCAAAAGGGGAATTGCTGATAATGATAAATAATTAAACAAAAGAACAGTGATGGATGGCACGGGAGCCCCGTGGCCCTCGGGCTCAGGAGGGACCTTGGGGGTGCTTTGGAGCCCACGAGCTCTGCTCCCATCACCCAGGGGCTGCCTCCCTCCCCATTCCCAGAGCTCAGGGCAGCTCAGGCTCTGTCTGGCCAGCTCAGGAGGTGATTTAGGGGTGATGGTCTCGTGTTCAGGCACAGCTGAGTGAGAACACAGGGACCAGACCCATCCTGGCACTGGCTGTGGCACCTCAGAGGGTGCAGCTGCCCCCGGAGCCAGAGCTCACCCCTGCCATCCCCGGAGCTGCAATCACTCGATGAACATTCATTAAGAAGAGGCTTCACACCACCCTGGGCAGCAGCTCCTGTGATTATCCCCACTGTACAACCCAGAAGCTCCAGCCTGGAGTGAATCAGCGACCTCTCCAAGGTCACCCAGCGTGTTGGTGACAGAGATGGATTCAGAGCCCAGGAGGGGGCTTCAAAAAACATCTCCTTATCTTTATTTTTTATTGCATTTAAAAATAAACCACGGTTATTAAATATCATAATACCCATAATAGATTTTAAACTTGAACCGCTTCCAGAGATGCTAAATGATAAATACAGCTATTATCAGAGGGAGCACTCAGAGAAATTGATAGCCAGCATTTGTTTAATGAGTGTGTGTGTACACACGTGTGGGGAGGGGGTGATTCTGGTGCCCTCCCAGAGAGGGTGGTCCTTGTGGAACAGGGAATTGCCAGCTGGGGCTGCTGAGGCCGTCCCAGGAGCTCCTGGCGACTCAGATCTGGTTTTGCAGGGTTTTATTAAAAACAGCAGAGCATCCCACGGTGCAGGGCTGCAGGGCTGGGAGGATGGCACAAGAGCAGGGCCAGGAGATCCCAGCTGCCCTGGGGATGAGCTCCATCAGCTGCCCCGGACACTTCAGGGGCGCTTCATGGACACCAGCCCAGGGTGCAGGGGGCTCAGCAAACACCGAGCTCCCTCTCCTTCAGCTTGGAGCTGTCCCTGGCCTGGCTCCCCAGGCCTCTCTCCCACCTTCTTGCAGTCTCCCTTCAGGTACTGGAAGGCCAGAATTGTTGGGCCTCAGGACCTCTTTGCATGCAGGAACAATCAGAAAAGTTCCGTTTTTAGCCCAGTTTGTCTTCTCTCTTCCTTGGCTGAGCTGAGCAACACCCCCAGCTCTGAGTGTGATTCAGGGGTGTTTCTGCCCGGGGTGCCCCCTCTGATATCCTGACACTGATGTTTCCTCTCTGTGCTCTCTTAATCTCATCTCCTCCAAAACTGCTTTGCCTTTACTTTCCCAGACTCTAAATATCCATTTGCATCCCTCTGCAATGCCCTGTTTCAGCTGCAGAGCGCTTACAGGGCAGGAATTCATGTCTGTGAGCTGTGCTAGCAGCAGGGATGGTGGGAGGCTGCTGGAGCTGCGCCCATGGCCCAGCCTGCCCTCCCTGCCCAGGAGCTGCTCTCTCTGTGCCTCCCTGGGATCGCTCTGCTCCTGGCAGTGGCAGCAGGGACGCGCCAGGGCTTTCACAGCTGCACCTCCCAGCAGGGACACAGCACTGGTGGCAGCAGGGGCGGCTCCGTGCAGGCTCTGCAGTGGCTCCCCCGTCCACCCTCGACCTGCCCCTGCTTTATTTATTTATGTTTCAGCAGAAGCACAATACAAATAAAGCACGGCCGTAAAAATGTCAGGGAAAGTTCAAACCTATTCATTACCCATTTCACTCCGATTAAAATTTCCATCAAGGCTGCTTGGTTTTGACTTGAGTTGCTTTCCTTTTAATGAGCTTGATCTAGAAAGTAAAAGATGCTAATTCATCCTTACATCTCTATCATCTCCTGGCTTTTGCTATATAAAGCATCAAGGTCGCATTCTGGGGAAATGTCTTTTTACCAAAGGTGCCATAATAATAATGAAGCAGCAATTTGTTTCAGCAAACTGCCTACAGTAATGAAGCTTAATTATAACCGTGTTATTAATACTGCTGCTTAAGGTAATTCACTTCTGAGCGGGGCGCAGAACAGTAAACTATAATTTAAACAAGAATCGAGACCTAATTTAAATCATCAGATCTGCTGTGGAGAAGGCAAACAGAGCTGGAGCTCTCCCTCTGCTGCCTCCATCACCAGCCTCTCCCCTCGCAGGGCTGCAGGAGCACAGAGAGCAGCCAGGAGCAGCTGCTGCCTCTTCCTGACCTCCACGTGCCTGTGAAACACAAAAATTTCCACGTGCCCTGCAGGAAAGGGGCTGATGGACGTGCTGGGATGGCTGTGCTGGTGTGGGCCTCCCAGAACTGCTCCCTGCCAGGCAGGAGCACCCCCTGCAACGCCCAGCCTCTGGGGAAACCCATGAAATGCCACTCTCGGATTTATATTTTTATGTCTTTCTTCCACTTTGTGATTTTAGGGCATGTGTGGAGGCTCGGGGTCCTTACAAGCTCCCAGTGCTTCCCACAGCGCTGCTGTCCCTCCTGTCTGTCCCCTGGTTCTGCTGTCCCTGGTTCTGCTGTCCCTCCTGTCTGTCCCCTGGTTCTGCTGTCCCCTGGTGCTGCTGTCCCTCCTGCTGTCCCCTGGTGCTGCTGTCCCTGGTTCTGCTGTCCCCTGGTGCTGCTGTCCCTCCTGTCTGTCCCTGGTTCTGCTGTCCCCTGGTTCTGCTGTCCCTGGTTCTGCTGTCCCTCCTGTCTGTCCCCTGGTGCTGCTGTCCCCTGGTGCTGCTGTCCCTGGTTCTGCTGTCCCCTGGTTCTGCTGTCCCCTGGTGCTGCTGTCCCTGGTTCTGCTGTCCCTCCTGTCTGTCCCCTGGTGCTGCTGTCCCTCCTGCTGTCCCTGGTTCTGCTGTCCCCTGGTTCTGCTGTCCCTCCTGCTGTCCCCTGGTTCTGCTGTCCCCTGGTGCTGCTGTCCCTCCTGTCTGTCCCCTGGTTCTGCTGTCCCCTGGTTCTGCTGTCCCCTCTGCCTGTCCCCAGCTCTCTTTCCCAGGCTGAGCATCCCCACCCAGCCCCGTCCCTGTCCTGTGCTCCCTCCCCGCTCCCTCCCTGCCAGAGGCACGCAGCCTCCTGTGAACTTCTCCACTCCTGGATGCTCTTTCCCGTCCTCCCAGGCCCCTGCTCCCCCTCTCTCCATAACAAGCTGCCTTCCTGCGCCCAGCTGCAAGCCCTGACATCCTCCTTCCCCGAATCCCTCATTATTTCTGCCTCCTCCCTGCACTCTCACCTCGCAGCCTCCCCTCCCCGCTGCACCCCTCGCATGGCTGCCCCGGCTCCGAGAAGCCAAATGACACGAGATGATGGCTCTGCTGTGCCGGTAATAGCGTTTCCTGTGCCATCACAGCGCTCCTCGCTCAGCCTGCCCGGGAGACGGAGCACGGAGCCCCCCTCGCCCTCGCTGTGCCCCCCGAGCGCGGCCTGGGGGATGCTTCCCTTCCTCCCTGGGAGCTGTGTCCCCCCGGGTCCTGGGGATGTTATCCCCGCTCCTGGCTCTGCCAGGTGTGGCTGCGCTCAACAGGCTGCCGGGGGAGGAGAGCTGCGGGAGAAGTAAATAGGTGGAATGTTTCTTCTTGGGCAGGGGAAAAAAGCCTCCATCACTGTTCCACTTGACTGCAGCCTCCCGCAGGCTGTTTCATCTCATATTATCTAAGCTCCAAGGGGGTGTCCAATTTGAGGAACAATAACTATAAAGTCATTTTCGGTCCCCCGCTGTGGCGCAGCACATGATAGCCTGTGTAAAGCAGCAAACAGCCTCGCTGGCCGAGCCGGGCTGGGGCCGAGCGGGGGGAGCCGGAGCCCGGGGCTCCTTTGGCACCGGGGGGCTCGGGGGGAGCCCCAGGGACCTGCCCGGACCTGCCGGGACCTGTCGGGACCTGCCCGGGGCTCCTTTGGCACCGGGGGGCTCGGGGGGAGCCACAGGAACCTGCCGGGACCTGTCGGGACCTGCCCGAGCCCGCGGCTCCTCCGGCCCGGGAGCAGCCAGGGCAGGGCGGGAGCCGCCGCTCCTGCGGGAAGGTCCCCGGGCCGGGAAGGTCCCCGGGCCGGGAAGGTCCCCAGGCCGGGGTGTGCAGCCGCTGCCCGGCAGCTCCGCCGCTTCCCTGCCCCGCGTTTCCCTCCCCGTTTCCCCCGCGGTGCCGCCGCCCGAGCGGCGCTGCCGAGGTCACGCCCGTGAATGCCCGTCCGGCTGGGCCAAGAGCAGGAAACTGGAGAGAGTAGGGCAGTTCAGTGTCCTGGGCTCAGCAAGGTGCTGGAACTGCTCCCTGCTCCGCCTCGGGAGGGTGTGGGGGTCCCCGGTGCCAGGGCAGCGCTGGGTGAGCAGGGGAAGCCGCTCTGCTCCAGTGCTGGTGGATTCTGGAGCGAGGATCCGCACCTGGAAGCGCCGATGAGCAGCTGGGATTCCCTTGCAGCTGGAAGAGCATCCCAAGGTGGGCCTGAGAGCCTCGTGCTCCCCGGGATTGCTCCCGCTGCAGATGAGGCACCCACGAGCCCCCTCCCTCCAAAGGTGGATGGAGATGAGCATCAGGAGAGGGAATAATAGTGGGTCCACCTGGTACGTGGGATTTGGAACAAATCCTTCTGCAGGCACGCTCTTGCTAGGGCTGCTTAAAGAATAAATGGAGTCAAAACGAGGAGCTCCGTGACAACTGATATGGATGTTCTCCACAATTCAATACTGGGGGAGAAGGATGAACCTATTACAGTAATTAACTTGTTGCACATCAAAGCAAATGTGCTAAAGCAGCTTTTCTATGCAGCAGTTCTATTCAGTGGAGGAAGAACCAGTAAAACCAGGGAATAAAGTGTGCCCTTCCTGCTGGCACTATCCTCTAGTTTCAAGGATCTCTCCCGAGGGATTTTAAACCTGTGACTGGCTGCAAATCCCTCTTCAGGCCCACTGGTACTCCCATGAAAGCCCCCATGGCTGCAGGGAAGGTGGTGGACAGAGCATCCTCATCTGTTCAGAGCAGCGCAGTCAGGCTGGATCTAATTTAAGACAGAGTTTGAGAAGAGGAGAAATAGTAGGTGCCAGGGACTTTGAGAAGAGCAGAAGTTTTAATTGGGTTTTATCTATTAGTTAATCAGGAAGTATTTCGGTGACAATTAGGTCACAGCCTCTGGCATAACTGTGAAGCAGCCATCCATCATTAGCCCTACCTGGGCTTGCAAAGTGGTATTTATGAGTTTCCAACTGGTGAAAAAGCCCTTCTAAGAAATTAAGGTGAAAAGCACATTCCTGACCATGGGGGGAGGGCTGTCAGCCGTGATTGATGGCTGGGAGTGGGGAAGAACAGCTGTTTATGGGGCCCAGCAAGGCCCAAACCCTCTGGGTGTCTGTCGGCAGCAGCTGGTCCTGAACGAGCTGGGCTCGGTTTGTCCTGAAAGGCTCGGTTTGTCCTGCAAGCTCGGTTTGTCCTGCAGGGCTGGGTCTGTCCTGCAAGGCTGGGTCTGTCCTGCAAGGCTCGGTCTGTCCTGAAAGGCCTGGTTTGTCCTGCAAGGCTCGGTTTGTCCTGCAGGGCTGGGTTTGTCCCGCTGGGTTGGGTCTGTCCTGCAGGGCTGGACTGGGTCTGTCCTGTAGGGCTGGGCTGGATGAGGCCGGGAGTGAGCCAGGAGCAGCCCAATCCCACGGGATGGAGCCATCCAGGTCTCCTTGGAGGCAGGAAAGGGGCAAGGGAAGGACAGCCTGAGCCAGAGCTGAATTACCCAGACGAGGAGGGGATAATCACATGGAAATTGCAGGTGAGATGAGGCCAGCCTGGCTTTGCAGCCCTGGGATGAGCTCAGGCACACAAAGTTTTCCTGTCTAAAACAAACACTGGGCTGTGAGGCCAGGCAGGCAGGAGCCCTTCTCTGTTAATTATCTGCATGGTGGAGGCTGCTCAGCTGCGAGTGAACCGAGCTGCCGGGCACGCTGGGAACATCCCTCCTCCAGGTTAAGTGGTAATTACACCTAATTAGCAGCAAATAAATATTTTATATGCTCTGGACTACTGCAAGTGACCAGCAGAAGCCTCTAAGTGCTGGAGAACTCCTCAGCAGCTGCAAGTCCTTGCTGCAGCCGTCCCGCAGGGTCCCCTCAAAGGCCAGCACGGCTCTTGCTGCTAATGCTGTAAATCCTGGCACAGCCCTGGAATTCCTGCTGCACCCTCTGTGTGTGTCCCAGGGATTCCCATGGCCCCAGTGTCTGTAAATCCTGGCACACCCCTGGAATTCCTGCTGCATCCTCTGTGTCCTGGGGATTCCCATGGCCCCAGTGTCTGTAAATCCTGGCACACCCCTGGAATTCCTGCTGCACCCTCTGTGTGTGTCCCAGGGATTCCCGTGGCCCTTCACGGCTCCTGGCAGGGAGGAGGGCTCAGCACCGCAGCTCTGCCTTGATTACGTTGTGTTCTGCAATAAACAGCAGCGAGTGTTCATTATTATTTAAACACCCCGTGCTTCCCCAGCCGTATTTGGGCGCCGTTTTTCCACAGCATATGTTGGAATTTACAGTAAGTGCAGCCGCTCCACAGTCAACATTTGGTTTCTCTCACCCACAGACTGCAGAGCTAATTAGGGGAGGTTTCCCCTCGTTATCCCGGGGAGGTCAAGCGCAGCAATTTGCATTTTGCAGAGATGCAGGAGCAGCAGTGGCAGAGCTCATCCGGAATGAGGCACAGACGTCCCAGCACGGGGCACAGGGGGCTCAGAGCCGCGGTCCCCAGGGGCTGGGGCTGGCCACGCTGCCCCAGACGATGCCACACGGTGAGGAGGAAGAAGGGGAAGGAGTGGGAGCCTTCATCTTGGCTGGAGAGAGAGATCACAGAGCCACAAAACCATTCAGGCTGTAAAAGACCTGGCGGGTCCAAGCTCTGCCTGAGCAGCACCATCTCACTAAACCGTGGAGATCTTGCTCTGAGCTGTCTCAGCACCCTGTGCTCCTCCAAAGGGAAATGTCAGACTTGACTGCAAAGCTTTGTACCCACAGCAGCCAAGGAAGGGCTGCCAGGGCTCTGTGCTGCCCCTGATGCTCTGCCCTCTGGCACTGTCCTGCGCTGAGCTCCCCAGGCACTGCAGGCTGGCCCGGGAGCAGGGTAGACACGGGCACTGGAGCCTGTCCTGCTGTGTTTGCACAGCCCACGGGGCGCAGCACCCAGGCACAGGCCTGCAGGCTGCAAACCAAGTGAAGCCTCCTCCCTGAGCCACCTCAGAGGGACACAGGGCTCCCCATCCGGGCTGCTCCAGCAATCCCTCCTCTCTGTGAGCACCCACAGCCAAAGGAAGGCTCCTCCTGAGCAGGGTCAGCCCTGCTGCTTGCTCCAGACCTGCTCTCCAGGTGCTCTCAAACACTGTTTAGGTATTTCCACATTAATTCCAAGGAGAAGGGCTCAAAAGTTCAGAATGGGAGAGAGGGATCTTTGATGTAGGAGGCTCTTGTCTCTGAAAAAAGCTTTATATTATTATGTAAAACATAAAGGGCATTCGTTAGGAAACTGTGCTGCTTAATTTAGGAGCTCTGTCTTCTCAGGCTCTTCCCCCTCCTTTGTTTAATGAGCGAGAGGGAGGCAGCATTGCTTGAGAAATGAACTTTTCACTCCCAGGCTCAAAGAGGGGGACTTGTCGTGGGAGCAGAGGTGACAGCGCAGCCTCACGGCCCTGAGCAGCTGGGGACACCTGGAGCAGGAGTGGAGGAGCTGAGGGGGGCTGGAACCCATGGGTGCCCACCTGCCCCAGCCCTGGCAGCGGGGCCGATGCCTGGCGAGGGTTCTGTGGGCACCCCCACCCTGCCAGGCCACCAGAGACCCCCAAAGTGCCCCAGAGCTGCTCCCCAGCCCTGCTGGGGCTGCTGCCAAAGGCGTAATGAGAAAAGCCCAGCTTCCCCAAACCAACAGGGAGAGCTGGGGGGCACCGAGGGGAGGCTGCTCACAGCACAGCCCTGGAGCCTGGCTGGGAGAGCATCAATCACACAGCCCCCCCTGCTCTCAGGGCTCCATCCATCCTGCCCTGGCTCCTGCAGCTCCAGCCAGCAGAACGGCACGGGGGACACGGGGGCTGAGCTGAGCCCAGCCAGGCTGAGCTGTGCGGGGCAGGTGCTGCTCCAGGCTCCCAGCAATCACCTCCAGTTGTTTCCCTAGCACAGAAATAGTTTGCTGCTCCACAAGGGAAGTTCACCAGGGTTTGCTGCTTCGTTTGTTTGTTCCGGTGCTGGTTTGGAAACGCTCCAAGGATGCTGGTGAAACAAAAGCTGCTCAGTTGGTGGTGCCTGGCTGTGCCTGGCCACCGTGGGGCTGGGCAGGTGGGGGGAGTTACCCTCCTCGTCCTGCCCCAGGCTCAGCACGGGCTCTGCATCCCCAGGAGCCCAGATCTCCTTTTGGGGCTCAGCCTGGTTCCAGACAGGGCTCAACAGCCCCATTCAACAGGGAAAAGCTGTTCCAATGAAGGAACACTCCAGTGCTGAAGGAAGGAGCCCTCCTGCCCTCCCCAGCCAGGTCCTGCCTCATCAATCCGAGCCCAAGTGATTTAGGAACGGCTTTGTCAGGCCTGCAAACTCCCCAGCACTGCATCCCCTGCCCAAGGGGAGCACTCCCAGCTGTGGAGGGGGACAGGGAGCAGGGCTGATGCACATTTGCTGCTGTGTCTTTGAAATATCACCCAGACCTTGCTGGAGAGCCCGTGTGCTCCCTCAGATGCACCCAGCATTGCTCAGAGAGGAGCAGCAATAATCACCACAACCCAAAGACAAAAATAAAATAAAATCAAAGGCTAATCCTAAAAACTCTCCTTTAATCTTTGTGCTTCCAGATGTTGTCTCCCTTTCATCTAGGACTTTGCTGTTCACTACAGTTACAGAAACCACAAGGCTGAAAGAGGGGAGGAAAAAAGAAGAGATTAAATTAATGAGCAGGTAAGCGGGTTTATCATTTTGTCTGATCCTTCCTTCCTTCCTGCTAATTTCTCTGAGCCAATTTGGGAGGCAGAGCCTGATGGTAACTTTGCCACAGACTGTTGTATCCCCTTTCTTCCTTCCATCATTTATCCCAATGATGATAATGTCTGATGGAGGGCAGTGCAGCGGGGGGTGTTGGCAGAGAAGAACATTTGCCTGCATAAAGATCATGAAATGGGTACTTTGGGCTTCTGGTGGCTCTGTCTGGGCTGTGCCGTAATGAGGCTGAAACGAGCAAGGGCACAAACGCTGGGAATGTGCACAGGGCTGGGAGAGGAGCACCAGAGTGCCCAGGTGCTGAGCCCTTGCTGGATCTCCCTATCTAATAAGCACTGAAGGTGCCCTGGGTGGCTGCAGCCGTTCCCAGCTGCCCAGCACAGCACCCAGGGGCAGGGTGGGTGCCAAGGGCGCTGCCAAGGGGCACAGGGGCTGCAGGGTCCCCTCGGGGTCACCCTGGGCAGGGGGTGCCATGGGGCACAGCAGGCTGGCACATCCTGCATTAACGGCTCATTAATCCCGAGGGTGAGGAGCCAAATGGGAGGAGATCAATGCAGCCTCAGTGGCAGCAGTTCCTGCCCAGGCTGGGCTGTGCCAGGCCGGGAGCGCTGCAGGAGGAGCGGCCACGAGTGCAGGGCAGGAAAGAGCCCTGGGAGCTCAGGGTGACGCTGCCATGGCTGCTGTCCATGCCCCTGGGGATGGGGGCACTGGGAGCTCCAGCTGTGGGCCTGTCTGGCAGCTGATGAAGCCTCAGCTCGTTAGTTCTGAGCTGGAGCAGCAATGGAGCTGGTGCCAGGCGTGCGGGTGGCTCCCGGCTTTCCCACTGCCTGTGCCAGGGCTGGAGGGAATTGTCCTGGGGCCTCGCCACCCTGAGGGTCAGCAGCCAGGCCTGGCAGTGCTCACCCAGCCTGGTCCATGGCCCTCCTGGCCCTGCCCTGCTCTCGCTGCCTGGCCTTGCACGCTGCTGCAGGGAGGGAGATGAACGCTCGCTCAGCAGAGCATTTGCCAGGAGGGCACTTCCCCACCAGACAGGAGGGTTCATAAATCCTCCAGCCCCGTCCAGACAAGAGCAGATTACTGCCTGCCCTCGATGAGTTTTGCTCAGAATTGAATTACAGGCTCTGCATAAGCCCCTGTGGGGACAGGTCCTGCTCAGGGAGCCACCTGCACCCTCCCACACCATGGATGGGCTTCTCCCCTGCCTCTGCCATCCCCCTGAGCCCCTGCAGCCCCTGGCAGCGGCAGGAGGAGAGGCCCCAGCCTGCTGATCCTGGCTGGGGATCTCTGAGAGCCGCCCTGTGCTTGGATCCACGCTCAGGACCAGCTCCTCTTCCTCTCCTGAGCTTCTCTTCCTAATGATGTTTGCTCCAAAGCTGTGTTCCCCTTGGTTCCTTCCACCTGCTGCCTCCTTCCAACCCAATTAGTGCTTTGTTGGTGGTTCCTTGAGTGTCAGTGACGGTGTCCATGTGCCCCTGGCTTTGAGGTCGGTCCCTCAGCCCCCGTCAGGCACTGTCTGACCCATCCCTGTTTCATCTTCTCTTGCTGGTGCTGCCTGGGCTGCTCGGAGCTCCTGGAGCTGACTCCAAAGTAGAAAGCTTTTCAATTAAGAAACTTTTATTTTTTTAGGACTCATTAAAAGAGAGAGAGAGAAAGAGAGAGGGTTGTTTTTTTCCTCCTTTGTGGTAATTATTATTAATGGCCTTTCTTTTTAGCAGGGGTTTGTTACCCCGGTGCAGGAGGGGGATGCTGGCAGGCTCTGGCACAGGGGGTGTAACTGGAAGTGACGGGGAACGATGTCTCCTACATGATTTCATTAGCAGGAGAGCACATCTGAGGGAATGCACGATTCCCAGCAGCTCCTATGTCGTGCAGCACTGCAGGGCTGGGGAGAGGAGGGAGCTGAGAGCTGGGCACGAAGAGCCTGGCCGTGCCTGCATCTCCCACATCTCCTGCTGGGGACAGCAATCCTCCCCTCCCAGAGAGCCTTCGGCCCTGCCAGCACACCCAGCCAAGCTGCCGGGCTCAGCCGAGGGCAGCTCTGGGCAGGGAACCCCCCGTGCATCCTCTGCAGAGCAGAAAGCAGAAAATGGGACAGGTCTCTGGGAGCCCACTCTGCCCTCAGCCTCGCTGGGAAGGCAGGCTGAGCAGGTGGCAGCTGGTGCCAAACGTGCAGCTCCTCTGCTCCTGGGCAGGAGGGGCTGCCCGGGGCGGAGAGGAGCAGCAGCTGCTCTTTGGGGGAGGAAGGAGGTGCCAGGGGCTCCCACAGCACTTCCCTGTGCTTTGTTCTGCTTTGGGTAAATCCCATTTTCTGAGCCAAATCTGCAAAATGAGGCTGCACTTAAAGAAATTAAACCCCTCCTGTGCCCCGTGCTGCCAGAGCATTGGGAGCAGTGACAGTGCCACGGCTCTTTGGGGCTGCAGAATCCAGGGATTGGCCCTCACCCAAACGGGGCATCCCCTGCCCACCCCAGGCTCTGCTCTCCTCATCTGGGGAACCCTGGTCCGAGCTCTCTGCAAACCCAGCTGGCATCGGCTGCCTCAGGATGGCTTTGCCACAGGTGACAGCAGAGACCTGCTTTATTATTCTTCTCTTATGATCTTTCTAACGAAAGCTGAGGCTCTGGAGAAGGATGGCGAGGCCTTTCCCTGACCCCACCAAACTCCCTCATTGCCCTTCAGGGATGGGCAAACACCCAGTGATAAACACTTGGCTAATGGGCACGGCTCCACAGCATAAACATCACCTCCTGCCCGCACTAATCGTCCTCCTTGTCACCGCTCCTCGCACAGTGACAAACGCTCGGGTTTATGGAGAGCAGCTCCCCCTGCCACTCCTCAGCCATCCCTCAGCCAGGGATGAGGCCCGGGGAGAGCCTTCCCTGCTCCGTCTCCACCTGGCTCATCCATAACAGCCAGCCCAGACCAATTTCTCCCCCAGGCATATTTTCCCAGCCAAAGCCACTTTGTTTCCTGGAGCAGGAGCAATATTTATCCTTCCCTGTGCTGCGAGCCCGAGCGAGCGCTTGATAGAATTAAAAGGCAACTCATTTAAAAGCAATGCAAGAGCAGCAGTTGGATTACCTGGGAAACTCATGGCTGCAGGGTCATTTTCCGGTAATAATTTGCTGTGGACTTAAAATATGACCTTGTGTTTCTTGTGCTGGAGCAGAAGCTGGCCAGGCTCACAGGGCTCAGGAGATGGATGGGTGCCCACACGGTCCCAGAGTCAGGAGTCTTGTTTGCAGGGCTCTTGAAAGGAAGTATAAAGAAAAAAAATCGAATCCCAAGTGCTCAGCGGAAGATAAGGAAAAAATCCCCAACCTGTTAGAAACTTCAGAGGCCTGGAAGAGGAGAAGCCGAGCAGAGTGTGGCAGTGAGAGCAGCAGAAAGGAAAGCGCTGACCTCTGGCCCTGGCAATAGCGAGGATTTCTTTAGATATAAAGAAGAAAGAAAGACTGTGATTGCTGGTAATGTGCTGTGAAAGAAACATTTTCTTCTCAGCCTCCAACCTGCCAATTGAGGCGTGAGCTGAGGAGCAGGACACGGCCCGGGAGGCTCCGAGCTGCTGCTGCTGCTGCAGCCGCCCCAGCCCCGCGGGCATCCCGCATCCACCGGGGCTGCTCCAGCCTTCCAGAGCAGCCAGAACCCAGCAGGCACAGCCCTGCTGCCCCAAAGGAGCCCCAGACCTGAACTCTGCCCTCCCCACCCCGGGACAAGTGTGCTGGCCTGGCAGGACGCAGTGATTGTCGCATCAGAGGCTCTGCTCTCCCTTGGAAAGCAAAAAAAGCACCAAGATTTACCTGGAAGGTTTGTCAGGAAGGAAATCAAACCAACTCCTAACAAACCCCTCTTCAGAAATTATCTCACTGAGTTAATGATGTAAGAAGACTGCAAGATCCAGCTGGGTGAAAAAAATCTTCCAGCTGAGATTCTCTAACAGCTTCCCGTGGTGAGGAAGTTATTAAAAATCCTGCCCTGGAGAAGGCCCCTCTCTGTTACCAACTCCCATCGCCCAGGTGACGATTCAGAGATTTTCCGAGGTGTTTTCAGTAAAGAAAACTGATTTATAAAATAATAGTAAAACCCCCCCTATCTTGGCCGCTCTGCATGATTTTCCCTAGTCTCCATTTTTTTCAGCTGAAGCTGCAGTAAAACTGAAGAATCATTTCCCATGTTTAACCAGTGGGTTTCGTGTTGGAGCGCCTTTGAGACGCCTGCCCTCCAAAATACATGGCATTGCAGAAGAAAAACAAGGAAAAAAAGACAAGGAACGGTGGCATTTGGGCATTCCAAGGGAGCACCAGAAGAAACCAGCTGAGCTTGGTGGGGGTAAAATCTGCTGGTGCTGCAGGATGGGTGCAGGAGCAGTGCAGAACAAGGGAGGGCAGGGCTGGAGACCCTTTTCCCCCAGCGCTGGGTTATGGTCCCCAAGCCCCCTGCAGCCCTCCAAGCCCCCTGCAGCCCTCCTTGTCTGCAGGCAGGCCCGGGAGCCATCCTGTCCCTCAGCACACCTGCCTGGGTGTGGATCCATCCCCTTGGAAAAGCCATCAGGGGCTCACATGGTGCCACTGTGGGCGCCAGCGTCACCCACAGCCAGAACAGCGAGAAGAGGCCTGAGGGGCGCCCAGGTGTGCACAGGGGGTGGCAGAGCCCACAGGTGGTTTTGCCCTACAAAGCCACGTCCTTCCCTAAAGCTGGCAGCCTGCGAGGGTCCCCGGCTCCCTGTCAGAACATCCCAGCGAGCCTGTTGGGCTGGAAATCGCTGCCTGCTGGGCACCCAGGACAGCAGATTGGACCTAACTTTGCTCCAGAGAGCCAATTAGTGCAAATCTGGCCAGGTAATTACTGCTGATCAGGTGCTGCGGCTGTCTGGGGCAGATGAGGCTCCGAAGCCATCTCTGAAGGCAGTGGCAGCTGTTTGATGGCCTCACTTCCATCCCCAGAGCCCCTGGGAGGTGCAGCCTCGGGCAGGGAGCAGGCAGAGCTGTGGCTGTCCCTGAGGAGCTCCCTGAGGTGCCTCTCAGAGCTTCCCTCCGCTCCAGCCTCCACCAGAGCTGGGCATCTCCTCCTGGGCTGACAGGGCCCATCCTGCTCCTCCTGCTGCAGCAAACTCCAGCGGGCAGGGTGTACCTGCTGGGGGGCTGCACTGCTCCTGGAGGAGGACAGGGGGTGCTCAGAGCCCAGGAGGATGGAGGCACCCAGAGCTGGGGGGGCTCTGAGCCTCTCTCTGCTGCCTTTGTCCAGGCCATGGGGATGCTGTGAGTGCTCCAGCCATGCCTGTGGTTCAGGATTCCCTTGATGAGGAGGGAAGGGACCCGAGCAGATTTGATTGTGGAGGAGAAAAGAGGATTTTGGCAGAGGATGGAGTGCTGGGTGGGGCTGTCAGCCACGTCAAACTGGATCCACTTCCCTGAGCAGGAGGGAAAACGGGGTCAGGCACTGGCCCACGTGTTTGGGCTGCTCATGTGGGTGCAGCTGATGCCTCTGAGGGCAGCACGTCCCCCCTCTGGTGAGCCCCAGAGGGCTCTGCAGGCTGCCCCAGGCTGCTGCCCTGCTCCAGCCCCAGCAGTGGGATGAGATCATCCTTCCCACCTTCTGAAACCCGAAGCTGAGGCTCGCTGGGAAAGTCTGGACTCATTCTGAGGAGGCCAGGGGATATTTGGATGTAACTGGCTGGAGCCATCATTATGAAACCAGGACCATATAACACCAGGAACAGAGCAGTAAAGGATCCTAAACCTCCCTGACGGTTCTGGTGGTTAATGTCTGCCTGTAGCTTAATTACACCATCAATTCCATTAAATAGCACAGTAACAACCTGGAATTTAATGAATACATAGAAAAGAATAAATTGGACTCACAGTGTAACTGATATTCCTTTATGGAATCAGAAGAAGCTGAAACACAGGTTCAGTTTCTTTTTAGTGAAAGTAGAGAAAGAAATAAATTAAAATTAAAGGTTTGAGCTGTAGCAGCAGTGGCTCCAAACCTGTGGGGCCTTGGGGTGGCCCTGCCCAGAGGCTGTGACAGCCCATGCAGGGCACGGATGAAAGCAGAGGCTCCCAAAAAGGGGCACGGCTGTGGCAAAGGCAGCCAGGTGTGTGTGCCACCCCTGGCCCCAGCACGGAGCCGGCTGTGCCAGCACTGCCAGGGTGGTGCTGATGCTCTGCATCCTCTCTGAGGCCACAGGCACATCCCTTCCTCCCCCTGTCCTTCTTAACTCCACGTTTTGGTGACAGACGCGTTTGCTTTTTTTGCTTAAATAACCACGCACTGTTTGCTCTCGAGGTGTTGGAGCACCCGGACGAATTTCCCCCGTGTTGACGAGGAGCAAACAGTCCAGCAGAACAAGCAATGTTTGCACAGGAAATCCAGAGGTGTTCCCGTGCCGCGGCTTCACGGAGAGGGGACCGCGACACTGCGGGCTCTGTGTCACCGTGAGCCTGACCGAACAAGCGCAGCACCGCCGCCTCCTCCTCCTCCTCCTCCTCCTCCTTCTCCTCCTCTCGCCAGGAGCACCCGAGCGGCGGCTGCTCCCGTTTCCAGGCAGGGATGCGCTGGGCAGGGCAGGGACAGAGAGCAGAGGTCCCGAGCTCCAGATTATCCCGAGAGGAGCAGGAGCAGGAGCAGGACAGGGAGCAGCGCTCCCAGATTCCAGCCCAGCCTCCCCGAGCTCCAGATTGTCCCCAGAGGAGCAGGACAGAGAGCAGCGGTCCCAGATTCCAGCCCAGCCTCCCCGAGCTCCAGATTATCCCGAGAGGAGCAGGAGCAGGAGCAGGACAGGGAGCAGCGCTCCCAGATTCCAGCCCAGCCTCCCCGAGCTCCAGATTGTCCCGAGGGAGCAGCAGGAGCCGGGCAGAGGCCCCGCTCGCTCCCGCCCGGCTCCGCGCATCCCCTGCCCCGGGCTCGCAGCCGCCCCCAGCCCTGCCCTGCCTGAAGCCGCTCCCGGGCTCCCAGCGGATTTTTCGCTTTAGACCCAGCCGCGCTCGGTGTTTGCTGAGGCTCGGCATGTGCACGAACGGAGTGCCCCGCTCCGGGCAGCCTCTGCGCGCCCCGGCATCAGCTGCAGGCAGGGGCGCAGCCGGGCAGCCTCCTGTCCCTGATTTGGGGGTGCAATGTCCCCCACTGCGGGTACGATATCCCCCTTTGGGGGTACAATATCCCTCTCTGGGGGTACAATATCCCCCTTTGCAGTACAATATCCCTCTTTGCAGTACAATATCCCCCTTTGGGAGTACAATATCCCCCTTTGGGGGTACAATATCCCTCTTTGCAGTACAATATCCCCCTTTGGGGGTACAATATCCCTCTTTGCAGTACAATATCCCCCTTTGCAGTACAATATCCCCCTTTGCAGTACAATATCCCTCTCTGGGGGTACAATATCCCCCTTTGCAGTACAATATCCCCCTTTGCAGTACAATATCCCTCTCTGGGGGTACAATATCCCTCTCTGGGGGTACAATACCCCTCTTTGCAGTACAATACCCCTCTTTGCAGTACAATATCCCCCTTTGCAGTACAATATCCCTCTTTGCAGTACAATATCCCCCTTTGGGAGTACAATATCCCCCTTTGGGGGTACAATATCCCTCTTTGCAGTACAATATCCCCCTTTGCAGTACAATATCCCTCTCTGGGGGTACAATATCCCTCTCTGGGGGTACAATATCCCCCTTTGCAGTACAATATCCCCCTTTGCAGTACAATATCCCTCTCTGGGGGTACAATATCCCTCTCTGGGGGTACAATACCCCTCTTTGCAGTACAATACCCCTCTTTGCAGTACAATATCCCCCTTTGCAGTACAATATCCCTCTTTGCAGTACAATATCCCCCTTTGGGAGTACAATATCCCCCTTTGGGGGTACAATATCCCTCTTTGCAGTACAATATCCCCCTTTGCAGTACAATATCCCTCTCTGGGGGTACAATATCCCTCTCTGGGGGTACAATATCCCCCTTTGCAGTACAATATCCCCCTTTGCAGTACAATATCCCCGTTTCCGCGCCCCTGGCGAGGCGGGGATGCGGCGGGCGGCGGTGACCGATGCGCGGGGCTGATTGCCTGGATGGCGATGCTGAAAGGGGTCGCGACTCCCTAAGTGCTCGTCAGGATGAAGGATGGCAGCCTCAGACAGCGAGACACTTCCCTCCTCTCCCGCAGCTAATGAGTGCTCTGGCGGCCAGGGCTGCTGCTGCTTTTAGTTTACTTTCCCTTTGTTATTTCCCTCCCTGCTTATTTGTTTAATTAATTTATTTGTTTTAGGTTTCTCCCTCCTTTCTGCCCCCGACCCCCCCTCCATCCTTTCTCCGCTTTCCCTCTGACTTCTGCAGCTTTTTGTGTTGGATCCCGAGCAGTTAGCGCTCTGAACATTTAATTGGGCATTTGGATGGATCCTGAGAGCTGAGCCTGTGCTGGAGCTGGGTGCCCCTGGCCCTGCTGCTCTCTCCCAAGGCCACTCTGCGGTGGGCAGGGGGACACGGGAGCGCCCAGGGGGACACGGGAGCGCCCAGGGGGACACGGGAGCCCCCAGAGGGACACGGGAGCCCCCAGAGGGACACGGGAGCCCCCAGAGGGACACGGGAGCCCCAGAGGGACACGGGAGCCCTCCCAGCCCCCGGCAGCAAGGATCCCCTGTTCCCAGCGGGATGGGTGGAAGTGCCATTGTCAGACCGAGCCTCCCCGGCTGCCTCTCCCCGGAGCCAGGCCCGGAATGAGCTGCAGGGAGGGGATCCTGATTTCTGTGCAGGCACTCACGGGCAGCATCCATGGAGATCGCAGGCAGGATGGAGGGGGCAGCGCCTGTGGGGCTGGGGGCTCAGAGCAGGGGCTCAGAGCAGGGGCTCAGAGCAGGGGCTCTGGTGCTGGGGTCACAGAGCTGCTGAGGGAGGCTCGGGGCAGGAGGAGGGGATCTCTCCAAGTGTGGCTTCCTGCTCTTCCCTGTTTTGCCTCTCTGCCTTTCAGAAATGAGCTTTTCCCGGCTTCCCAGGCGATTCTGGCGACTCTGCCCTGGCAGGATCCCCGACCTCGGTGTCCTTTGGGGCCCAGAGCAGCGACTCTCTGTGTCTGCACTCTCTGAGTGCTCCTGGGGACACCTCACGGGCTCCTGGCAGTGCCACCCGTGCTCCCAAAGCCCCAGGGCGGGCCCAGGCACCTGCAGGGGCTGCTCAGCACCACCTCAGGCCATTACAGGTTTTCCTTCCCTGCTCCACTGAGGTCATTTGTTTTCCTACCTTCTTTGATCGCATCTTTTTCCTCCTCCTCCTCCTCATTCCGAACCCCAGCTGCTCCTGCCCGTGTCCAGGACATGATCCCAGAATGTCTTCCATGTCTCCCGTGAGTCCTGAGACATCCACAGGAGCTGAGGGAGGAGGAGGAGCTGGCAGAGATGCTGTGGTACCTGGGCAGAGCCAGAACTCCCCAGGCACTTCCCTGAGGAGGGGCTGCCCAAAGCAGGGAGACCCCAGTGACCCCTTTTCATCTCCTACTGGACAAGTGAGCGCTTGAGGAAGGGCTGCCTCCCCTGGATTTGCACAGAAAGGCTCAGAAGTGTGAGCAGGCACTAATAAATTACTCCCTGCATTGACAGTTTGAGGCTTTTTTTTTTTTCCTACTGTAAAACAAGTAAAAAATATGCCAGGCTCATTCTTGCTGCTTTTTTTTTTTAAAGGATCGGTTAGACACAGGGACTCCAGAGTGAATAAACTGGGATTTATGTCCCCGTCAGTCGGATCCTTAAACTTCCTAAGTGCTTAAAACATACACATTTTAACTTGAAAAATTACCAGGTTTGTCTAAGGGAAAATTTCAGCATAAAACAGGAAACTCATTTGAAGGGAGAAATTCTCCAATGAAGCGAACCCAGGCAGTCATAAAAAAGTTAAACCAGGCATAAAGGGAAATGTCAGATGTGTGGGAGAGCCAGATGTCTCTCTATTTTTTTCTCTTTTTTTTATATTTTTATAACCTAGATCAGATTATAGGAGAATATATGAATGTATCTCACAGGGAGGGGGATGCAGCATGAGGAGGAGGATTTCGTTCCCAGCCTGTAACTTGCTGTAACGTGGAGCACTCTACAAAGAAAAACATTTTTTTATTTCTAAATAAAGCACTTTAGAGTGACACATTTATTGCTGGCAAAGAATTACTCAAATAAGAGACATTGTCAGCTATTTATTTTAAAAGCTTTTTTTTTTTTTTTTTGAGTTTGGGGAAAAAAGAAAGATCAAAACCCCTTTCCATTCTTCACAATATTCCCTTAAAAGCTTTAAAATAAAGTGGGGTTTTTTTGCTCCTGGGTTGCCTCTTTGGTGTCTCTGGGGCTCTGCAGCACGGGGAGCCTGCGGGGAGCTGGGGTGTGATGTTCCCCCTGGGCAGGCTGGGCTGCAGCCAGGGGCTCTGCCCTTGCCAGCGTGGGCATTTCCCAGGAGGGACGGGAATGGGGAGGGGTCTGGAGCTTTGCCAGTGGGGATGCAGCAGAGTGAATGCAGCAGTCCCGGTCTGTCCTGGGGCAGGAGCTTCCAGGGCTCTGCACAGGCTCCCGTGGGGCACTAACCCAGAGCAGTGTCCAGGGCAGTGCCCAGAGCAGTGCCCAGAGCAGTGTCCAGGGCAGTGCCCAGAACAGTGCCCAGGGCAGTGTCCAGAGCAGTGCCCAGAGCAGTGCCCAGAGCAGTGCCCAGAGCAGTCCCCAGAGCAGTCCCCAGAGCAGTGCCCAGAGCAGTGCCCAGAGCAGTGTCCAGGGCAGTGCCCAGAGCAGTGCCCAGAGCAGTGTCCGGGGCAGTGCCCAGAGCAGTGACCGGAGCAGTGTCCAGAACAGTGCCAAGGGCAGTGCCCAGAGCAGTCCCCAGAGCAGTCCCCAGAGCAGTGCCCAGAGCAGTCCCCAGAGCAGTGCCCAGAGCAGTGCCCAGAGCAGTGTCCGGAGCAGTGTCCAGAGCAGTCCCCAGAGCAGTCCCCAGAGCAGTGCCCAGAGCAGTGCCCAGGGCAGTGCCCAGAGCAGTCCCCAGAGCAGTGTCCAGGGCAGTGTCCAGAACAGTGCCCAGAGCAGTGTCCAGAACAGTGCCCAGAACAGTGCCCAGAGCAGTGTCCAGGGCAGTGCCCAGGGCAGTGTCCAGAGCAGTGTCCAGGGCAGTGCCCAGGGCAGTCCCCGGAGCAGTGCCCAGAGCAGTGCCCAGAGCAGTGCCCAGAGCAGTGCCCAGAGCAGTGTCCAGAGCAGTGTCCAGGGCAGTGCCCAGAGCAGTGCCCAGAGCAGTGCCCAGGGCAGTGTCCAGAGCAGTGCCCAGAGCAGTACCCAGAGCAGTGCCCAGAGCAGTGTCCAGAGCAGTGCCCAGAGCAGTGCCCAGAGCAGTACCCAGAGCAGTGCCCAGAGCAGTGTCCAGAGCAGTGCCCAGAACAGTGCCCAGGGCAGTGTCCAGAGCAGTGCCCAGAGCAGTGCCCAGAGCAGTGTCCAGAGCAGTGTCCGGAGCAGTGTCCAGGGCAGTGCCCAGAGCAGTGCCCAGAGCAGTGCCCAGAGCAGTGCCCAGAGCAGTGCCCAGAGCAGTGTCCAGAGAAGTCCCCAGGGCAGTGTCCAGGGCAGTGCCCAGAGCAGTGTCCAGGGCAGTGCCCAGAGCAGTGCCCAGGGCAGTGCCCAGGGCAGTGTCCAGAGCAGTGCCAAGGGCAGTGTCCAGGGCAGTGCCCAGAGCTGCTCCCTGTCCCTCCCCAGGACCTGCTCCTTTCCTGGGTGCCACGGGCTGGGACAGCCCCTTTGGGTCCGTGCCCACGGTTTGGGGCTCAGTGTGGGGTGAGAGCTGCTCTGCTGGGCTGTCTGAGGCTTTGGGGGTGATGGTGTTTGCAGGGTCCCAGGATGAGGGAAGAGACCAGGATCTGACTCCATGGTTCAGAAGGCTGATTTATTATTTTATGATATATGTTCTATTAAAACTATACTAAAAGAGTAGAAGAAAGGATTTCATCAGAAGGCTGGCTAAGAATAGCAAAAGAAAGAATGATAACAAAGGTTTGTGGCTCTGACTCTCTGTCCGAGCCAGCTGGACTGTGACTGGCCATTAATCAGAAACAACCACATGGGCCAATCCCAGATGCCCCTGTTGCATTCCACAGCAGCAGATAACCATTGTTTGCATTTTGTTCCTGAGGCCTCTCAGCTTCTCAGGAGGAAAAATCCCAAAGAAAGGATTTTCCATAGAAGATGTCTGTGACATTTGGGAGATGAGGGCTCCTGTGTGGGCACACTCTGGGTGCCAGGGCTGCCAGCACGGCCAGGGCACGGGGCAAACGCCCAGCCTGGAGGGTTTGGAAGCCGTGGTGCCTCCAGCAGGGCTGGGCAATGTGAAACACCTCATTCCACAGCCCCAACACCGAGCCCTGCCTGCAGCCAGGGCCTTCAGTGTCAGTCCCTGCAGGAGCTCCCACTTCCCTCTCCACCAGCGCAGCTTCAGCGCCTTCCTCAGCCCGAGACGAGGTTCTCCTCTCCCTCTTGGGGACAAAAAGAGATGGAAAATAGCTCTTTCCACGGCAGGCTGCAGAGAACATCCCTGGCTGCACACGGCAGGTCTGGCTGAGCCCTCAGAAGGGCATCCCTGCGTCCTGGCAATGGCCAGAGCTGCTCCAGAGGGGCCAGGGCAGCTCCTTTGTGTGATGGAGCCCTCAGAAGGGCATCCCTGCATCCTGGCAATGGCCAGAGCTGCTCCAGAGGGCCCAGGGCAGCTCCTTTGTGTGATGGAGCCCAGAGGACTCAGGCAGAGGGAAGGAGCCCAGGTGGAGATGCAGGAGGCCAAGGGATCCCTGCCTTGCCCTCTCCTCCCTGTCTGACTCCAAACCACCTTGAATTTGTCCACACTGCTCTGGATTTGTTGTTTCATTAGCTTTTCAGCTCAGATACTTTCTTTCCCCCATAGATTATTCTATTCCTCTGGCTTTCCTCCTCTCCTGCTCCTTTTGCTCTATAATTGGATCATTTGCAGTTTATAGGAAGGATGAGAAACAAAAGGTATTGACAACGTGAGCATTCAAAATTATATGTCAAGCTCAAAAAAAGGAGATGAAAAGAGAATCTGGATCCTCTTTCTTTGCATTTTGATTTCTGAACCTGCAGAGCTCATTAGTTTCCTGTGATTGGGGTTTTTCTTTGTCTGTGGAAACCAGAAACCTACTTTTAACAAGAGCTGTAGTCAGTCGACTCCAGAGATGAGAAACAGTGAAGTAAAAGCCCGTGGTAAGTGCTCAGCATTAAACTTCTCTTCTGGCACAGTTTTACATCCAGGCCCAAAGCTTTTCCCACTGACCCCTGAAAAGCACAACCAGCTATTCTCCAGAAGAAAACAAATGAAGATTTTATTGTCGATCCCTTCTACCTACCAGCACCTGCCCACGAGGGTGGCACAGCACCAACCCCTCGTTCCCAGAGAAAGGGGAGCTCCCTGCAAGCCCCAGCTGCAATTCCCAGGCTCCAGCCTCACTTTCCGCTGCCACCTCTGCCAGGCTCCATCTGCAGAGCTGCTGGGGCTGGGGAGGCTGGGCTGGAGCTCAGAGCTGGGCAGGCTCTGTGGAAAGCAGGGCTGGAAGGCAGGGCTGGAGCACAGCTCCGGCTGCATTCGGGACGCCCTGCCAGCCCTGACCGAGGCTCAGACCAATTACTGCTGGCGTGAGCCCAAGCCATCCATCTCAGCAAATTTCCCTCCAGGGGCCACCCCATTAGGAGCAAATAACTAATTATTGCTGTCAGCTTTAATAAAAAAACATTAGTTGAAAGATATTCCCCCCCCCTTCCCAACTTTCCATTGCTGTATAAATTACAGGAGACAAAACTAACTTCTAAATTGAGTAATTCCAGACATTTGTCAGACTCCAAGAAATGCTTTAATTAGCGCTGGTTAATAAAGTGTTTAGGTAATTAGGAGAACATTTGTCCTGCCTGTGCAGATTTTTTTCCTCTTGCTTACAACAACTCAAAAAAAATTAATTGGAGTCCAGGCTTCAGGAATTACAAGGCTTTTGTGGTGCTTTCTTGGTGAGACCGTTAATGATTCTGGGGGGAGTTGCCTGTAGTGATGGAATTCTGGAATTCTTCCGTCCCCTTTCTGGCAGTTTTGTGTGACGTGGGGAGCAGGAGCTCTCGGGGATGGATCAGCCCCAGCACTGATTCCCTGCAGGGTGTCGGGCTCAGGGAGCGTCTGTGTCTGCAGCACGGGGCTGTGCCAGCCACAGCGGCGCCCTGGCTCTGCTCCTGGGCTGGGGCAGGAGCTGGGCTGAGCTGGCAGCCCACAGAGCTGTCACCCTGCCAGGAGCTGGCACTGCAACCCCGGCCCCACCCTGGTGCTGCTGCTGCCGTGGCGATGTCCCTGGCACAGCCTGCATCCCATCCCTGACACATCCCTGGCACAGCGTCTGTCCCATCCATGGCACATCCCTGGCACAGCCTCTGTCCCATCCATGGCACATCCTGTGTGTCCCATCCATGGCACAGCCTCTGTCCCATCCATGGCACATCCCTGGCACAGCCTCTGTCCCATCCATGGCACATCCCTGGCACAGCCTGTGTGTCCCATCCCTGGCACATCCTGTGTGTCCCATCCCTGGCACAGCCTCTGTCCCATCCCTGACACATCCCTGGCACAGCCTGTGTGTCCCATCCATGGCACAGCTTCTGTCCCATCCATGGCACATCCATGGCACAGCCTGTGTCCCATCCACGGCACATCCTTCATCCCCTCCATGGCACATCCTGCACCCATCCCTGGCACATCCTGCACCCATCCCTGGCACAGCCTGTACCCCATCCCTGGCACCCCCAGCATGCCCCCCATGGTGTTCAGAGCCCAGGGCAGCCCGAGCTGCTGGAGGAGCCCAGGGCTGCTGGGGGCCCAGCTGTTGGCCACGAGCAGGATCTGCTCAGGCTGCAGGAATCAGCCCTGCCGTGGCTATACAAGGTCTGTGCTGGGAGCACTGAGCGCTGAGGGGAGCTCTGAGTGCTGCAGGGAGGGCAGGAGCACTGGGGAAGGGTTATTTTTAGCAGTGTTAGATAACAGGGCTGCGGAGAGGTGGCTGCTGGCAGACTTGCAGCAATTCCTCTGGAGCAGAGCACGGAGTGGGGCATGGAGGTGAGGCTCTTTCCTGCTCACCGAGCCCACACTCCTCTGGAGGTTTCCACCTTGCACTTGTGCTGCAGGAAGCTCTTGTCTGCTCTTGAAGCAGCTCCTTGTGCCTCTCTGCTCAGCGGGCTCTGGCACAGCTGCTGGAGCAGCCAGCTGAAACCAGCTCCGCTCATCGGCTGCGCTTGGTGCACAGCAAAGGCGCAGATGCTTCTGCTTCAGATGTTAAAAATTGAAGAACCAGTTAGTCTTGAGGATGTCCTCATGGAAAGGTCTTCGCGTTGTGAGTTTAAAAAACCCCACGTAGGGGTAGCTCACATCCTGCCAAGCACTTCTGGAGGGAGCTGCATCCTGCTGTGGTCCCGGGGTCGTGTCCTCGCCAACTGCTTGGCACCAGTTCCTGCAGCTCCTCCAAGCAATGCATTAAGTGACTCTGCAATTAATTTGCTCGTCTGGGCTCCCACACGAGTGTGGGAACAATGGGAAACGTGCAATTTTCTGCTCTGCTTTGGGCTCATCACCGAGGGCTCTGTTTGCACCATGCCCTGAGTCCCTCAGGCCGTGCAGCCTCGCAGTCCCTAAGCTCCCTCTGCACAAAACCTGGGCTGGCCTCGCTGTGCCTTTCTCCATGCAGGAGCTCTGTGCTCCTGGTGGCTCATTCCCCCGGGCAGAGAAGGGCTCGGAGAGGCTGCTTGGCTCTGGGATGCCTGATGGAACTCCCAGCTCCAAGCTTTGGGTTTATGCACAGCTCAGAGGACACAAAACTCTGCAGAGCCCTGGCAGGGAAGGGCAGGATTCGACTTCTGGCCCCTGAACCAGCTGGGCAACACAAAGGCTCCATGGGAACCCAAGCCAGCACTTTGCCATCCTTTAACCCGTGTCACTCATCAGCACATTGGTTCTAATGGCTCCCCAGGTAGATTTGGGAGAGCAACGAGTCGAACATAAAAAATCCCTTTATTATTGCCATTTTGCTTTTATATACCCATCAAGCTTTCATATTTAATCTCCTACATCACAATAGCTGATCATTTTTAACATTTGACATTGATAAAGTGCCCAGTGCTATTATTCTGACATACTATAAAACATTACACCCATTTGCGATAGAAAAGGCAAAGAATCAATACTCAGCCCCATTTTCCAGTGCAGCAGTAAATCATGGGGAGACTAACAAATTGTTTTAAATATAAGCACCTTCAAGACCAATAAAGAAGCCAACAGATCCCTGTCCATTGTCACAGCTGTCAAACATCTTCACAGCTAAGTGGACACTGGGGGGGTCCCAAACCTGGATCCCCTGGGGTCAGGCTGGGGGGCTCTTGTTGTGGGATGTGCTGTGAGTTCCTTTGGGCAGCTGGAGGGGCATCAGGGCTGCCTCACAGCTCTGCAGGGTACCAAACCCAGGAGCTCAACGAGGTTCAGGAGTGAAGCTCCTGGCCCAGCACAGAAAAGAAAATTGCAGCTCCCAGCTCAGCCCATGGCAGGGCTGTGAGGCCAATCCTTCCTGGAGGCGGCACAGAAACGTTCCCAGGCTGTTTATTGGGGTGAGCTGCTGGCACTGGAGAGCAGAGACCCTGCTGTGGGCGAGGGCAGCCGTGCTCCACCAGCTGCTGCTCCTGGGTGGTGTCACCAGGTGAGTCCCTGGAAGGGGGACCCAGGCACACCTGGCTGCTGGCACCTCGAGCCAGGGCAAGGCTGAGCCGGGCATTGCCTGACACCTCTCCCGTCCCTGCTGGCACATCTGGGGGGTTCCCAGCCCTGGGGCTCACCCTGTGTGACCTCCCCCATCATATCCTTAGTCGTGGGAAGGTAAAACGAAAGGAAAAAGGGAATAATTTCCCTTCTGAGGTGATGTAAACCTTGTGTGCATAGTTTAAAAATGTCTCTGGCACATCTTCTGTCAGAGAGCTCCTAAATAACACGGTTTACCTGTGCTGACTGATTTATAGGAACGGGGCTCCCAGACCCCAAGGATGACATTTTAAACACATCTTCCTTTCATTTGTAAGGGATTAAATGAGCGTGTTTTGACAAGATTTATCAGATGGAGGTTCAGACGATTTCTCTTTGCGGCTTCAATCTATAGCTGGAGGAACTGAGAGAATATTCCTGGGTCTCATTACAATAATGCACGGCTGGCACCCCTGGAAATGGATGTTCAGGGAGTTCCCTGTGCCAGGGCTGCCCTGGAGAGGCGTTGGCAGCGAGGGGGATGCAGACCCTGGGTCACGTCCTGCCATGGGAGCTTCCCTCACTCCATCCCTGCACATTCATTTCATACACATTCATTTCTCAGTTCTGTGCTCCCGGAGCATTGCTGAGCCATTGACAGCAGCTGGGAGCACAGGGAGGTTCCAGTTCCTGTTTCTGCACAGCAAAGTGTTCCCTCCTCTTCCCTGCTCGGCTGGAATGCTCTCGTTGCTCTCACCAGCAGCTCCATCTCCAGGGGGCTGTGCCTGCTGCAGGTGGGGATGCCCCAGAGCCTGGTTTGTCTTTGTCCCTCATTCTGCAAACCCTCCCGGGGCTGTGGGCACTGAGGCTTGATGGCAGGGGCGGCTTTGCCCCTGCAGGATGAGGCTTTTGGAGTTTATGTCTTTGTTTCAAATTCACTGACTCTGTGACCATTGGCATGGGCTCCCTGCCCTGCACAGCCTTAGGAAAAAACACAGGAATCAAAACCACCTTTGAATTCAGGCCAATGTCTCCCTGAAGCCAGGAAGGTCCAAACCAGCTTGTTCTTGCCCCAGAAAGACTCAAGCCTCGCAGTGCCTGGCACAGAGGGGGCAGTAAATCACTGAGTGCTCCTTATGGAGATGGGGATTTGCTGATCTGGCAGAGGCAAAGGCTCAGTGAGGAATCACCAGACCTTGGCAGGGCTGGGCTGCTCCTGCTTCTTCCCACACAAGTTGTGTTTTCCCCTCCTTGCTGGCCAATTGTGATGATGCCCTTAGGCCCTTGGCCAAATGGGAATGGCAAAGGACTTTCCCCCCAGCCTGCTCTTGGCTTGGGGACATGATTTATGTGCTCCCTGCCTCCTTCCAGGCTGAGGAATCCCTTCCCCTTGGATGGCAGGGAAGGCAGCAGTCTGGGCACCGGCTGGCAATTTGCATTGCTGCATTATGCATGGGCAGAAAGCACAGGAATCAGGCAGGAGGAACAGGAAATCACTGCGGTGTTTTTAATCTGAAAGGTGAGATCGAAGCGCTGTTTGTAGGCTGCCTTTAATGGCCCTCGATTGGCAATTAGTGCTATATTATCACATATCTTTAATAGAATATTGATGCTGTTGGCAGAGATATAATCCCAGTGTCAAGAGTGATTCCCCTCTTTCCTGTGCGTTGCACTCATTAGGTGAGGGCCCAGCAGAGCTGGGGAGCTCGGCCCAGCACCCTGATCAATCAGGATCAGCGCTTCCACCAGGGCTGAGGGCATGGCAGGGATGCATATTCATGATTATTCATGATTATTAATGATTATTAATGACCCGCCTGGGGAGGGAGGTGCCAGCCTGCTCTGACTCCTGCCAGCTGTGGGGATGGACCCAGGGAGAGCCTCAGGGATCCAAGGTGCATCCCAGGTCCCAGGGATGTCCCTGGGAGCCCCAGCACAGCCAGCAGAGCTCCCAGTCCATGATTCCTTTACCTTGGGCTGCCGTTGGAAGGCAGGTGCAGCCATAACAAACTCCAACAGCAGAAGTCAATCTCTGTCCACAGCGCTGCAATAAATGGGAAGTTAAACAAAAAATCAATGCAGATCTGTTAATTCTGGGCACTCCTGGGTCTGCTCCAGAGCAGAGCCCGGCCCTGGGGGGGATGCTGCAGCTGGATCTCCCCTTGGGCACGGGCATTCCCATGGCATGGGAGGGCTGCACCTTCACAAGAGGCTTTTCCTTGCTGGAGCCTTTTCCCTCTGCAGGAAACCTGAAACTGCTCCTGGTCCCCAGGGCCACAGGCTCAGCAGGATCCTGGGGGGGTTCAGCAGCTCCGATGGATGTGGAGGTGCCTCATGCCACGGGAATGCCCATGGGAGGGTGTTCCTGGCACACCTGAATGCCAAATATCAGTCATGGACACCACGGGGGGCTGATGGCAAAGGGCACCACAGAGTGACAGGGCAGGGAGGAGTTCCAGCACTAACCCTGAGCCCCAGGGGAAGCTGGAGCCCCTGGGCAGGGCCCTGCTGCAGAGCTGAGCCCAGCAGCGCTTCCTGGCAGAAATGGGCTTCCTGCAACCTCAGCACTTCTGGTTTTCACCAGGATGAAGGAATTGGATTGCTGCAGAAACCACTGTACCAAGCCAGCCGTACACAACATCCCACACTGGAGACTGATCCACGGGTCCCCAAACCCTGTGAGCGTCTGGCTTGGTAAGATGGCTTCTGGGGAGGACTGGAAGACTTCCCTTTGCATGGAACCCAAAGTGCTTTACCCGGTTTTGGCCAGGCTGTCCCTTGTCCCCCCGCTTCCCTCCACCAAGGGGAGCTGCAAACCCATCTCAGAAGGGAGCATGGTTCGAGCTCTGGGCTCGGCCGGGGCTCCTGGAGTGGCGGCAGCGCCGTTCGCCCGGGGCCATCCCGCGGCCCTGCTGTGCTCCAGGCTGGCCCTGCCCTCGGAGCCAGCCCTGCCCTTACCCACAAACTGCTATGGAGAGGAGCCGTGGGTGCTCCTCCATCCACCTCCAGGAGCCCCAGATCCACTGGAGCTTTGCCACTTCCCTGTGTTTTCTGCCTGATTCATTTCCCTTTTCCCTTTTAGTGCCCGCAGCCTCAGCTGAGGCCGAGAGCTGAGGGTGTGCTCCAGCCATGGCATTTACACCCTCCTGCTCCTCTTCCTGCAGGAACCCTCTCCAGAGCTCCCTTGTCTGCTGCTTTCTGCAAGGCTTGGAGGTGCATGGCCTCAGCTCCATGGATGTGCAGGGGAAAGCTGGTGGAAACCCAGCCTAAAGGGATTGAGGAGCCTGGAGGTGCCTGTGCAGCAGCACGAGGGGCACAGCATCCCACCCCAGCAGCGCTCAGGGCTCCTGGAAAATTGGATTTGTAGTCTTTAAACAAACCCTGGAGATGGCATATGGTGGAAGGGAGCCACTACCAGGAGATTTCAGCTTCAAAGCCTGGGTGTATTTAACTTTTAGCAAAACACCACGACCTGAAATCTTTCCTGGGAAGGCACAAACCTCTGCAGCGAGGGCTCCCGGATGGTGACGGAGCAGCACATTAGCATAAATTTTCTCAGGAGCTGAACTGTCACAAGGCCAACCTTGAAAGCTATTTGGAGTATTTACAGCTTTTATGAAACCCCCTGGGAGAGAATAATCTCAAAGTACTGCAGACACTGCTAGGAAGAACCGTGAAAAACATTCAATTTAGGAGCAGTTCTGCCTGCATCTCTGTTTTCTGTGAGCCCTCACTCCCACCACCAGCTCTGGACCCACCTGGGTCTCCTCTGCCAGGGCAGTGAGTCACAGCAAGGTGATGATGAGGATGGCACAAGCAGAGAATTACGAGACTGGGCAGGGAAAAGGCAGCAGTGGGTGGAAGAAAGTGATGTCTTTGTGTGAATCTGTATTTGGAAATAAGAAACAGAGGGAGAAACATGGAAGAAGACAAAGCAGCTGAATTGTCTCAAAGCAGCTTGCTTTTCCTGCTTTTCCTGCTTTTCCAGCTTTTCCTGCTTTTCCTGCAGGCATCAGTGGGTTTCTGAGTCTACCCAAACCATGCATCTCCTGTTACCCCATCCTCAGGATCCTGTAACCATGTCAACCAGAAGAGAAGACATGGAAAGCCAGCAAAAAGGAAAAAAAAAAAAAAAAGAAAAAAGAAAAGGGAAACTCAGCTTGAAAGTCACTGTGTTTTGGATTATGCAAGCACATGAGTACCTGATCTAGCTCCCGAAATTACAGGGTTGCAGTGTGTTCTGTTTACAGTGGGATGTCACAGGCTGTAATGAGCTGCTGTGTCATTATGGGAGCAGATGCCAAACAGATCTCGGCGTGTTTATGGAAAGGCTCTCGCTGTAGAGCTGCTCAGGGGCTTCAGGCTCCTGGCAGGTTCAGAGGACAGAGACAATGCTTGTCCCGGGGGTGTGGGTGTGCAAACACAGCCCAGAACATGGATCTGCTCCCCTGGCACACAGAGACAGGCTGGAATATCCATCCCATCCCATCCCATCCCATCCCATCCCATCCCATCCCATCCCATCCCATCCCATCCCATCCCATCCCACCCATCCCATCCATCCCACCCCATCCCACCCATCCCATCCCATCCCATCCATCCCATCCCATCCCATCCCATCCCATCCCACCCATCCCATCCCATCCCATCCCATCCCACCCATCCCATCCCATCCCATCCCATCCCATCCCATCCCATCCATCCCATCCCATCCCATCCCGTCCTGTCCCGTCCTGTCCCACCCCATCCATCCCATCCCATCCCACCCATCCCATCCATCCCATCCATCCCATCCCACCCATCCCATCCCATCCCATCCCATCCCATCCCATCCCATCCCATCCCATCCCATCCCATCCATCCCATCCCATCCCATCCCATCCCATCCCATCCCATCCCATCCCATCCCATCCCATCCCATCCCACCCCAGAGCTGCCTGCTCTGGCTGTCTCATTTCAGCCGTGCTGCCACCATCACTGGCGTTCCCCTGGCACTCAGGAGCCCTGGGAGCAGCAGCAATCCCAGCCCTGTGTGGGATTGCTCCTCGCTGGGAGTGCCTCCCTCGGGAAGGCAGCACAGAGCAGGGCCCGTGGGTGCCTCAGCTCTCCCGAGCTCTGGGAAGCTTTGGAAAACAGCAGCGTCGCTCTCTGCATGGAACCACCTGAGAGGAGCAACAAGCAGGGCCCCTCTTTGCAGGTGTTTGCCAAAAAAATCAGCGTGTGCATGAATAGAGAGAGAAATAAAAGGTTTCTCGGAGCTCGTCTTCGGGGCGCAGCAGCGTGAGCGCATGTTTTATTCAGCGAGGAGCAGCTGCACTACCTGGAGCAGAAATTCAGCTTGTTGAGGCCTAATCTAGGTAGATCACTGAAGCTTTGGAGAGTCTGAGCAGCCAGAGAGCAGCAGACCTTGTCTTTATTGCAGGCAAGGTGCTCCTGCAGAGGGGCTGGCCCTGGTCTCACCCAGTGTGAGCCGGTGCCTCGGCAGTGCCTGCTCTCCATGGGAATCCCCTCAGTGCTGGCAATCCTGAGGGGCAGCTCTGCCCTCCAGCCTGGCACCCCGACTGCCTGGGTGGCACTGAGCTGCCTGTGCAATCCCCCTGTTCATCTGTGATCCCCCTGAGCCGTGGGATCAGGGCAGGAGCCCAGGATGTGCTGCTGCTCCAGCCCCAGCCCAGCTGGGAGCCAGGGCAGGACTCTGGCAGCTCTGTGCCTGCCGCCCCACTCATCCCAGGCAAAAATGGGAGCATTCCAGGCTGCAGCCTCTGCCTCTGCTGCTCGGGTCAGGTGGAGGAGGTCATGACGTCCTTTCATTCTCCTCTCTGCTCTGCGCCGGGCTTTGGAAGATAAAGTTAGCAAAATTCTTCCTGTTCAGGGCAAAGGGCAAAACTTGCAGAGAGAAAAGCCTGTCTGTGTGGGGGTGGTGTGGAGGAAGGCCAGGCTCAGGCTGGGTGTCCCCTGGCACCTTCACACTGCCTGGCTGAGGGTCCTGATGAGGATGAGGAGGGTACCTGGGTCCCTGAAGGTGGGAGGCTCCTCTCACCAAGGGCACACGGCGCAGCACAGCCAGGTCCCATCCCTTGCCATGGACACGGGAGGTTAAATAATCCCTGTGGGAAGGGTTCAGGGGCTGTTCTGGAGTCCCTTTCAGTAAGCAGGAGTAATCTGTGAGGATGAAGGAAGCAGAGGTCTGCGTGTGTGGAAAGGGAGAGAGGCGGGGGGGAAAGGGAGATTTTATTACTGAAATTTGCCAGAGAGGCTCTTTAATAATGTCATTCATCTTTCTGTCAAATACATCACATTAGTGTAGGGAAAAGGGACTTTGAGAAGATGAATTAAGACTTAAATACATTAAAATGACTTAAGGAATATTTAAATACAATACAATTTATTTTTGTGTAGGCTTGTTTCATGTCAAGCCATGCTGTCTGAGGCTGTACAAAGCGTGTGCACGGCTGTGCATCAGCAGTGCCACCTCCCATAGAAACGGGGCTCAAATCAGGCTTTTCTTCGGACCACAGAGAACGTGGATGCAATTAACAGGCACGGATCTGCTGCTGGCATTGCACAGAGCAGCCAAATTCCCTGCAAATGCCCCAGGGCCGCTCGGCACCACGGGGATGCTCCGGGAGGGAAGTGCCAGCCCCGGCCCGGCTGTTTCACATTCCAGCCCACAGGTGACCTTCACCTGAGCGCCTCCACCAGCGGCTGCATCCGAGGCACAGCAGCACCGGGGGCGGATTTTCCTCGCTGTGTGAGACACCAGCCTCCTCTGCTCTGCTCAGCTGCTCTGTGATCCCGCAGGGCACGGGTGCAGCCCCAGGGCTGGGCTGGAGTGTCCCCAGCCAGCGCTCGGGAACGGAGCCCCCTCCTCCTGAAACAGCCCCGCTGCCCTGGCTCCCCGGGGAGAGATCTGAGGAGAGAGACGAGGAGGGGAAAAAATAGAAAGAAAACAGACAATTGCCTGGAGCTGCTTCTTGTTCTGCAATGTTGGGGATAAAAATAGCTCGGCAGAGCCTCTGTGCCCGTGGGCGCTGAGCAGGAGGCGCCGCCTGCTCCCCTCTGCAGCAGCCAGAGCAGCCCCCGTGCCTGTCTGGAGCCAAGGGCTGCGCCTCACTCCTGGGCTGGCTTTGCTCCTCAGCCCTGAGTGCTCCATCGAGAGAAGCCACAGGAAAGCACTGGGGGTAATTTGGAACGAGGAGTGGGTGGGATGCTGGGGCGCAGGCCCCGGTGAGTGCAGGATGCACCACAAAGATTGAACTTTCCCTGCCACACAAGGCCCCTCGAGAGCTCTCTGTTATCTCCCTGTGCCCGCAGAACACGTTGGAGCTGCTTCCCAGAGCGTTTAAAGGCTCCCAGTATGAAAGGCACATGGCTGCTGTGTGATGGAGGAAATGAAAACCCCTCAAAGCAACCTGTTTGTCTGCCTGGGGAGAGATGGATTCGGCTGCAAACATCCGAGCCTGCAGTTTCATCCTGCTGTCCCCACGGCTGGAGCACGGCACCGCTCCGGGCTGGAGAGCGCAGGAGGAGCATGTGTCCTCCCTCACAGGCCTGTGTGTTCAGCTCCTTCATCTCTTCCCATAAGTCAGATCTGCCAAACCCTCTTGGATTTGTTTCCACTCGACTTTACTGCTCTTTTTTCTGCTTTTATTGAGACACTTGGAAGGGCAGCGGTGCCAGAGGAGCGATAACGGGTGTAGCCCTGCAGCAACTCGGTGACCAGCCTCAGGCAGCTCCTTGGACTGAGCTTGTGCTGTGTTTGGGCAGCTGGGGAGGGGGGACAGCGTTCGTGGCCCTGCCGGAGCTGGGGATGATGCTCAACGAGCTAGGGATGATGCTCCTGGAGCTGGGGATGATGCTCAAGGAGCTGGGGATGATGCTCCTGGAGCTGGGGATGATGCTCAAGGAGCTGGGGATGATGCTCCCGGAGCTGGGGATGATGCTGATGGCCCTGCCAGAGCTGGGGATGATGCTCCTGGAGCTGGGGATGGTGCTCATGGCCCTGCCAGAGCTGGGGATGATGCTCCCAGCTATGCTGGAGCTGGGGATGGTGCTCATGGCTCTGCTGGAGCTGGGGATGATGCTCCCGGAGCTGGGGTTGATGCTCCCGGCTCTGCCACAGCTGCAGGCACTGCTGGGAGCTGGGGGCTGTCCCCGGGCGCTGTCAGGGCAGGGTCGGGGGGCAATCACCGAGGGAGGAGCAGAGGTGTGACATGGATGGTGACATGGACAAGGAACCGCTCCCTGCCCCGCAGCCAGAGCTCCTGGGCAGCTGCAGGGATCCCTCGGGGCTCCATGCAGGAATAACCTGCGGGTCCTCCAAGGGATGCAGGGGAAGCCGCAGGGAGGGGATGCTCCTGCTCGCCGGGGGCAGCTCTGGCTCCTTCGAACAGTCCCAGCTTTGCTCCTGCAGAAACAGCCCCAGGTTTTGCGGCACGGGGGCACCGCCCCGCAGGGGCCTCGGCCCCGCCTCGTGTGGCTGTCCTGGCCTCGGGAGGTGGCTGCTGTCCCCTGGCCGGGCAGCTGGGAGCTCTTTGTGCCCCTCGGCAGCCGTGGCCGGGCTCCTTCCCGGCTCGCTGGCTCCGGGAGTCGCTGTGCTAATGAGCTCGCTGGCAGCAGCAACTGCGTGCACAGCACTTCGGGATGCAGCGCCTGCTAGAAATGAATTTTTAGTCCATCCAGAGCGGGGCTGTTGGCCCCAGCCCAGAGCTGGATGTGGCAGCAGCGGGAGGTGCGGCCGGGACCGAAATCCCTGCACGGGGTCAGAGATGCAAGGACTGGGATAGGGGAGAAAATGATAGATTTGTCCCCTGGTGTTTCCCAAGGGAGGGAAAATGCACATTTCTGTTTCCTGGATGCTGTTTGCCAGGCTCTGCTTTTGTCCCCACATCAGGGGAATCACCTGTGACCAGCACAGGAGGCCTCCATCCCCTCAAAGCCCAGGTCTCACTTCTGGCAGCTCTAATGAGGGGAAGCAAATCCAGGCTGGCAAACAAGCCTACGTCACACCTCTCTCTGCAAAGAGGTTTTTAGAGCTGGCTTAAATGGATTTTGGGAAAACGTCTTCGGGATTGGAGCTACAAATGGCTTTTTGATCAAAACAAAATCGTTCATTTTAAAAACTGAAACTGTTTCATTAAACATGTTTGGGCTTTGTTTGTTTATGTCAGAAGCGATGGGTTTGCCAGGGTCTGAAAATTGGAAAGTTTAAAGTATTCTTCTATCCTGGACTTTGAATGTAAAAGCACTTCAAAGGTGCTATGGAAGAATAAGAACAATTAAAAATTTATTTCCCGGGGGGAAAAGGAATGATTAGAACGATCGGAATAAAGATCACGTCTCTATTTGCAGGCAAACTTCTCTCGGTTTTAAAGGCTGGAGATGCTATCTGGGCTGAATAGAATCGTGCAGGGGCCTTTGTGTCACTGGAGGCGGGCGAGGGGAGCGGGCAGGGCTGCAGAAAGGCTTTGCTGACACCTGACATTTGAGGCACTCTGACTTTTTCTGCAGGCAAACGCCTCAGAAGAGTTTCCATGAGCAATGGTGATAACCAGGCTGCAGTTCCAGCTGTCCCAGAACCCACGGGCTGTCCTGCAGCCCCTGATGGGGCCGGTGGCTCTGTGCCCCTCCAGGGCTGGGTGGGCACTGGGAAGGAGGGAGGGTTCTGCCAGGTGGGGAAGGGTGGCTCAGGAAGGGAGTGTGGCCATGCCCAGAGCTGCTCATCCTCAGCCCTCTGGGCCCCTTTCTCCTCCTTGATGAGCCCTCTGGTTTCCGTCCCGTTTCCAAGGGACAATAACTGTGCAGCAGAAGGTTGCTCTCAGCTGCAGTTCAGTGGAGAGGGATGGAGAGGGGATGTATGGCGGCTCTGAGCTCCGCTGTGATCCCAGGCAGGCTGGAGCCCTGGCTGGCAGCACCGTGCAGAGCCTGCAGCTCCCAGCCTGTCCCTGATCCAGCCATGGGAGCGCCGTGCTCCGAGGAGCCGTGCTGGGATCAGGGGACCGGGCTCTGTGCTTCCACCAGAGCCTGGATTGATCCTGGGAACAAAGAAATCCTCCTCTGAAACCAGGCAGAACTGCCCAGCCCTTTGCAAAGCAGAAGCAGCTGGCTCGACTAATTAAATGTTAAAAATTCCAGCAAGACGAGTGTACCAGAAAACAAACAGGCACAGGAGCCAGGACGGAGCGAGCTGGAAGGGATCCGGGCAGCTCCTGTCTCTCTCTCTCCCATATGTGTGTGTGCACAGACCCTGGCACCTGTGCAGCCATGTGCTCACCTGGCCCCTGCACCCGCCCTGGGCACCAGGAGAGCAGACTGGGCCATCCATGGGCACCAGGAGAGCAGGAGAGCAGGCTGGGCCATCCATGGGCAGCAGGAGAGCAGGCTGGGCATCCATGGGCACCAGGAGAGTGGGCTGGGCATCCATGGGCACTAGGAGAGCAGGCTGGGCATCCCCTGGGCAGCAGGAGAGCGGGCTGGGCATCCATGGGCACCAGGAGAGCGGGCTGGGCATCCATGGGCAGCAGGAGAGCAGGCTGGGCCATCCATGGGCACCAGGAGAGCGGGCTGGGCATCCATGGGCAGCAGGAGAGCAGGCTGGGCATCCATGGGCACTAGGAGAGCAGGCTGGGCATCCCCTGGGCAGCAGGAGAGCGGGCTGGGCCATCCCACCCCACTCCCATGTCCCCATCCATGGGTGGCTGTGCCTTCAGGGACGCGGGGGACACAAGGTTCTGTCCCTGTGCCAGGCTCTGCCTGACCCAGCAGAGCAGGAGGAGGCTCCATCGGCCTCTGTTCGATGGTTTGGGGGAGGAGGGTGACTATTTGTTAGCGGTGGTTTTGCAAATCGCCACTTTGCGGGGAGGAAATAAGAGCCATCCATTTGTGCTGGTGTTATTAAAGATTTTCTATAAAGTGCCTACATTTCCAGTGCAGCTGAATGGATTTCTCTGCAGAAAACTGCCAGGACAGAGAGGCACAGTGGAGGAAAATATCATATACAATGATTCACAAACACATAAAAATACCCTTCCCAGCTTGGCTATTCTTCCACCGCACAACAAACACCTTGTGAGTCATTCTTGAATGTATGGACGCATTGGAAAATGAAAGTTGGATTTGAACATTATTCATTAAGACCTGGGATTAGTTCAGTTCTCCATTTAGCTCCTCAAAGCCAGCATGCCAAGTCAAGCTAAAATGCATTCTAAGGCTGTCTCAGTCACCAGGCAGCTCTAACAGCCACAGTGGTTTTCTACATCAATGTTTCTGTATTCAGTTTAAAAAAACCCCAACTTTATTCCTTGCTCCTTGCATTGAATTAATCAGATATCTGAAGGTAGGTGTAGGCAAAAAATCAACATTTTTCTTGGCAGGCACATTTAAGTTGAAGGGCTGTAGCTCTTGCTGCAGACGACAAGATTGCAATGTTTAGGAGATAAAGAAAGGGGCTGGAGGGCATCCATGGAGTGACAGCCGCGTGCACGCCCTGCCGCCGGCGGTGGCAAACAGCCAGGGACAGGCCCGCGATGATTTACAGCCACACATCATCTCTGCAAACACGTTAACTCCCACCTCGGAGGAACTGTTAATGAAAACTCGCGTCAGCTCTTGCAGCTCCTGTCAGACACAAAGGCGCTGCTGGACGGAGCGGAGCAGAGGTTGGGGACGGCGTCGGGGCCATGTGCTGCCTGTGTGTGGCCGTGGCTGTGTCCCCACGGCTGCCCCAAGGCTGACAGCAGGCACGGGAGCACCAGCCCGGCCCGGGGACCGGCCCTAGGGACACGAGGCATGCTGCAAACAGGGCCCAAAGCACCACAGAACACTTCACAGCTTCCACGGCGGAATTTCAGGCCAGCTCGTCACTGGCACGGTGGCCACGCATGAGGCAGCAGCATCTCCTTCCACTGCCAACGGGGAAAAACATCCCAGCTGTGCTTACTGCTGCTCCCAGGGATATTTAGCCTCATTTAATGACAGTGTGGGGCAGTTTGGTACAAACACATGGATGGTGTGGCCACATTTTGACAATCACTCAGCTGCTGGGTTGTTGTAGCTCCTCTCTGGGTGCCTAATCCTGGACTGGGGACTGGGAACCGCTGTCCTGGGTGCGTGGGGACAGTTCTGCTAACAACACCCACGTGCCCCCTGAGCTTAGATTCCTCCCAGGCCACCAGCAGGACAAATGCCCCACGAGTGAGGCCCCTGATGGAGGAGGACACATCCCAGGCCAGCCCTGCCGTGCTCAGGGCGTCCTGCTCGCTGCCAGCCGGCTGAGCCAGCCCCGGGCCAAGGTGCCAGCTCCTCTGCATAATTCCATAGCACCAATACCTTGGTGAGCAGCACAAGCTGCTTGTGGGCAAAGAATCAAAATTCATAGAATAAATTACACGCGCTAAATTATTTGCCCAGCTTTGTTGATTATCTGCAGTTAAAAAGTTGGAGGGAGCTGAGCTGCTCTGCGCATAAACACCAGACAGATCCTTGCAGGCAGGAGGTGCTCGGCTTTGGCACAGGGAAGAGGAGAGATGCCAGCCTGGAGAGGAAGGGCTGCCTGCAGACCCGCTCCCCTCCAGCACCCCATGGCGTTGGGACGGGCGGCAGCCCCACCAAACAGGCAAAGAAGCTGCTCCAAACCCCTCGGTGGGTTTACTACAGAGGTACTCAGCGAGCTGCAGTTTGGGGGTGCTCCTACACATGAGGGATTTGCTCTTTGCTGGCTGAATGAAATGACGTTTGTGATGTTACAGAACATTTAAGGGCATAAAGACAGTTCGGTGTAAGGGTCAGAACAAGCAGAGGGGTTTGCAGCCCAAACTGTGGATGACCCATGCATGGAGGAGAAGAAGGGTCCTGCTCCACCTGTGCCTGGCCAAACTGCTCTCCCCCTGCCAAGAGGAGGAAGCTCACAGTGGGTCAGCGTGTTGAAGGTCTGTGATTGAGCTCGATGATGAATCGCAGCTTGATGACTTCCTCTACATCAATGGAGCTGAACTGGCTTGGGGAAACTGTTTGATTTAAGAAGAATAGGCCTAATTTTGGAAGTGCTTCACACCCATCAATCTAAGTGAAATTCATTTATCTGAGGCACAGCTGATACGTCTCCCATTTACATAGCACTAAGTGCCTCACAATCCTTGATATATTGAAGCTCACAGCAGGGGAACAGGATAACGCTGCTATCCCCTTTAGCAGGAGGAGAAGGGATTTTGCAGCATAATCCAATGAGTCACAGGAGCCAAATGGGTGCCATGACCCGGACTGGGAGCAGTGTCCACTCCCTGGCCACTCTGGGGGCTGGACAGGGCTGGGCAGGGCTGGGCAGGGCTGGGCAGGGCATCTGCGCACGCATCGGGTCTGGCGTCTGCAGGGAGGGGGCAGAAGGAGCTTCAAAGCATTTCCCATCTCCCATCTAACACGGTTTTATGAAGTGTTTGCAATAGTGTCTCAAAGGCAGGGTTGGGAGGCAGAGTGGGAATCACAGCGGTATCTGATGGAAGAGATATTTAGAGGGAAGAGACATATGGCATCTTAAATAAAAACAACCTACTCAGTGGTTAATCTCCACTTGAAAAACCTCCAGGACGGACTCGTCCGTCTCCCGCTGCAGCCCCGCCACGCTGCCAGCTGGGCAGAGATGCAGCAGCTGCAGGTAACGCTGCAGGGCTGGGGGCCTGGGGAGCCAAAGCACCTTCCCCACCCTCCGTGGGTGTCTCTGAGAATTCCAGCCTGACATGCAGAGGCCAAGGGGTCGGTGGGGCGATGGGACCAGGATCCCTGACTGCAGCCCCCATGCAACCTCCTCTGCAGCTCTGCCTTTGGTAGGCTGAAAACAGAAGCAGGCAGGGAAAACCAGTGCCCTCTTCGTGCGACTCTCCATGGGCACTTAGGACAATGATGGAATACTTGGGCAATCGCACAATGTTTGTTTAATGCCAAAATATCCTGGCCACTTTACAAACAAGCATGAGTAATGGCAGAGTGGGGGGGGCAGAAGTTTCTCTCTCTTCCTCTGAGATCTTCTGAGTGTGCACTTCTGCCGTGATTTATCCTTGCTGCAACCTTATCGGCTCACTGGGGATGTAAATCAAGCAAGCCGACATTTTGCCCGGAATTCCAGTTATTTATACATAGATTGAAAGGGTGTAATTACGGCTGCTAAAAACGGCCCGGCAGAGAGGAGGGACACAGGTGTCTGTCGCCGTGGAGGTTGGGGATGGAAAAGTCCCTGCTGGCTCCCTGCCTGTCCCTGTGCACGAGAGGCCTCCCGCACCTCTGTGGCTCTGCTGAGGGGAGGATGGGGAGCAGGGCTGGAGCCCCTCTGGCCATCAGTCCCCTGGGCTTTTGGGAAGGATCTGACCGGGCTCTCTCCCCTTTCTCCATCTCCTATGTCCAGCCTGGGGCTGGAACAGGCACGCCAAGGTGATCCCAGCAGGGCTCCAGCATTGCTGCTCCTCCATCTTTCTGATCTGAACCATGCCTGGTGATGCAGTCAGGCTCAGGCTCAGGCTCAGGCTCAGGCTCAGGCAGTGTTTAAGGCAGTGGTCAGGACAATGGTGAGGTTCACTGGTAGGGTAGTGGGACCCATCCCAACCAGCCAGCACAAGTTGTGCCTGCAGGGTCTGCCTGGTCCCCATGCCACCCACACTCCAGCCAGGCTAATTCCACAACAGTCTCCTGCACAAGTCCAAATTTGCCTTCAGCTCCAGGCAGCCGCTGCCTGTTTCATCTGTAAGTTGCCATGTACCTTAACAGCACCTCCCTGATCCCTTGTAATCTCATTTTTTTCCACTGCTCCCAGACATCTCTCCCTCCCCTTCCCTCCCTCCGGCGGCTGCACAGCGAGCAGCAGCCCCACAGGCCTGGGAAAGGCTGCAGAGCATCCTGGCAGTGCCTGTGGCCCCTGAGAGAGCCCTGGCCAGGCCAGCAGCTGGCCAGAGCCCCATCCCTGCAGGACCAGGGATGCAGCACCAGGGCCACCTCTCCAGGGTGCCCTTCAGAGGCCCGGCATGAAAGGCATCTAAAATTCATAAATGTCAAGGAGGGAAGGAAGCGAGGACAACTAAATATAGAAATCCAAACACTTCCTTTTAGGCTCCAGAAGCAGCGTGGTGTGCACAGCCCAAAGCCTCCTTAGACCTGAGCCTGGCTCAGCACTGAAGGGCAGGGCAGTGACCGTGGCAGGGAGATATGCTCATTTCCCCAGAGTCAAGGCAGCAAAGGCTGACTCCAGGAGCATGTGCACACCTTCTCCCCTTCTGCTCTGCTCAGGCGAGCCCCCACCTGAGCACTGCATCCAGCTCTGAGTCCCCAGGAGAAGGCAGACATGGACCTTCACCATCCAGACCAGAGAAGAACCACAGAGATGGTCAGAGGGCTCAGCATCCCAACAACCCATCCTCACCCCCACTCTGCACACACTGTCACACTCCTGACCCCAGATGTTTCTGTCTCGGGAGCTGTAGGGAGAGGTCTGCAATGTCTTGTTTGTCCTGCCCAAGTTCAACAGCTTCCCCAGTCTCACATGCTCCCACCAGAAGCCAGGAGTCCATCCACATCACAGTTCATCCACTCGGGAGATGGAAGTGAAACCCCTGTTGTTTCTCAGTTTAGAATGTTTTTTTCTTTCTGTTCCACAGGAAATCTCACTGTTCACTTCTCCATTCTGCTGCAAGGGGAACAGAAATGGGTCCTGAAGTGTCTGGGTTTGCTGTGAAAGGAAGATTCAGATTTTCCTAGAGGGAATTGTGTAGCAGAAACAGATGAAACCAGAGGAGAAATCCAGGGTTGTCAGAATCTTCAGTTTCTGTTTTAATTATTAGCCTGGTGGGATTTTCTCAGAAACTGTATTTCCACAGTGATAACTGTTATCACTTCATTTTAGAGTCTTGGCTATTCACCAGGCAGGAACGAGCAGGATCCGTGCGGGGAGGAGCTCCCAGGACACGTTCACAAGCAGAACTGTTGGCTTCCCTCTGCCTGGACAGCCAGGGGGGCAGTGCCCTGTCCTGGAGCAGCCCGTGGGGGCTGGCAGCACCCACCCGTGCTCTGAGGAAGTCGTGTGCAATGGAAATGGGATGCAGTGCCCTGCTATGGAGCAGCCCAGTGGGTTGGCAGCACCCACCCGTGCTCTGAGGAAGTCATGTGCAATGGAAATGGGATGCAGTGCCCTGCTATGGAGCAGCCCAGTGGGTTGGCAGCACCCACCCGTGCTCTGAGGAAGTCGTGTGCAATGGAAATGGGATGCAGTGCCCTGTCCTGGAGCAGCCCATGGGGGCTGGCAGCACCCACCCATGCTCTGAGGAAGTCGTGTGCAATGGAAATGGGATGCAGTGCCCTGCTATGGAGCAGCCCATGGGGGCTGGCAGCACCCACCCGTGCTCTGAGGAAGTCATGTCTAATAGAAATGGACTGCCAGGACATCTCTCCAGCCCTACCGTTTTTGCTGGGAAGTTCAATCTTTTTAATTTGTTGCAAATCATGCATTGTGTGATTAATTATTGCCTCTCTGTGGGGAGGATGGAGCTTGCAGAGCAGTGCAGCAGCAGGGCCGGTCCCCCTCAGGCTCTGCGCGGGGCTCGGCCCCTGCTCTGTCAATAATAATGACTCAGCATTTGGCTGCTCCGTGGGCACTCAGAAGTGCTTTATTAAAAGTACACATCCCAGGCATGGAGCACGAATGCAGGCAGGAGCTGAGGAGCTGCCCAGCCGCTCACACATCACCGGGCTGAGCCGCCCGTGCCTCCACCGGCCCTCAGCACCGCGCTTTAATTGCCGCGGTGGCCTGGGACACACTGAGCTGCTCGGCGTGTCCTTCAGCAGGGACAGGCGCAATAAAATCCCCTTTACAGCCACATCTCTCCATCAGCAGAGCCAGGGCCTCTCCCTGAAGGAGCATTCCCGTTCAGCAGCCGAGCTGGAGAGGCCGTGGAAGGGCTGGGAAGGTGCTGCGGCAGGACGAGCGGTAATGAAATGCAGTTGTACATTTCCAGCGCTGAGTAAACCATATGTCTTCATAATTTGATTGTGCCCCGGTCCCCCAGGTACCTCCCAGCTCTATTGAACACCGATGGAGTTATTTGGAATCATAAATAATATTATCAAAGAGGGTCTGCTGGGTAAACAGAGCTGGTGTATAAATTGTCGGCAGCGCTATTGATTGTTCTGAGCTGACTAATGAATTATTCTGTTTAAGGGGCCGTGCAAGTAGTGCTCAGCGTTTTCAGGGAAGGCCCTTTGGATGCTTCCCCTGGGCTGCTGGGCTTTGCTGGCCTGGCCCAGGCACAGCCCCCAGGCAGAGCCCCAGGGCACCCAGAGCCCAGGGCAAGTGCCCAGGGGCGTGTTAACCACAGGGGCGTGTTACAGGTGATAGAAAAACATCACCCTAGGCTTCAGTTCCACCAGTCTATCTTCCCCTGCTCCTTTCTCATCTCCCCTTCTCCCTCCCTCTTTATCGACACAGCAGGACCCGGTGTGGAGTGTGGGGCTGCTCTCAGAGGGGCACCAGAGATTTGCCACAGGCCACCCAAGGCTTCCCACCCCATCCCAGGTGAGCTCTGCTCCCTTCCTGCAGGGAGCCCAGGCACTTCTCCCTTCTCTTTCCATATCTGGGTTTTTGGGTCTTGCATCTCTTTAAACTGGGGCTTTTCCCCCAGCTGCCTTATGCCCTGCCCCAGAAAGAGGAGAAAAGAGCCATCCTTTTTAACGGGACTTGCCTATTTTCCCCTCACCTGCATAATGGGTTCTGTTAAATTTCCAGTTTTCCATCCCTTTGATGTGCGGGACTCCAAATGCTTCCCGCTAATCTCATGCAGCAGCGCCTGAGCCGCTGAAGGCGCTGGCGGGGATGGCAGGGAACCAACCAACAATTACTGGCGTTTGGGGGCTGGGGCAGCACGGAGAGACAGCTCATTTTAAAATAAATTATGCCATTAAAACACTTCTGTTCTTTTCCCTGCTTTTTGGGCTACATGCTCAGCAGGGAAGAGGCAGAGCAGGAGCATCCCGGGGAGCCACGGCCTCTGTGGCAGGAGGAGGAGGAGGAGGAGGAGGAGGAGGAGGAGGAGGAGGAGGAGGAGGAGGGTGGCTGTGCCTGGGAACAAGCCCTGGCACTGGGTCCTGCCCACCAAGGGTGTTCTTCCCATTTTCCCGGGAATGTGGCTGTGCCTGCTGTTTAAAGGACCTGGTAATTTTCTCTCCAAAGCAGAGCAGGAGCATTTTCCCCCGCCCCTTTGTCAGACCATTAAGCATTCCTGAATTCATCATTTCCCCTCTTGTCTCCACTCATGTTCCCTTTCTGTCCAAAGCCTGGGAAGACCCTTGCTCACAGCTGTGGCTTTAGCATCCAAGAAATTCCAGCACTTGCTTCAACTTCTGTGAGAATTTAGATGTTGCTGCATCCTTACCAATGGGCAGCGTTAGGCAGAGCCCCAGCTCAGCATCTCCTGGGGAGCAAAGTGAGCTGGTTCTGCAGCTGGGATTTGTTCAGTGATTTGTTTAGCAGGTTTTGGGAGCTCCTTGGGGATGCTCTCCCCTCAGCTGGGATCGGGGAGCGCTCCCAGGCAGGGCTCTGGAGCAGGATGGAGCAGGATGCCTGCAAGCACACCTGAGCACGAGGGATGTGCCCACCTGCTGCAGGTGTGGAAGGCTGGGAAGGGGTTAAGCCAAGCAGCCAGGAGCTGAGTGTCCAGCACGGTTCAGGCCATTTAATTAGTGTCCCATGCTCTGGAGTTCGATAGTGTTTCCCCCCGGGAGGAGCGCACCCGCTCACATATATTGCCTGTTATCTTTCAAGTACTCTGAGCAGAATGCTTTTTCAGTAACCTCATCAAAGGATAAGCCAGGATTCAGATAAGCTTTTCAAGGAGGAAGTCAGGGTTATAATTTTCAGAGACTTCTGAATGTCACCTCCAATTTTCGGCTCGGCCGTCGGAGCGGCCGCTTTCGGAAGGCACCCGGGCTCAGATATTGAAATGGTGACCTGTGCACCCGGGCCCCCTCAGCTCCTGGTCATCGGCAGCCTGGCAGATCTTGGAGTTAAAAGTGCCCGAGATTTCTGACTTTATAATAATGTGGTTTCTCAGAAGTGCAAATTACAGAGGAATTGGTGCTAAACTCCCCATTAACTACAGAGCCTGAGAAGTGCTTGGTGTCCCAAATTACCTGTCACTTTCTCTGGAACGTAGCATAACTCTGTCGCTTAAAAAGAATAAAAAAAATAAAGGGCTGTAATTTGAAATTTCAGTGAAACCCCTAATTGAGTGTGTGGCTCCCTTTGTAGCGGGCTGTGCCCCCTCGGTGCCTCGGCATCCGCTGGGCATCAGGGCCTCAAGGCCCTGTGTGTGACCCCCCAGCAATGCTCCCCCCATTCTGGGGTCCCCTGGGGGAGCTGGGGGCCCTCCTGCAGCCCTGAGCCCCCAGAGGGGACAGGGAGCACAGGGGATGAAGGATCCCCCGGAGCAGGGGGACAGGCTGCAGGGAGGAGGAGGAGGCAGGAAAGCTCCAGCTCAGGTCGGCTCCAGGGTTAAAACAGCTCCTGTGCCTGTGCAACACCCGTGTCTCCTGCAGAAATCAGCTTCTTAGGTTTGGGTGTGGGAAGGTGGATCGCTTTGCAGGCAGGAGATGGAAAACAGATACAGACAGAGGCATCGACAGGCACGCAAGCAAGCAGAGTCTGAACCGATGGGGTTTTGTGAATTGCATTTTGTTGTGAATTACAAACAGCTTCTGGCTGCTTTTCCAAGTCCACGCTTTTAGCTTTCATTCATGACCACAAGATTTACCCCCAAAATTACCTACACTGATTAAAAAGGACTTTTAGGTAAATGCAGGGAGGGAAAAGCCAGGGGAAAACAATGAGCAAGGTGTTTTCTTTTTTACTCCTGCACAGCAGCAGAGGTCCCTTCCCACAGGAGGAAGGGTGGGATGCTGCAGGGGTTAAAAAGGAGTCGGCACCGGCTCACTGCCTTTTCTTCCCCTCTGGTTTTTTTCTTCTTTTTCCCTCCTGGCTGAATCAATAATTAAGCATATTCTAAGTAGTACAGTTTTGCTTGAAATTTTCCATTTGGCTTGGGCATCAGTTGGAAATGAAATATTTAGAGGACAGAATATAGTAATAAAGCCAAGACACATTTTCTGGTAGTATATTTTATTTATTTTGTTTAATAATGAGGTTCTGTGTCTGTCTCTACCCCCCTCCGTATCAGTGGCTTTCTCCTCTTTCCCTTTCCTTTGGAGGCAGGAGATAATATCCCCCTTTTAAAAAAATAATAAAGTCTGGCTTGTCTAACAAATCAGGCCCTGTGCTCTGATGTTGTAAGTGTTCAAAGGAGCTTCCCAGAAGGCTGAGGGAGGGGAGGAACCCAGCTCCTGCTCCACTGTCTGTCTGCAAGGACGAAGCCAGAGGGATTTCTCTGCTTGAAATTATTTGTTCCCCAGTGCAAAACCTTTAATAAGTCCCTGGGAAGGGAATGGATGGTTGCAGGGCAGGAGCAGAGCCCGCCCTGCCCTCGGCACCTCTGCATTTCCACCTGTGAGATGTGTGAAATCTGTTCAGGCCCTCTCCCCCCTCCGGCAGCAGGGTCCAGGTGTTTGCAGGCAGCTGCTCCCCGGGGAATGCCCTGGGTGCATCACAGATGCTGCAGGGAAAGCAGGGACAAGGGCTGGAATGCTGAGTGCGCGGCCAGGGGAGGCTGGGGGAGCTGATCCTTCCCAGGCCAGACCCCTCAGCCCCTGTAGCCGGGAAATGCCTCTGCTCCCCCTCCAAAACCCTTGTGACTTCAACCCTTTTTTGGGATGTAAAAGCAAATGTAAATCCCTCAAATAGAAATTACTCCCAGGAAATTCCTATCATGTACAGCAGAGCACTTCATCCCAACAGCTTCAAAATGTTTCCCTCTGATTTTGATCTTTTCTTCAAAACCTGTTTACAGTTAAAAAAAAAAAATAACTGTGTCTGTATTTGAGATTGTGAGTATTTGAAATGGAGTTTCTTGGTGTGCAGAAGCTCTTGTCTGAAAAGCAAATGAAGTTTCCCAGCAAAGGAAAGAAACCTGGAGCTTCCCTGGCTCCAAGGAGGCAACTGCTCCCGTGGGATATCAGGGCCTGATTTTTGATTTTTGAGCCCTGAATGTCACCAGGTCAGGGCCGTGGTCCTTTCCCTGGGTGGCAGAGGCCGTGGCCGGGCAGGGCTTTGTGGGGAGGCCAAGCTCTCTCATGGCTCCAGGGCTTCTGGTGCATCCCAGGCCGGGGCTGTCCCTGAACCTCCACAGAAGGGTCCCAGCTCCCACTTAGGCTTGCTCCTGCCTCCAGATAAATATTTTGTGTACATTTGAACTGGGAAAGAGGACAGAAGCTGAGCTCTGTTGGGTGGGATCATGCTGTGTTTGAGAAGTCAAATCTGTTCTTCTCAGGGAGTTATGGGTGCCCAAAATTGAGAGTTTTCTGATATTTGCTCAGGCCTGCCTCTCCTGCCACGCGCTCCCAGGAGGAAAGGCTTGTGCAGGAATTCAATCACAGGATCCTGAGTGAAATAGAGAGGACTTACAGAGGTTCCCAGGGCCTGAGTCTCGTGTTGCTCTGTTGGGATGTCTCTCCTGCCTGTCCCTTTGCAGCCTCTGTGCTTTTGCAGCAGCCTCTCCACAGGATTGCCTTTACTGGCCCAAATCTTCCCCCTGTTTTGGGCAGCCCGGGGTGAGTGTGGGTTCCCTTCCCCTTTCACTGAGCAGAGGCAGCGTTGTGCACTCTGCAGGGCAGTCTGGGGCTGGGCTGAGCCCGGGGAGGCCGGCAGAGCAGGGCCAGCCCTTCCTGCAGGCTCCCTCTCGTTAATTCTCCATAATAGTTTTCCCATCGCTAATATTGTTGTTGAACTGCTGCATTCTCACTCAGCCAGAGCTAATTATAATAATTAACAGACAACTCATGAACTTGTCAAACTGGTAATTATAAACCACGGAGACTTTTATCATTACGAGATTGCTCAGGAGGGGAGAGGGGTGCGAAGCCTCTCGGGATGAGCTCGGTGCCAGGCGCGTCCTGCCCGTGCCCAGCCTGGGCTGCAGAGCTCCAGCTGCACAAACCAGGCTCCCCACGCCCTGCTGAGCAGGGACTGGCGCTGCAGGGTCCAAAGTAAATAAGTGACAAAGGCAAAGAGCCATTGCAGATCAGCCCAGGAGAGCCGGGCAGGGCCGTGCCAGCGCACGCCGCAGCCTGGCCGCGCTCAGCTCCGCAGACTGGGGGAGGATGCTCAGCCTGAGCTTTTCTCAGCTTCCCTTCCCTCCTTTGGCCATCCTCTTCCATGGACAGGGCCCCTGTGCTCCCATCCTGCCCCAGGGCTCTGGGCTTTGCTGGCCAGGGAATCCCTGTGCGGGCTCTGGCACCGCTCCCTCCTCTGCCCATCTCCCAAGTTTGGCTCCCACATTCTCCAAGTTTCCTCGTGTGCCTTTTGTGAGCTTCCTCGGGCGGACAGCAAACAACAAATGGTCCTTTTCACCCGGGAGATAAGATTGTTCATCTTCCAAAGTCACCGGCACTTGCAGAGCCGGGTCTGGAGCAGTTTGAATAATGAGCCTTCGGGAGAACTCGTGTTTCTCTTTGTGTCCTTTTCTTAACAAAGACCTGAGGCTCCCAAGGCAGCGGCGGCTCCGCCAGGCTCCGAACGCGACAGGGGCTGCTTCTGAAGGGCACAAGTTACAGAGAAGATTTTCTTTTCTTCCTTATTTTTTTTCTCCCCCACTTTTCCGATTGTATTTTTGTCATGCGCCGTCACCGAACAATCGGTGCTTTATGGAGAAATTCCCACCAGGAGCGATAGGAGTGCTGCTGCCAGATCCCCTCCTCCCTTACAACCACTATCTTGCAGTGCCTCGCATACACATTTCGATCTGAAAAGCCAGCCAAAGTTCCCGTTGTCCTTAAATCCTTTCTTTTGTGGCACCCACCCTCCCCTGGCCTCTCTCCTCTGCATTCCCCTCTCCTTGCTCCAGTGGCATTCCTGCAGCATCCCTGGGCAGAGACACGGCTCTCCATCCTGGATGGGGTGGTACTGGGAAAGGCAGGAGAGGAAAAGGCTTCCAGCACATGTTGGAACCTCCCTGGCCTCGCCCTCACCCCTCCCTGTCCTGCTGCTGGCTCTGCCTCTCCTCTGGCTCCCGGGAGTGTGAACAAGGGAAGCAGAGCTGCTCTCAGTGTCTGCAGCTTCCCCCGAGGATCAGCACCACAAGCTGCTCTTCAGAGCCTGGCTGAGCAGGCTGGGCCCTAAAGGTGGCTGCAAATGCTCCTACAGGAGCCACACGGCCTTTTGCATCCGCTGCCTCAGGGCTGGGGCCTGTTGCTGTCCCAGAAATGGAGAGAAATGAAAATGTGGGAAGCACAGGAAGGCCGATCCATCCTCCCCTCCTGGTGCAGCCACAGAAGAGGCAGGAACAATTCACTTCCCAGACACCAAACTCTCAAAGGCGGATGTGAAAACTCCAGCTGGGCTTTCCTTCCTTTGGTGCCTTCCAGGAGCTGCCAGTGCCCCCCTTCCCCAGGGCCCTGTGCCCTGCAGCCCTGACATGGGCTCAGCAGGCAGCACCGCCAGCCCCGGGCCAGGGCACCCGTGAGGAGCCAAGAGCAAGCATTGCTGAGATGCTCGGGCCATGGCCAGGCCACGGGATCTGCTGCAGGAGGCTCTGCAGGGCTCTGGGCTCCCTCCCGGGGCTGGGGAGAGCAGCAGAGCAAGGGGCCAGCGCTGCCCTTGCCGGGCTGCTGCACAGAATGGCACAGTGGAGCATTTAAAATACATTAAAGGAGCCCTCCCTTTGAAGTGGGAAACTATCTCTATTTAATCAGAGAGAAACAACTTTTCAAAAGATTTCCCCCCCCTCCTCCTCTTTACCTTCATCTGTCTGGCTTCTCCTGTGGATAGTACCATGAATAAAACATGCATATCCCAATTAAATCTTGATTTAATTTCTCTTCTTTGCAAAGCTGATGAACTCGAGTGCTTTCATAAAGACACGAGCATTAGCATTCTTTTGTGCAGTACCAGCCAGTCAGAGGAACAAGGGACTGAAATAATCACCCACCTCTCTCCTGGCCTTGCCAAGCTCTGCGTGGCTGGAGAATAAACCCTGGGCTGGGATCATCCTCTGGAGCAGCAGCCGGGCTGGGAAAAAGAAACTGGTGCAACAAAGTTTAGTTTCTGAACCAAAAATCACACAGAAAATCACTTTAGGTAAAGGTCTGTGGTCTCAGGAAGAAATGAAGCCCTAAAAAACCAGCACACCTCAAACTTTCTTTGCTGGAGACCTTTTCCTTTATAAAAAAAAAAAAAAAAAAAAAAAAGTCCATAAGCTCTCTCAGAACAAATTTCCCCCAGAAAATTGTTTTTGCCCTTCCATTTTTAATAGGGATTTTTGAAATTCATTTCCTGCATGGCTCTATATGGAGCTGCTGAAATGTCACCATGGTGATTGTCCATGGTGATTGTGACATTTCCATTCAGGTTTTACAGCAGGAAAACAAATACATGGCTGGGCTGGGACAGGGCAGGAGGGGCTGGGGAGGGGCTGGATGCCCTGGATGGATCTCCTGGATGGATCCCCTGGATGGATCTCCTGGATGGATCTCCTGGATGGATCCCCTGGATGGATGCCCTGGATGGATCTCCTGGATGGATGCCCTGGATGGATGCCCTGGATGGATGCCCTGGATGGATGCCCTGGATGGATCCCCTGGATGGATCCCCTGGATGGATCTCCTGGATGGATGTCCTGGATGGATGCCCTGGATGGATCCCCTGGATGGATCTCCTGGATGGATCTCCTGGATGGATGCCCTGGATGGATCCCCTGGATGGATGCCCTGGATGGATGCCCTGGATGGATCTCCTGGATGGATCTCCTGGATGGATCTCCTGGATGGATGCCCTGGATGGATGCCCTGGATGGATCTCCTGGATGGATCTCCTGGATGGATGCCCTGGATGGATCTCCTGGATGGATGCCCTGGATGGATCCCCTGGATGGATCCCCTGGATGGATGCCCTGGATGGATGCCCTGGATGGATCCCCTGGATGGATCTCCTGGATGGATCTCCTGGATGGATGCCCTGGATGGATGCCCTGGATGGATCTCCTGGATGGATGCCCTGGATGGATGCCCTGGATGGATGTCCTGGATGGATGCCCTGGATGGATCCCCTGGATGGATCCCCTGGATGGATGCCCTGGATGGATGCCCTGGATGGATGCTCTGGATGGATCCCCTGGATGGATCCCCTGGATGGATGTCCTGGATGGATGCCCTGGATGGATCCCCTGGATGGATCTCCTGGATGGATCTCCTGGATGGATGCCCTGGATGGATCCCCTGGATGGATGCCCTGGATGGATGCCCTGGATGGATCTCCTGGATGGATCTCCTGGATGGATCTCCTGGATGGATGCCCTGGATGGATGCCCTGGATGGATCTCCTGGATGGATCTCCTGGATGGATGCCCTGGATGGATCTCCTGGATGGATGCCCTGGATGGATCCCCTGGATGGATCCCCTGGATGGATGCCCTGGATGGATGCCCTGGATGGATGCCCTGGATGGATGCCCTGGATGGATCCCCTGGATGGATGCCCTGGATGGATCCCCTGGATGGATGCCCTGGATGGATGCCCTGGATGGATGCCCTGGATGGATCCCCTGGATGGATCTCCTGGATGGATCCCCTGGATGGATCTCCTGGATGGATCCCCTGGATGGATCTCCTGGATGGATCTCCTGGATGGATGCCCTGGATGGATGCCCTGGATGGATCTCCTGGATGGATGCCCTGGATGGATGCCCTGGCTGTGGGGACAGGACTGGAGCCCTCAGCTGCCCTGGCTCAGTGCAGGGCTCAGTGCAGGGCCAGGCTCCTGATGGCAGCTCCTGGTTCTGCCCCACAGAACCGCCCTGGAGCTGCCCCTGGCTGCAGGGCATGGCCTGGGCTCCCAGCTGAGCCCTCCTGCTGCATCAGCATTCCCGGTGCATCCTGTAAAAGCAGCCATTTATTTACACCCGAGGAAAGTTTTGCTGTGAGTTGGTTCTGATTTACGGCCGCGCTGCTGCGTGTGCGTGTGCAGCCTTGGAAATATTGGATTTATTGGCTGTGCCAGACCCTGTGTGCTGGCCTTGGCAGTGCCATCCCTTCCCAGAGCTCCTGGGCTCTGCTGTCACCTCCCTGGGGGTGGGGGCCTGTGCTGTGCCCCCTGATCTCGGGTGGGCATGGGAGGGGAAGGGCGGCCTGCCCTGCCTGCCCTGGGCAGCAGAGAGGGGCACGAGGAAAGGTGGGGTGGGCAGGGGGAGGAAGCAGGGAGGGAGACTCTGGCACCTGTTCAGATGCACAATGGAACCTGCCCAAAGCACACCAACCTGCCTCACAGCACGGCATCCTTCATCGTAAAACCAGAAAGAATTAGCAATGGAGCGCTATCAGGTGGAGAAAAACATTAATAGAGAAATGGGAGAGAGGGAGGCGGAATTTGGGGTGAGTTAATGAAACCACACATCCTCCAGTGCCTGCGAGGGAGCTGGCCAGGCCTCCTCGGGCTCCACTGGCCCTGAGAGCACAGGATTCCATCCTGGAGGAAGGGATTTGTCAGCAGGAGCAACTTCTCCTTCTGAGGAGCAGCACATGGATGGTGTTTCCAGCTGTGGGGCTCCAGGAGCAGCACATGGATGGTGTTTCCAGCTGTGGAGCTCCAGGAGCAGCACATGGATGGTGTTTCCAGCTGTGGGGCTCCAGGAGCAGCACATGGGGGGTGTTTCCAGCTGTGGAGCTCCAGGAGCAGCACATGGGGGACGTTTCCAGCTGTGGAGCTCCAGGAGCAGCACGTGGATGGTGTTTCCAGCTGTGGAGCTCCAGGAGCAGCACATGGATGGTGTTTCCAGCTGGGGAGCTCCAGGAGCAGCACATGGATGGTGTTTCCAGCTGGGGAGCTCCAGGAGCAGCACATGGGGGGTGTTTCCAGCTGTGGAGCTCCAGGAGCAGCACATGGGGGACGTTTCCAGCTGTGGAGCTCCAGGAGCAGCACACGGATGGTGTTTCCAGCTGTGGAGCTCCAGGAGCAGCACGTGGATGGTGTTTCCAGCTGTGGAGCTCCAGGAGCAGCACATGGGGGGTGTTTCCAGCTGTGGAGCTCCAGGAGCAGCACGTGGATGGTGTTTCCAGCTGTGGAGCTCCAGGAGCAGCACATGGATGGTGTTTCCAGCTGTGGAGCTCCAGGAGCAGCACTGCTCTCCATCCTGGATAAATCCTGTCGTGTGGCTCCCAAGCAAACCCCTGGCTGTGGGTGTGGGTGGCCGTGGAGCACTCTGCAGCCTTCATGGGGTTAATGAAGAGAGGCATCCCCGTGCTAAGTTACAGGGCAAAGCTCAATTAAGTTGGGAACTGAAATGGATAATTCCATTAAAATGGATTTATTCACTGTGCCGCTGCCATACCTGTTGTGCTGAGGGAGAGCTTCAGTGGGCGTTTGCATTTTCCCAACTTTGCTCAGTGTCCTTGTCCTCCCCAGACGCCTGTGGCAGGTGGAGGAGCCATCAGGACACGTGGCAGAGCTGGAGCTGCCGTCCTGGGCTCTGCCCACCCTGTCTGTGCTGGTGCAGCCGGGGCAAAGGCAGGAGCTGGCACCAACCAGGCTGCTCTGCCCGGGTCCCCAGCAACGAGGGGACACTGCAGGGCTGATCTCTGTGCTGAGATGAAGCTCAGCACACCAGGACCATGAGCTGGGCGTGTGCAGCTCCTGCTCCAGCTTCCTTGGAACAGCCTCATTTTGAGCTCCCGTTTGTTGTTGGGCCTGGCAAGGCACAGGAGAAAGGAAGAGCTCGGGATGGGCAGAGCAGGGCTGTCCCTGTGCCCCCCCTCTGCCAGGCACAGCTCCAGGAAAGCTCTAGAAATCCTCTGGAAGCCCTGAAGGCACCGCCCAGCCCCAGCTCTGCTGCCCTGGCCACCACTTCCACTCATCCCAGGAGCGTCAGGCAGCACCGGGGGGGAATAAAAAACAAACCTTGAGCGCTTAAGGAAGGAATTGTTTCATCCTCTCCAAAGGTCAGTTGCTTTAAACTGGGTTCAAGCCGCGGGGGCACCTTTCAGTTTCATTCCTTCTGTTTAATTCTCAGCAGTTCGTTAAAGGCTGACCCTGCTGCTCTCAGCGTGGCTGACCATGGCCAGGCAGACACAAACCCCTCTGCCTCCCAGCTGTTAAACTGCCAGGGATATTTTAGGGTCTCTCCTTAGTATTTCTGGTGGTGACTGAGTGTCTATCGGAACCCTTGGCAGCGGCAGAGAGGAGAAGCAGCAGGAGATAATAGGAAAGAAAAGAAGAACGAAGCCACCCAATGCCATTTCTTGTGAGCTGAGGAAAGGTCAGGGGAGATTGTGGGCAGTTATCTCCCTGCTGCCACTGATAAAGCTCAGGAGAGCTCATGGCCACCAGTGGCTGCTTCAAACAAAGAGATATTTAATTAAAGCCCACAAAAAGAAAAGGAAGGATGAGTCCTTTAGAGATAAATTCCTATCAGCCAGGCTTGAAGGTCCATGGAAGCTGAGATTTAATCCTCCTGCAGGTGCCTGGCCACCAGTTCTGTGCTCTGTGCCCAGGGTGGCCCTGAGGCACCCCAGCAGTGAGGTTTGGGGAGCAGGGGTGGATCTGGCAGCCCAGCAGTGAGGTTTGGGCAATGATGGTGGGTCTGGCACCCCAGCAGTGAGGTTTGGGGAGCAGGGGTGGATCTGGCACCCCAGCAGTGAGGTTTGGGGAGCAGGGGTGGATCTGGTACCCCAGCAGTGAGGTTTGGGGAGCAGGGGTGGATCTGGCACCCCAGCAGTGAGGTTTGGCAGCCCAGCAGTGAGGTCTGGGGGTGGATCTGGCCCTGCAAGGACGTGGCCACAGCACCGATGTCCCCGGCAATATTCACACGTGGGCTCTCCATCCCTGCAGCCCCAAAGCCTGCCCGAGCATCCCGGCCCTTGCCAAAGGGGGTTCCAGCCGGGCCGGGCAGGCTCTGCCCGCCGAGGGGATTCAGCCATCGCGCTTTATTTGTTTGCCTCATTAAGGCAGAGGTGGATGCGGCGCCCCCCGCCTGTGCAGGGCCGCTCGGAGGAAGGTGTTGATTGCTCGATGGGGGTTTGGGCCGAGCCAGGTCCCCCAAGAGCGGCAGTTTAATAAAAACACCAGCATGATTTATCATCTCTCAGGCTCGGGAGCAGCCTCTCTCTCCAGGTAAAAAACATCCTCGGAATCCGCGCTCCTCATTTGCATAGGTAATGGTCATATCATTAGCAGCTCATTAGGAGGAGAGCGGGGGTGACAAAACAAAAAGTCACAAACGCTGAGCGAGAGCGGAGCCAGTCCCTGCCTGGGGAGGGAACTCGAGGGTTTTCCAAAGCGGGGCTTAAAAAAGCCGGAGCCGTGCCTGGGAAAGCCAGGAAGATGCACGGGTCATTTGGACCTTATGGAATGTAACATATGAGGAGCGATGTGCTGAATGAAGGTTAAAATTGTCCTGTTGTGCCCATGGCAGCCCTGAACGGCTCGGGCTGGGGAGCGCCCGCGCTGCCTTCAAGGTGAAACGGATGGGAGGGAGATAATTGAATTGTGGAGCAGGGAGAAGGGGCTGGGATGGAGCTGGCAAAGGGACTGGGGTGGCACACGGACAGGGGTGGCACAGGGATGGAGGTGGCACAGGGGTGGGGATGGCACAGGGATGGAGGTGGCACAGGGATGGAGGTGGCACAGGGATGGAGCTCCTGGTTCCTGCCCTCGGGGTCCCTGTGCAGGGTCCCCACAGCCACAGGGCAGCTGAAACGTCACCTCCCCACCCACCCTCTGCTTCTCCAGGTGCCCCGGGATACCCCGGGACTGAAAGAATGGGAGAAGGCAATAATGGGAACGTGGGGCAGCCCTGGTGAGAAGGGTTTGTGTCCCAAAGCAATAATGGGAACGTGGGGCAGCCCTGGTGAGAAGGGTTGTGTCCCGAGCTGGTATTAACCCTGCTGGGATGGGGCTGCCCTGCTGGGAATGCTCCTGGGGTGCTTTATTGGCATGTTAAGAACTGGGAAAACAACCAAAGAGAGAAGCAGAACTGGTTCTGACAACTTTCAGGAGAAGTTGAGAATAAGAGCAGGAACTGGCTCCTCTGTCCTAAGAGGTCATTCCGGTCGCTCGGCGTGGGGATTGGTCTCTCCCTTTGCGTTTGAAGCCGCCCCTCTCTGGGAAGGGCTGTCCCCAGGAGATGCCTGGCTGGACAGCTCCCCCTGACGCTCTGGTGTGCTCCTGTGAAGTGTCGCTGCTGCTCTGCTCGCCTTTAATTGTGGTTATTTTAGGACACGAGTGCGGCTGGGGGAGGTGTCATTCCCTGCTCTGCTGGCTCCAAACGCAGCCCTTCAGCGAGGAGATGGAACACAGAGCTGACACACTCCCAAAACCAAACTGCTCCCAGCCCTTGCCCCAGATCAGCCCCTCTCTCTCTCTGCTGTGCCAGGGATGGCTGAGGAGCGTCCCTCACCCTGGGCAGTGACAGTGCTGCATCACTGGGATGGAGAGGGCCGGGATTTCTCCTCTCTCCCCTCTCCTCTCCTCCTGGCAGCGTTTTGCTCGCTCACGGTGGAGAGGAGCATCATCTCCATGGCTCTGCCAATCCCCTCCAGCAGCCAGGAAGGCCCCACAGCTGCCACAGCTTCTGGGAAACCTCTGGGAGGCCAAGACTCCTGCTCCTGCTCTCCTGCATCCCTGCATCCCTGCATCCCTGCTCCTGCTCCTGCTCCTGCTCCTGCTCTCCTGCATCCCTGCATCCCTGCATCCCTGCTCCTGCTCTCCTGCATCCCTGCATCCCTGCATCCCTGCATCCCTGCATCCCTGCATCCCTGCATCCCTGCATCCCTGCATCCCTGCTCCTGCTCTCCTGCATCCCTGCATCCCTGCATCCCTGCATCCTTGCTCCTGCTCCTTCCCTCCTGCATCCCTGCATCCCTGCATCCCTGCATCCCTGCTCCTTCCCAGGGCAGGGAGTTTCCAACACCTCTGAGGGCAGAGGGACAACTCCAGGTGGGAATGTCCTGCTCCACTGACTGGCTGGAGAGAACCAGGACTCTTAGTGCTAAGCTGCAGCCCGTGTAACACAGAAAATGGTATTAAAGGATTTGCTTTTCATGACCATAATTCAGAGTTAGCACACATTTGATGTTTAATGTATGAACCACAGGTGATTTCAGACTGGCATGGCCTTTTCTAAATAGTGTTTTAATCTTAGGGGGTTTTTCAGTTTTTTAAGGTTTGGCTACTCAGCCTGTCAGACAAGAGGAGAACAAAACCACAGCAAAGCTGGGTATGAGAATCCAATGTGGGCAGAGGCTTTTGTTCCGTCTTTTATTGAGGTTTTACCTCTAATCTCTGCCTTTTGATGCAATTTAAGATTAAGGAAATGAAAGGCAAGGCTGCCTGCGAACAGTTATCCAAACAGGACAGCCAAGGGGCGCTTCCAGGCACTGCTGTAAGAGGCTTTGGGCAGCTTTCCCCAAAGGGAGCAGCCAGAGACCCTGCAGCAGCTCCTGAGCTCCTGGGGCAGTGGGAACGGGGCCCCCCTGCTCTGCACAAACCTCCTGGCACCCCCATCCACCCCCAGCCCCTGGCAGGGGATTCCTGGCAGCGCAGGTGCTGGGATGCTGCTGAGGGCTCCAGGGAGGTGCCAGCTCAGACTGATGGGTGGGGATAAATCCTGTGCTGGATCCCTTCCAGGGAGGCCCCAACCCCAGGCAAACCCCATCACGCGTGGGCAGGAACTGTGTTTGTATTCCCAGCCGGTGCACACCTTGAATGGCTCAGACAATGGGGGAAAACCAAATTCCTGCCAGGAAAAACAACTCAAATAATCAAGGCCCTCCATGTGGCACCGGTGATAAATTCGTGCTACTTACCCTGACGAGCTGAAAGGTCACGAGCAGACCTTCCAAAATAATTATTAAATAACTTTGCCATTTGTTCAGGATCAGTTGTGACCTTATTACTGGGAGCAGGAGATGATATCTCCACATCCTGGGCACAGATCCAAGGAGGTCATTAGCAACAATGCTCCATCCCAAATTTTGCAAGGGGAGGGAGGATTTCTCTTCAACCAACACAGGGAGATTTCCAGGCTTTTGTCTCGCTGGCAAACGACCTGTGAGGACTGGGAAGATCCATCTTCCGTCCTCAGATCATATAAATGTTTCAGTAGCCTTGAAGGGGGCGAAGGGCAGAGTCAGGAAGAAATGTTCTGTCACTGCAAATGTTTTAGCTCAGCACAGAATCAAGAACCATAAATAAAATCCTCTTTAGTGCTCGGACATTGCCTCGCTGTGTGCCCGTGCTGGCACCAGTCACACACGGGACGTGTCTTTAAACCCAAAACGATCTCAGGATCAGAGACAGGAGCCAGTGCAGCAAGGGTTGTTCCTTTCAAGTTAAACAAAGACTCCCGAGGCCCTGTGCAAGCTCATTTCCAGTCAAATGAAACACTATTTGGGCAAAAAAAGAAAAAGCAGCCATTCTGTGCAGGCCTGGCCCCGCAGCTCGTCCCTCACGGTGAGGACACAAAGGGGGGCTCAGGTACAGGAGGTGTCAGCTCTGCAGGGATGGGCATCAGTAGCCGGGGCTGTGCCCTCTGCCCGGCTCCCAACCCTTCCCTGCAGCTCCTCAGCCTCCTGGCTGTCCCCGTGTCCCCCTCGGGCCCTGCCAGCCCTGCCTGGTAATGGGATCAGCCTCGAGAGCCATTAGTGGAGCCGTTTGCCCTCCGCTTTTACTGTGCTGAAAATTTAATTGGCTGATGATTCAGAGGAGAAATCCTTTCTCTTTACTTTCATCTGGCAGCCGCCTTTGTCCTCCCGGCATTCCAGCCTCCGCCACCGATTCCTCGAGGACAATCAAAACGGTCGTAGAAGAATTTCCAATACTTTCCACTGGCTCACTTTCTAATAAAGTGCGTGTCACAGCGCGGACAGCAGCACTCCCTGCCCGGGACACAGCTCCTGGCAGGGCAGAGTGCAGCTCCATGGCTCACCCTTATCATTATCGGGGGGATGGATTAGAGCTGGCAGTGTCCCTGTGGCAGCTCCAGCCCAGGGCAGTGCAGCTCCATGGCTCACCCTTATCATTATCGGGGGGATTGGAGCTGGCAGTGTCCCTGTGGCAGCTCCTGGCAGGGCAGAGTGCAGCTCCATGGCTCACCCTTATCATTATCGGGGGGATTGGAGCTGGCAGTGTCCCTGTGGCAGCTCCAGCCCCGGGGCAGTGCGAGAGGAGCGGCCATCGGGCCCTGCTCTGGGTTCCAGGGTTGTTCAAAGCCCAAGTGATGCCCTGCGCTAGACACAGGGATGGCCCGGGTCAGCTGCTGAGCTGGAACTGTTGGCAGTTCTTGGCCATCACAGAAAAGGCAAGGCGGGCTCAGCCGTAATCCTCAACAGCCGTGGTCCTCCTGGTCTTCATCATCTGAGAAGCCTTCGCATCAAAACGTGCAGCCTTACAGGCAGAACTAGCAAGCACCAATGTCGAATGAACCCACGGCTGCCCACCCCCGTTCCACACCTTCCAAGAACCTGCCCTCGTTCCAGTCCAAGAAAGGAAGGGGTCAGCAGCGAGGTTTAACCCATTCCCAGCTGGTTCCTGGCTCTCCCAGCCCTGCCTGCTGCACTCGGGTGGGTTTGTGAAACAGGGGGACCAGCCCGGGGGTCACAGAGCCCGTCCCTGGCTCCAGGGCTCCATCAGGCCAGGAGCTGCTTCTGCCAGCCCAGCCTGGCCCTGCTCGTCTCGGGGTTTTGCCCCAGGACAGACAGACAGACAGACAGACAGACAGATGGACAGCCGAGCCAGTGGCAGCACTCAGAGCTCAGCCTGGCCCTGCTGGTCTCAGGTTTTGCCTCAGGACAGACAGACAGACAGACAGACGGACAGCCGAGCCGGTGGCAGCACTCAGAGCTCAGCCTGGCCCTGCTGGTCTCAGGTTTTGCCCCAGGACAGACAGACAGCCCGGCTGGCAGCAGCGCTCACAGCCCCACCTCGGCATCACAGGCGCCTTTCTGATGTCGAACACGAATGCTCCTTGCTGCAGTTTATGTTTATCTTGTCATCCTCATAGCAAACATGAAAACCTGTTTATTCTCTCCCTTTTCAGAGCTTTCCTTTAAATGTTTGAAGGCTGTTTGCATGTCTCGCCTCATCTTTCTTTTCCAGGATAAGTAAGCCAAAATTCCCTCTGCTTCCATCCTGTGTCAGTGTTTTATCTCCCTGCCTGTCCTGGTTGCTCTCCCCCAAGCCCTCCCCAATAAATTCCTGTCCTCAGGAGTGGTGTTCTCCCTGTAAAACAGAAAAGGCAGGGGCCTGGGTGGCTCTGGGGAGCTTTGGCATATTCCCCAGTGAAAAACACACATTATTCCTGCTGATTCTGCCTTTTTTTTTGCCTAATTGACAAATTGGGAGTGTCCCCTCCCTTCTGGTTGTGTCACCAGCAGATGGAAATGGTTGTTGGTGTTTCCCGTGGTGTTTCAGGGGAGCAGAGCAAAGCAGAGCTCTCAGCTTGTTGCCTGTACAGGGAGAGCTGGAGCTGGGGTTTCTGGAGCTTGTCCCCCAGTATGTGGGGAAGATGCAGTGGGGAGCATGGAGGAAGAGAGGGAAGCTTGCAGAACACACTGCTGGAGCTTGCATTTAACTAAAGAGCAAAGTAACATTGTGCTCCATTGATTACACATTTTTTCTGCCTGTTGTGACATTTGCAGGAAGGCTAATTTATTCAAGCATGGAAATCTTTAAAAACTTAATTAAGTTATTTCTGCTATTTCCATGCCTTATTGTTTCGACTTCACATTTAACTTTTTATATCTGGTTAATGTCTTTGAAAAAAAAAAAAAACCCAACAAAAAAACACAACCAGAAGGAGAAAGGAAATGGAAAGGAGAGGGAAGATGTGGCAGGAATCCTGGCTGGTGCCTCTGTGGGAGCTGCTGTGGGGTCTGTCCTGCGGGATGTGGTCTCTGGGTGTGCCTGGCACACGGGCAGGGGGCTGGGGGTGGGCACAGCACAGAGCCGGGCCCCTGGGCTCTGGTTTGCTGCCAGGGGGGATGGAGAGGGTGCCAAGGGGTGTCAGGCTCCTCTTTGCTGCTCCCAGCCTGGGTGCATTCCCTGGAGAGCCCCATGTCCCAAACAGGCAGCAGCACAGGCTGGGGCTCCTGCGCCCCAGAAAGGGAAATAGGGGCAGGAAACCCCCCCAGGCCCTGGGAGCTGGTGCTGCTCTGCACAGGAGGCTCTGAAGGGTGCAAGACGCTGCCAGCAGAGCTAAATGCTGCATTAATAAAGTTTCTGTCAGTAAATTCACTAATTAAGGCTCACAGATGGAGCTGGGAGGAATGCTTGTGGTGAAACCCAAGGAGTGTGAACGTTGCCTGCTTTGGAGGCAGGCTGCATGCCCGGGAAGAAGTGGGGAAAACAGGAAAGCTGCCAGGAGCTCCAAAAAGCTTTACCTGCATCTCCAGAAGCGAGGTGAGCCCCAGGGCTGGGCTTGGGGGCTGTGAGCAGGTGCACGGCCCAGGTTTCACTGCGGGCTCATGGCAGAGCTGCCCAGGAGCTGGGTTTGAAGCCAGTCCAGGGTTGTCAGGCCCCGGGTCGGTGCCCTAAGCACCAATCTCGTGTCCGTGACAGCCGAGATGGACGCAGGGAGGAACCACTCTGGCTATGAAAAGCCCCAGAGCCATCAGGAGCTCCAGCCATAAATGACAAAGTGCTGCAAACTCTCTCGGCGGCAGCACAGGGCCCGGGGGAAGAGTAATCCCCTCGCTCTCCAACATTTGCCGAGCATTAGGCTAATTTCCCTTGGGCTTCCACCAGGCATTCCGAGTTCTTGCTGGGTTTCTGTGTATTATTCTTAAGTCGTTACCCTGCACCTCGTGTTCCTGCTGGAGCTCTTACTCCAGGATGGATTTATGGCACTCATTCCCGTGCCCGTGCTGATGGATGGGGCTCCCGATGGCTTTTCCCCCTGGACGGGGCTGGTCTGAGGGTAAGGCTCGTCCTTTCTGAGAGGGCTGAGGGCCAGGGCTCCTGCCCGGGTTCCAGCCTCTTCCCAAGCACTGGGAGTGCAGGTGAGGATGGGAAGGGGAGCTCTGGGAGCTGCTCCTGGCTGGGCAGGGAGCTCAGCCCTTCCTCCTCTCTCCTCTGCTCCCCCCGTGGCCACGGCAGCATTTGTATTTGTCAGCCTATGGCAATGCTCTGCATATGGAACGCATTTGCTCTGGGTGTTTGCCATTAACATTTTCATTTCTGTTTAGCGTCAGGAGTTTTCAATTACCGGCCTCGCTCGAGCTGTTGTGTTCATGCTCTCTTTGTTTTCATTTCCACATCCCAGTCAGTGAATTACAGGACGGGAGCCCTGCCCCGGGGCTGGTGGGGAGAAGTCCAGTCCCTGCTCTGGCTTTGGTGCTGGCTGCTCTCTCCCAGCCTTTGGGGCTGGCTTCACCTGAGCGCTGAGGTGCTGAGGTGAGCAGGGGGGCTGGCACAGCCCCGTCCCCTCTGTCACCCCTCCGGGTGTGCCCTGCTCCTCTGCGGCACCTGCAGGAAGGGGCTGAGAGCTCAGAGCAGCTCGGAGCCCTTGAGAGCACAGCCTGGCAGGGCCCAAAATCTGCCTCCTCTCCCTTATCCCAGTTTTACTCATCCTCTGAAGTGACTTTACACCTCCACTTTATAACGTAACTCCACGGAGAGGATAAAAGCGCTTTAGCCTGTAAAGAAATGAGGGACAGGTAATGCACATCCTGGCTGAAACAGCAAACGCCGCATTTCCGAAGTGCCGCCTTCCTAAACTCTAAGTGAGCCATAACGTTTAGAAGGGGCCGTTGAAAGAGCAATAAAAGGCTGCGGGTCGGGCAAACAGCAGCGTTAGCAGAGCTGGACAGCCGGGGCCGCCGAGCTCCCGGTGACTGCAGCGCTGCTGGGCTGTCCCTGGGGACCGGGGGCGGTGGTGGCGCTCCCCACGCCAGCCCCGGGGACATGGGCGGGATCACGAGCTGCAGACCCGCTCTGGACAAACAGACAGCGAGGTTCTCCTGGTCATCCTGCAAGCAAGCAATCCCGCCGTGATCCAGAATAACTCTCTTCTCCTGGGGTCTTCGAGCAGGCAACAAAAACTGCCGCGCATTTGGCAGCAGCCGGGAGCCCCCGCGATCACCTGCAGCATCCCCAGGGCCCCAAAGTGCTGCCTGTCCCTGCAGCTGCCCTCCGAGGGGGCTGACAGCATTCCAGGGGTGCTGCTGACAGCATTCCAGGGGTGCTGCTGACAGCATTCCAGGGGTGCTGCTGACAGCATTCCAGGGGTGCTGCTGACAGCATTCCGAGGGGATGCTGCGAGCTGCTGAGCCTGAGGAGTTTTGCAAGTGTCCCGAGTGCTGTTAACCTCAGATTTAAAATCCGGGTTTCCTTTGATTTGAAGTGATTTTAAAGATTCCAGCACTCCCGCAGTGTAATCATCCCAAAGATTTCTGGGAGCCTTCTTTTCTGCCCCTTTGTTCCTGAGGCGGCTCGAGGAGAATGCCACGAGGTTACAGCCATTATGGAGTGTAATGCAAACAGGGCCATTTATTGCCTTTTTATGAGGGTAATGCTGCACCACCCAATAAATTCTGCAAGAAGGATTTGATGGAGAAAAGGCTGAGATTCAGCCACAGCAGGGTCAGCCAACGGGAGTTCTAATTTCACAGGGAAGCAGTTAAGGGGGCAAAAGGCGAATTTTTCATTCTCTTTGGAAGGAGTGGGGAAGGATGGGAGCTGAGGGAAAGCAGAGGAGAGAACAGGTACAAAGGCACTAACAAAGAGGAGGAGAAGGTCCCAAGCTTAAGAGATGCTGAAAAGATTGGCCTTTCTCCATGTGTGCGTCCTCCTGAGGCGCGAGAGGGCTGGCTCCTGCTCGGAATGTGCTGCCAGAGGAATGTGCTCCCACCAGTTCGGTGGGAGAGGGGGCAGAAGGCCCCTGGTACTCTTGTAGGCTGTACCTGAACCTGAGGCTGTACATGAACCTGAGGCTGCACCCAAACCTGAGGCTGCACCCAAACCTGAGGCTGCACCTGAACCTGAGGCTGCACCCAAACCTGAGGCTGCACCCAAACCTGAGGCTGCACCCAAACCTGAGGCTGTACCTGAACCTGAGGCTGCACCCAAACCTGAGGCTGCACCCAAACCTGAGCCTGCACCTGAACCTGAGGCTGCACCCAAACCTGAGGCTGCACCCAAACCTGAGCCTGTACCTGAACCTGAAGCTGCACCCAAACCTGAGCCTGCACCCAAACCTGAGGCTGGCACCCGAACCTGAGGCTGCACCCAAACCTGAGGCTGCACCCAAACCTGAGGCTGCACCCAAACCTGAGGCTGGCACCCACGCGTGGCCAGGGAGCCCCACAGTGACTCGTGCCCACCTGGGGACCCTGGCAGTGCCTGGCCAGAGGCACGGGCCGAGAGAGGCATCAGCTGTGCTTGCCTTAATCAGCTCATTCCAGCGAGCAGGGAATCAATGGCAACAGGGGATCGATCACAAATTCATAACTGAGAACTGCGCTGCTGCTCCTGGCTCATTTCTCCCGTGGCAGAGATGAATCTGTCCCTCCTCCCGCTGGAATCCCCAGCCCCAGCGCTGTGTGACCGCTCCCGGAGCTGGGATGCAGCCTTGCCTGGCCCAGGGCTGGTTCCAGCTCGGTGGCTTGGCCAGGGGCCATTGGAGCCCGTTCATCCCGCCCGGTCCATCCCAGCTGTGCAGAGCCGTGTCCGCCCAGATGTGCGCAGCCTCTGGAAGCGCTCCTGGGTGCTGCTGCCCCTGCCGCAGCCCAGCCAGGCTGCAGCTGCCGGCTGACAGCCGAGCTGCTCTTTCATGCTTCTCTTGTTCTCCTCGCTCGCAATTGATAGATCAAAATTCCCCGCAAACGAGCGGTTTCACGGGCCGTTTCCTCTGCTGTCAATACAGGAGCTGAGAACTGTCAGTGCCGTCCCTCCCCGTCAAAGAAAAAATTCAATTATTTATCGCTGCCTCTTAGAAAACTAATTGTATTGCTAATTGTTCTTTTCCTGTGAGGAATGTTACATTTTTTTCAGGTGAATGGCTTTAGGCAGTTTAAGGGTTTGTGAAGAGTCTTTCATCAAACATGTGATTCAGAATGAACTCACTGAGATGACATTTCCCTTCCAATTTTCTGTTTATGTTTTTGAAGCGGGAGGATTGCTGGGAGCCCAGGGCTGTAGCTGCTAACCTGATTCATTCCCTGCACGGGCACGGGACTCGGCGCAGATGAATTTTACGAAATTGGCCGTGTTTATGTGCAATGGTGACAATAATGCACTTTATCTATCTCGTGTTGAAGCACAGCAGAGTTTTCCCAGGAAGTTTGACAGAAAGAGGATCAAGTTGCTGCTTAAATTTCTCCTTGGAGGACCTCAGGGTAATTTTCTTCCAGCACTTCAGATACTGAGAAGGGTTGGGAGCAGCCATAGGATCCTCGTGCATCCCTCACCCAAAGGGAGATGCCGTGGGGAAAGGGAAGGGAAGGGATGAGCGGGGCACTATTCTGATAGTCCAAGGCACAGCAGTATCAAATCCATCTTGCAGGAGCACTTCAGGGTTTAAATGTCTCCTTTTTCCAGCAGGCAGGAGCTCTCCTGTCACATCTTTTGCCTTTTCAGGACCGCGATAAATCTTCTCTCTAACACACCCTGGAGAATAACAGCATCAATCATCTGTTACTGGCACAAGTTCTCAGGATTCCTGACCCCTTCCGTGCTCGGAGATGAGACAGGGAGCCTTGGCACTGCCTGTGCACGGGCTCCATCTCCAGCACATCCATCTCCAGCACTGCCTGTGCACGGGCTCCATCTCCAGCACATCCATCTCCAGCACTGCCTGTGCACGGGCTCCATCTCCAGCACATCCATCTCCAGCACTGCCTGTGCACGGGCTCCATCGCCAGCACATCCTGGCGCTCCCATGGGGAGCTGGAGCTGCATGGCAGCTCTGGGAAGGGCTGAGCTCCCGGGGCCAAAGGAGCCCTTTTCCAGCCTGGAAGGAGCAGGAGGGACGTGGTTCCATTCTCGCTTTTCCACAGTGCCAGGACAAATCCCTTCCCTGATTGTGCAGGATGAAATGCAGCAGCGAGGGACACATAAGCCTTCAGTGCAGCAGCGATTTACAGGCTGCTCCTCCTTTAATGGGGCCCGTGCACCTGAGCACGGCAGCGGGCTGTAAAAACAAACAAACACAGCTTATCCCCCAGTCCCTGCGCTCCAGGGCATCCCAGAGCCTGAGGGCAATGCCACAGGACAAGGACGAGGCCCCGTTCCCCTCCGAGGGTCGGCTCTGCCGATTCAGATGAGGCACAATCGCAGCCCCCTCCATCTCGAGTCCCTTACCCCTCTCCCCCTTCAGTGCACTGGGTGCCTGCCTGGGCTCTGCCAGCCCAAGAGGAGCTTCTGTGAGTGGGAGCACAGCCAGCGATTCACTGCAGCAGCCTGATCCCACATCTTACAGTAAATCAATGAAACTTCCGTGCCTTGACAAGCCCTTGCCACTTAAATAGACAAGAAACAGGTAGGGATGGATGCTGCAGGTTCCTCCAGATCATGAGGCATAAATCTCAAGAGAACAGCAGCGGAAAGATAAAACACTGCTGGAAGCACAGAACAGGATTTAGGATTTGTTTAGAGGTTGTCATTTTGACAGTAAGGAAAATACATTTTTCCTGCCCAGGGTTAGCAATTAGTGTGGCTGCAGGGAAAGGTAACGCGGTGATGAGCACGGCAAAGCCCTCGCTACAGGTGCCTTGATGGCAGGCTGCTCTGCTAAAGATGATAATTTCTAAAATCTTTGAATCGTTTAGGTCTGAAAAGACCTTTAAGACCATTGAATCCAACCATTAGCCTAATGCTGTGGAAAAGCTGATAAGGATCTGGTGATGGTACAGCAGTGGTTAGAGGGCATCGGCTGCTGAGGTGGTGAGCTTGGTGTAATCAGCCTTGATGGACAGGGAGGGAGATAGAGAAGTGTAAATGGGAATTAATAAATTCAACAGGCAGATTAGCTCCCATTATTTCGCAGCTCCCGCTGACCCGGCTCTCCAGCTGGGAGCGATCTGTCCCGGCGAGCTCCCCACAAAGCCGCAGGGCAGAGGCAGCCGGCAGAAGAACAAACCCTGCTTGTTTGGAAGAACAAATGCTGGAGCCATCGCGTCCCTCTGCTCGCCCTTACGAGGGGAGCCGGGCTGCTGTGCTGCTGGGAGTGGAAATGCCATCTCTGAAATGTAATTTGGCTGGAGCACGCGGCAGGACAGCAGCAGCTGCGGAGGCAAATCCAAATAACGCTCGGCACTGTAATTGCATATGTAAAAATGGGGAAGAGGAGAGCGAGAGGAAGCGGCTCCTCTGCTCTGCTGGGTATTACAGATGTAGCTGTCAGCCTCCCTCCCTGCCGCAGTGGTTGTAGGTGTTCAGCCCTGGTACTCCGCTGGGTGTTGTACAGAGATTGGAATATCATTTCCAAGGTACAGAGGTCAAGCCATGAGGCTGTGCAGGTGCCTCGTGCTCCGACACGAGGAGTTACCCAGCTCAGAGCTTGATCCAGTCCCTCTGGGGGCAGCTGCCCCAGAGCAGGGAGTGGGAGTGGAGCTGCTGATGGCTGGGGTGGGGTGGCCACAGGGAGCTCAGCACCCCTGGCAGAGCTCAGCACCCCCACCTGCCCAGCAGCTGCTTCCCCAGCTCACCCCAGTGGTGGGATCACGATCACCATGCTCATGGTGCTGCACTGCCTGCCCTGAGCTGCTGGGGTCAGAACCCTGGGGACGCTGCAGCTCCTCTGCGGGATGGATGGATGGATGGATGGATGGATGGATGGATGGATGGATGGGGGATGGATGGATGGATGGATGGATGGATGGATGGATGGATGGATGGATGGATGGATGGAGGGATGGGGGATGGATGGATGGATGGATGGATGGATGGATGGATGGATGGATGGATGGATGGGGGATGGATGGATGGATGGATGGATGGATGGATGGATGGATGGATGGATCCATGGATGCATGGATGGATGGGGGATGGATGGATCCATGGATGCATGGATGGATGGATGGATGATGGATGGATGGATGGACGGATGGATGGATGGATGGATGGATGGATGATGGATGGATGGATGGATGGATGGATGGATGGATGGATGGAGGGATGGGGGATGGATGGATGATGGATGGATGGATGATGGATGGATGGATGGATGGATGGATGGATGGATGGATGGATGGATGGATGGATGGATGCATGGATGGATGGATGGATGGATGGATGGATGATGGATGGATGGATGGATGGATGCATGCATGCATGGATGGATGCATGGATGGTGGATAGATGGATGGGTGCGGGCAGATCCATCCTCATACCCACTGACCTTCCAAAATAACCCATGTCCTCTCCCTGGTGTGCTGTCCTGACTGTGTCACCTCTGAGTCACTGGCACTTGCTCTATGCCAAAGTTCGCTGTGAAATCCCTGTGAAAGGTGCAGAAGAAATACAATATTGTTTGTGTCCTGAATGAGATGCTCGCTTCCTACAGACATTGATCAGTATGTGAAGGAGACACCAGTAGGGAGGACAGAATTCTTTGCTTTCAGGTGAACTATTTGCCCTCTTACACCCCAGACTGTGAAAACTGAAATCAGTTTATCAATCTAATTTTCTGTTCACAATTAATGTTTTTATTTTTCAGTTTGCTCTAATCAGGAAGAAGAGCTGAACAGAGCAGTTGCCTCTGTGAACTATCCATGTCCTCTTCCCAGTTTGCCTGGTTCCATGCCCTGCTGTTCAGGTGGGGATGAGCTCTGCCAGGTGGGACACAGAACTGCTGCTCCCTCAGGCTATGGCATTGTTAGAGATTGTGTGTTATCCTCCTTGTGAGGCTGAGTTATTCTGCTCCCTAATTTCATCCAGCTTCCCTAAATTATTCATCTTTTCCAATAGGCCACAGGAGCCTTCTGCTCCCTCTCCTAAATTGTTTTGCAGCAAACAGAGCTGCTGCAGAGGCGGCAGTGGCTCTGCAGCGAGGGAAGATCTCCACAGATCTCCTTCACCACGGGGAGTGCTGTGGGCTCAGATAAGTCCCACATGCACCCAGAGCCTCCCAAGGACCAGGCTGTGTGGGGAAGGGTGAAGTTTTCCTCTGAGGGACCGAACGTTTCCTTCCCAAGGCGTTCGCCAGAGAATCCCCGACGGCTCCACGCGGCTCCAGAGCTGGCTTGCTTCAGGTTGTAAATGTTTTCTATTTCTTCCAGGCTGTGAGTGTGATGAAACCGTGGCAAAGGCAGGACCCAGCAGCAGAGGAGGCACACTGTGCAGCACGGCGTTGTGCTCCTATAGGGCGTCTTCAAGTGTGGCGGGTAATGATGCGGCAGCTGTGAATCCATACACGGCAGCGCTGCTCCGAAGGGCTGTAATTATTAATCTGCTAACGCAGACACAATGCACTCAGCCTGCTCTCAGCCTCTCCCAGGAATGGGAAATAATGCTGCAGTGGCAATTACCTTAATGCAATTATCTCAAATGTGAGATTCCACAACCGCGCTTCGCGTCCTGGCTTGTGGAGGACAGAGGGGAAGGGAGGATCCACTGCTGGTGCCAGCAGCCCCTTGTGCCCCTTGTCACCTGTGCTGCTTGAAGCCCTGGCAGACACAGGGCCTGGGCCCTGGCACATCCTTCAGCTCGGGTCCTGAAGGGATGGGCAATGCCAGGGACAGGGCAGAGCTCGGGTCCTCAAGGGATGGGCAATGCCAGGGACAGGAGCATGCGTGTCCTAGCTCAGGAACCCTGAACCAGATGGCATCACACGGGCAGCTGAGGCAGCCCTGGCCCCAAACCCCGACTGGAAGGAGCTTGGATCAATCTGTTGTGTTTAGACCCAGCTCTCTGGAGCCTTTCCCAAGGGCAAAGGAAATGCAGGAAGCCATGCTGATGGTGACCCCACCAGGATTAATGGCAAACACTCTCCCACTCGCAGGGTCTGTGGTAACCCTGCACTCAGGACAGGCAGCAGCAAGGCCTGAGCTGCTCAGAGTTCCCTGGAACCCTCGTGCACACCCACACACCAGGAGAGAAACTGTTCCACAGTTGGTTCAGGATGGACCTGGAGACTGTTCCAGTGCTCTCGTCTCTCAGGGAGGAATGAACTAATTGCAAAGGATTTTTAAAAGGAAGATTGTAACTGGCCCAAAGCAGTAAATGGATTTTACTTCCTCTGCTCTGATAAATATTTAATTACTGAGTGTAATGCAGGGATTGGGTTTGGTTCTTGCTTGTTTTGATGGGCTTTTGTTTGTTTTTACACATATATTTATTTATATTCTGTACTTCCATTGCAACTGCCATCCTCATGTGCCTTCTCCACAGTGGTATCTCTTAAAATTAAATTAAATTGTCTTTCCACTCCTCTAATCCACACTGCCTTCATGTCTAGAGCCTGTCTCTGGGAGCAGCCGTCCAAAAATGAGCCACCACTGCAGAGCCTGGTGTGTCCCTCACCTGCTGCCCTGACAGCCACTGGTTGGGGTTGGGTTTGCTTTTCCCTCTTGCTTTCTAGTGTCATCCTGCACAATCCTTGTCATTTTATTTTTTTAAAAAATCTCATCCCAATAATGTAATCGCTTGAAAATGTTTATTTACTTAAGGGACTCTTTAGTGAAAACTCCAGGCTCTTGACTACTAATATCATGCATTTACGTAATTGTGTAATTACAGCTCAAATGACAAATGTTTCTTTAAGCTCCATTTCTCTCCAGGGCCCATTCCAAGGGCAGGACAAGGCTGTCCAGCTGCTCCCAGTGCCACGGCCCTGCTCCCAGCACGGCCTGGCAAGTGCCCACACTTCAGCTCTCCCTGGTCTGTACTCCAGGCTGATGAGTTATTGCTCATGCAAAAACCTCATTAGAACCATGGAGTACGTGCCCAGATGCAGCACCCCAGGGCCTGGCAGGACAGTGCAGCTCTGCTGGGCTGGAGCTGTGTCCCCAGCCCTGTGCTGGTCCCGCTGCCCTGGCTGACCCTGCTCTGTCCCACAGAATGCTCCTCCCTGCAGCAGGGCTGGCAGGGCCACAGCTCATAAATAATGTTCCCAATGGGATGCTGTGCTGCTGTCAGGCTATTAACGCTTGTGTATTTCTCTTCATAACATTCAAGTGCCTTATTTATGCCAAAAGGGCCGGGCTGTCTTTGTGAGCAGCGGTCAGACGGCAGCTGCTGCTGGGTTTGCTGGGGTTTGGTAGCTCTGGGCCAGGTTTGTTGGGGTTTGGTAGCTCTGGGCCAGGTTTGCTGGGGTTTGGTAGCTCTGGGCCAGGTTTGCTGGGGTTTGGTAGCTCTGGGCCAGGTTTGGAGGGGTTTGGTAGCTCTGGGCCAGGTTTGCTGGGGTTTGGTAGCTCTGGGTTTCCATTGCAGGGGTTGTTACTGCCAAGGGTCCCTTTGTGTTCCCAGTGGGGACTTTTCTGCTTCGCTCTCAGCCACGTGTGAAGGTTGTTCCTGCAGAGGTGACTCTGTCCCCACGTGTCCACAGCACCCACAGCTTTCCCCCCTTGGCACTCAGAGTATTCCCAAAGCCCGGCTGCAATAAACCTCCAGCCTCAGCTCCAGCTTCTCCAGCCATAAAGGTCTCTGTATGTGGCATTTGATGGCCTTGGCTGTAAAAGGAGCCATAAAAAGGTAAGGGCAGCTCCACCTGGAGGGGATGCGCCCCCAGCCTGTCCCTGGCACGGGTGGAGCATTGCTGGGTGCCACCAGCCACCCCTGGCTGGGCAGGAACCAGGGCCAGTTGTACAGGAGGGGATTTAAAGGGCTTCTCCTCTGTGCTCTTCACTGGAAGCCACTGTGCTGAAAAGCAGCATCCCCTGCAGCACTCAGGTGGCTGAGCTGGGGTTTCCACAGGGGAAAGGCTTTGGAGACACTGCTCAGCACTGCCCAGGCCCCATCCCACACCCAGAGCAGGAGGAGAGGCAGGTCCTGGGTTCCAAACATGCTGGGTCCCCAGGGAGCCATAGGGAGAGCCCTAAATTTGGAGGGTAGGTTTGATGTCAGCTTTCATTGCTTCACAGATCCCACTGAACCCACATCCATCAGTGAGAGACTTCAAAGTGCAGGGGAATAAAACTCCTCATGGATAACGGCCCCAAAAATGCCTTTTGGCAGCTTTATTGCCTGGCACACAGGGAAAAGAACAGATGCACTTTCAGAAGCAGAAAGAACTCGGATAATTCCCCTAATGGCCACCCCAAGGCCAGGTGGGGGGAGCTTTGCTTTCCCCACGGAAGGGAGAGCAGCCCGGGCTGCTGGGCCTCTCCAGAAGAGAGCAGGCCTGGCTCTCAGGCTGCCTGGGGTCCCCACGCTGGGGCTGCTGGGAGCCCAGTGAGCTCTGCACCAGCTGGGGAATCTGTCCCCACACGTTCCACGCCAGAATCTCCAGAGTGGGTGCGCAGGCTGCTGGGTGCAGACCCCACTGACCTGGGGGCTGCCCGCCCCCAGCTCCAGCGGTGCCCAGGTGCCCCTGTCCAGCACTGAGGCCATCCCAGCAGATGGGCTCCAGTACCCAGATGCTGTCACTGGGAAGTCCTGTCAGGGGTTACTGGCCGGGGTCTCGTTCTCGCCTGTCAGACTTGACATCTTCAGCGTATAATTAAATGCCAGGACGCGAGCAGCAGAGCAGGTGCATGCTAATGAGGAGATCAATTTTAATTATGATTTTAATTAAACACCCAATCCGGTAGGAAATATGACAAGCAGGCTAGAAATGCAAAATTTGTACTGGGGGAAAACAACAGCGAGAGACAGAGAAGATGGAACTGAGGTGTGCGTGTGCCTGGCAGCCCAGGCTGGGTGGGAGGGAGGATGGATGGGTGGCCGTGAGCCAGGGTGGGCATGGAGGGCATCCTCTGATTCCTCTGGAAGCCATAATTTGATGAGGAAAGTTCAGAAAACCCCATCCTCCGTTCTAGTCATTTTTCCAAACTCTCATTTTTTGCTCTCTGCCAGTGCTCCAGAGCTCTTGTAGACCACGGGGTGTGCAGCCACATGGTAGAAATCAGCTCTAATAGGAATTACCACTGAACAGAGATATTTGGCAAGAGGCTTTACAGCAGCCCATGTCACAGGGGGCTCGTGGTTTTGGATCATGGATCAGAGGGAACCTTTGAGATCCCTCTGTGCACAGCCTGGTACATTTGGCTGCTCCAGATTAACTCCTGCATGAACTCCAGCAGGCTTCAAAAGAACAAATCCCTCCCCGCATTTCCAGAACAGGAAACCCTCCATCACTCCTGCCACGGATCACTCGCACTCCCTGACTCATCCAAACCTGTCTGGCTCAGCTCTGGAGCCTTGCCACAGCTGCAGGATGTCTTTGACAGGGACACTGCTGAGCCACCGCCATCAGGTTCCTCTCTTCCCAGCACGGGCAGACCCCAGGAGGCTCTGCCACATCTGCCCCGTCCCTGTGTGAGCCCTGGCCCCAGGGATGTGCCTGGGACAGCCTGGGCACCGCGTTCCCTGCCTGGAGGAGCTGCCTGTGGCACAGCCCCGTGGGGGAAGAGCAGCCTGGGATGCAGAGGCTGCCTCACCCGAATGGAATGCTGCCGAGCAGGGATGGAGCAGGGATGGAGCAGGGATGGGGCAGGGATGGGGCAGGGATGGAGCAGGGATGGAGCAGGGATGGAGCAGGGATGGAGCAGGGATGGAGCAGAGATGGAGCAGGGATGGAGCAGGGATGGAGCAGGGATGGGGCAGGGATGGAGCAGGGATGGAGCAGGGATGGAGCAGGGATGGGGCAGGGATGGAGCAGGGATGGAGCAGGGATGGAGCAGAGATGGAGCAGGGATGGGGCAGGGATGGAGCAGGGATGGGGCAGGGATGGAGCAGGGATGGAGTAGGGATGGAGCAGGGATGGAGCAGGGATGGAGCAGGGATGGAGCAGGGATGGGGCAGGGATGGAGCACGAGGCCCATGCCGGGAATGGGGGTTTCAAACTCTTTGTTTACCTGAACTCACCCCTGGGTCCCCGCCAGCCTCCCCTGACCCTGCAGAATTATTGATTTTGCTGGTTTTTCACTTTTCCATATCATAAATTGACTTTGGCCACCCTTTCCCCTACCTAACGAGGCCATTAGCGGTGGGGGCGGGCGGACAGCTCACAGATCAATGGGCACGGGGATGTGTCTGTGCCGGCCCCACAGACGTGGGGTGCACCCCCTCCATCCCCCGGGCTGGGGTCACAGAGCCCAGAGCCAAGGGGGGCAGGACCCAGCAGTCCTGAGAGGGGCTGAACCCTGCAGAGCCAAGGGAGGCAGAACCCAGGAGAGACAAGGGAGGCAGGAGAGCCAAGAGGGGCAGGACCCAGGAGAGCCGAAATGGGCAGGACCCAGGAGAGCCAAGAGAGGCAGAACCCAGCAGAACCAAGGGGAGCAGAACCCAACACAGCCAAGGGGAGCAGGACCCAGCAGAACCAAGGGGAGCAGGACCCAGCAGAACCAAGGGAGGAAGAACCCAGCAGAGCTGTGCTGGACTGTGGGAATGCTCCGCTTGCCGCTGCAGCTCTGCCACCAGCAGCGCTTTTTTCCTGTGGTTTGGCTCCCGGCCTCGGCGCTGTGAGTTTGGGGATAATTAAGGGGCTGTGGAGGAGCCGCTCGGTGACGCCAAGCCCCGCTCCCGCGTTTCCCCCAAAAAGGAGGTTCAAAGGAGAAAAGGGGTGTCCTTCCCGCAGCCCCCGCTCCCTGCCAGCCCGCGCTTTGATTTTCTGGCTGGAGTTTCTCTGCGGCTTTGCCCCTCCCGTTTAATTAGCTGCTCCGAGAGCTCCGGCAGCAGCCGCAAACCCCGGGCTGGGTTTTATAGAGCGCGTTTTTACCTTTCACCCTCGGAAATGTCAGAGCAGCGGGGAAGCCGCGCCGCTTTGTTGCCTCCGCTGTTTTAATAACTCGATGGCTTGCAGCGCCCCGCTGCCCGCCTGCCTTCGGGAGGAGAGGCCCGGGGGATGAGAGCCCTCGGGAGCAGCGCCCAGGGCCGCCGTCCTTAACCCGGGCACCGGGGTCACTGCACCCCAGCAGCGCCGCTCCCGCGCCCGAGCTGCGCCCACTAAATCATCCTGGCCAGATAAAAGTGAAGGCGGCCTTGGTTACTTATCCGGGGCTCGGTTTAAAAGCCGGGAGCTGGGGAGAGGGGAGAGGCTGGGGCAGCTCGGCTCACCTCCGGTTGTTACAGCGGAGGCACCTCGGGCTGCAGGAAGCAATTTGTCTCCCGGAGGCTGACAGGAGCTCCTTTCTTCTCCACTTACTCCTTGCTCAGAAATAAAAGGGGCATCCGCTCACATGAAAAGCGGGGAAGGCTCCAGGTTTCCCTTGTGAGGTCTCTCCCAAGCTGGCACGGACGGGCAATTTGTACAAATGACACTTCCCTGGGAGGGAAGAAAGAAGAAGAAGAAAGAGCCACCCCAGCTTCCAATTTGTGCCGCAGCAGTCTGCTCCAGCTCCTCCTCTCCCCGGCTTTCAACCTCCCGTTCACTGCTCTGGCTCTGCTCCCCGGCCCCGAGAGCGGCCACCCCCAGGTCCAGTGGCCATCCCCAGGTCCAGTGGCCATCCCCAATTCCAGTGGCCATCCCCAATTCCAGTGGCCATCCCCAATTCCAGTGGCCATCCCCAGGTCCAGTGGCCATCCCAAGGTCCAGTGGCCATCCCCAATTCCAGTGGCCATCCCCAATTCCAGTGGCCATCCCGAGGTCCAGTGGCCATCCCCAATTCCAGTGGCCATCCCGAGGTCCAGTGGCTGCAGAGCCAGCCCCAGAGGGCAGCCAGAGATCAGTGGCCATCCTGAGGTCCAGTGGCCATCCTGAGGTCCAGTGGCCGCAGAGTCAGGCCCAGAGGGCAGCCAGAGGTCAGTGGCCATCCTGAGGTCCACAGAGCCAGGCCCAGGGGTCAGCCAGGGGTCAGTGGCCATCTCGAGCTCCAGTGGCCATCCCAAGGCCCAGTGGCCGCAGAGCTGGGCCCAGGGGTCAGTGGCCATCCCAAGGTCCAGTGGTCACAGAGCCAGGCCCAGAGGGCAGCCAGAGGTCAGTGGCCATCCCAAGGCCCAGTGGCCGCAGAGCCAGGCCCAGAGGGCAGCCAGAGGTCAGTGGCCATCCTGAGGTCCAGTGGCCGCAGAGCCAGGCCCAGAGGGCTGCCAGGGGTCAGTGGCCACTCTCCCGTGCTCTCCCTGCCCACAGCAGCCCCTTGGAGCCAGCTCCTCGCAGCCCAGCCTCGCTGAGTGCCTGCTCAATGTGTCCCAAGTCACCTCTCGAAGGGGAGCAGTTAAACTTCCACAGACTCCTCAGTGGGCGTTTTTGTTCAGTATTAGAGTGGTTCTAATTCGATTTATCTTAATTCACTTGCAATTTGCTTATAATTAAACTACAGTGAACCAAGGGAGCTGATTTACCCGTTGCACTGAAATCTGATGAGGATTGTGAATCAGCCACCTCAGTTCACTGCACAGTGTATTAATATAAATTGAAGTCAATGGTGGTTTATATTAATGCTTTCTTGAATGTCCCTATATGTGCAGGTCTGGGGGAGAGCACAGAAAACGTTTGGTTTTGGGAGAAAACACAATCTCTTGTACTTTGTGTTTGTCCTGGGCACTTAGGGCCAGGACAAGAACCAGGACTGTCCCCCTGCCCCGTCCAATAACAGCTGAACAGAATCATTTCCAAAGTACTGGACAGAAGAGGTGAGGGAGGATTGATTCCCCCAGAGCCCCCCTAAGGGCCTGGCACCTGGCAAAAGGGGGTCGTTATCCCCAGATAATGGACCTTGCCAGCATTAAGCTCTCTAAGCCATCGCACAGTCAATTATCTCCTAATCAGGGCCGTTTTGTCAGAGGTTATTGCCCTAAGGACTCAATTAGGTTATATCCACGTCATTAATATTTTATGGAAAAATCATTCACATGGAAGTGTTAAACACCTTCGCAAAGTTCCTTCCCCCCACCCCCGGGGAAAGAGGGATTTGAGGCTGCCCGGGCCAGGCTGGCAGTGCAGCTGCTGAGGGGTGCAGGGGAAGCTCTGAGCTGCCTCCACACCCAGAAAGGACCTGTTGGAGCTGTTCTCCAAAGCACCCCCCTGTCAGCTCCCTCTGTGTGTGCTCTGCAGTTATTTCCAAGCTCTCAGTTATATTTAACTCGAGGTATAATAGTTGCCTCTCTGAAACCTCTGTTTTATTAAGCCAGGCGTTTGGGTACTCACAAGTAGAGCTGCTTGGAAAATGGAGAAAATTGCAGAGAAAGCCATTTCTTCTGATTACCATTTATTTCCAGGAAAAAAAAGAAATGTTCCTTGTCCTTCATCCAGGACATCAGGAGTGGTGGGGCAGAGGCTGCAGCTCATGGGCATCACCTGGGGAATGGGGCTGTGGAGTGGTAAAGGCTTCAATGTGGCCCTTGGGGAGCTGATAAAATAACTGTAATGATGGTCCAGGGTGCCAAATGTCCTCGGCATCCCAGAGTTCAGCCCTCGAGAAACAGGCATTGAAGTTAATGAATGAAAGCCTTTGGAAGGCTTTTTCCAAAGGTTTCTTTGGTGGGCTCACACTGTTGCTGTTCTCTTGGGTGGATTTTCATGCTGGCAAAAACACAATGAAAAGAATAAACTCAGCAGAGCAAAAACATGTACCAGAAGCCAGTAATGGTACAAAATGTGATATTGCTGCACCTCTGAGATTTCCCAGCTAAGTACAGAATCTGGCCTGCCTCCCTCCCTCCAGCAGATTTGTTGGAAGCACTCCTGGATGAAATGGAGCCCTCCCAGAGCAGGGCTGGGGTCTGGGGGTGTCAGAGGGCCCGGGATGGCAGCAGGCAGAGCCTCTCCCGGGCTGGGAGGAGCAGAGATTCCCTGCAGTGATCCGTGTCTCCGGCATGCCAGGCAAGTGCTTCCCATTAATGGGGATTGACATGGAGTAGGGCTGGTTTAAAAAAAAAAAAAAAAAAGTTCTCCTCCTTCCCTAGGCAGTTTTGATGTGAATATTAATATTAACATAATTTCATGATGATTAGAGAACACAATTAGGGGCTATTAATAATGACACAAATAATGACATTTAAGGCCTCGTTTTCCTGTGAGTAACACTCTGTCTGGTGGTATTTAAACAGCTCTGTCTGGCACCATCACTGCCGTGCCAAGGTGAAGCCACGTCATTGTCACAGCGGTGTCAATCACTGCCCTGCCTGGCAGAGCCCGCCCCGCAGTGGGGAGAGGGAGAGGGAGGGAGAGGAAAAGGGAGAGGGAAAGGGAAAGGGAGAGGGAAAGGGAAAGGGAAAGGGAGAGGGAGAAGGAAAGGGAGAGGGAAAGGGAAAGGGAGAGGGAAAGGGAGAGGGAAAGGGAGAGGGAGAGGGAAAGGGAAAGGGAAAGGGAAAGGGAAAGGGAAAGGGAAAGGGAAAGGGAAAGGGAAAGGGAAAGGGAAAGGGAGAGGGAAAGGGAAAGGGAAAGGGAAAGGGAAAGGGAAAGGGAGAGGGAGAGGGAGAGGCCTGCCATGAGCAGGGATGCTGCTGAAGATGCCATGAGCACACCTGGGAAGAGGCTGAGGGCTGAGCTCCAGGAGCTGACCCCAGTGCAGGGCACACTCCAGCCAAGACCTCTCTCCTCAGGCCTGGGCTTCCCCAGACAGGGGGACAAAGCCGTGCAGTGCCAGCAGAGCCCATCCCAGTGCCAGGCCTGCCCTCCCCAGAGGCCAGCTCAGGTGCCCCTCTGTAAAAGCAGCTTTATGGGGCTGTTGCAGCCCAATCCCACCGAAGTCAGGCCTTGCAAAGACCCCATTTCTTTTCCAACACATTCGCTGCCAAGCTCAGCCCTTGGAAGAGGCCGTGCTGTGCTAATGTCACTTAATGGAAACCTCGGAATCAATTTTTTGCTCCCTGAAGAAAATCCCCCTGGTTTATGCAGCAAAAGCTGTAATACTGGAAATGGCTTCAGATTTTTTCGTGAAAAAAAAAGGGAGCGGAAGAGAAGAAAGGTTCACTGTAGCTGCACAGAAAGGAGGTCAAGTGAAAGGCTGCCAGTTTGGTGCCTGGTCCTGGGGCAGGTGTGGGGCTGTGCCAGGCTGTCCCCAGGGCTCTGGGGGCTCTGTGGTAGCACCCACACTCCCAATTCCCAATTCCCATTTCTCTGGAACACCCCAAAACCTGATTCCCTCATGCCATGGAGAGTGGGGGGCAAGCTTGGAGGGTGGGGTTATCCCAAGCTGGGACAGGGACAGGGACAGGGACAGGGACGGGGACAGGGACAGGGACAGCCTGCAAAGGGCATCCGAGGGGTCTCGGGGTGCCCAGAACACCCTCCCACCGCCGGGATTCAGGCACTCAGGGCAGGAGGGTGACTGCAGAGCCTGAGCCCAGCGCCACAAGAGGGACGCTCGTGGTCCCCAGGAGCAGCTCTGGCGGCCCCGAAGGAGCTCAGGCTGAGCCTCAGGAGCCCCGGGTGAGGATGCCCGAGGGAGCAGCGTTTGTTCGGCATCACCCGCACCTGCAGCTCCCAGAGCTCACGCTGCGATAAACAAAGCCTTTCATTACATTCCGGAGACAAACAGCTCCGGGCATTCCTCATTTCAATGCGCACACACCTCGGCAGAGCCCTGCTCGCTCAGCTGCAGCTTCCCGGAGAGCGTTTCCATGCCCTGGAGCTGGGGCTGCGCTCCCAGCCCGGCTCCCGAGAGGCTCCGGCTCAGCACGGGCAGGGGCAGGGCTTGGCTGCCGGGCTTCCAGGTCACAGAAACCGGGAATTGTCCGTGCTGGAAACCGGGAATGTCCCGTGTTGGAAACCGGGAATTGTCCCGTGCTGGAAACCGGGAATTGTCCGTGCTGGAAACCGGGAATGTCCCGTGCTGGAAACCGGGAATGTCCCGTGCTGGAAACCGGGAATGTCCCGTGTTTGAAACCGGGAATTGTCCGTGCTGGAAACCGGGAATTGTCCGTGCTGGAAACCGGGAATGTCCCGTGCTGGAAACCGGGAATGTCCCGTGTTGGAAACCGGGAATGTCCCGTGTTGGAAACCTAGAACCGCCCGTGCTGCAAACCGGGAATGTCCCGTGCTGGAAACCTGGAATGTCCCGTGCTGGAAACCGGGAATGTCCCGTGCTGGAAACCTGGAATGTCCCGTGCTGGAAACCTGGAATGTCCCGTGCTGGAAACCGGGAATGTCCCGTGTTGGAAACCGGGAATTGTCCGTGCTGGAAACCGGGAATTGTCCCGCGTTGGAAACCGGGAATGTCCCGTGTTGGAAACCTGGAATGTCCCGTGTTGGAAACCGGGAATGTCCCGTGCTGCAAACCGGGAATGTCCCGTGTTGGAAACCGGGAATGTCCCGTGCTGCAAACCGGGAATGTCCCGTGTTGGAAACCTGGAATGTCCCGTGCTGCAAACCGGGAATGTCCCGTGTTGGAAACCGGGAATGTCCCGTGCTGCAAACCGGGAATGTCCCGTGTTGGAAACCTGGAACTGCCCGTGCTGGAAACTGGGAATGTCCCGTGCTGGAAACTGGGAATGTCCCGTGTTGGAAACCGGGAATGTCCCGTGTTGGAAACCTGGAACCGCCCGTGTTGGAAACCTGGAACCGCCCGTGCTGCAAACCGGGAATGTCCCGTGCTGCAAACCGGGAACCTCCCGTGCTGGAAGGGACCCACCAGGATCATCCAGTGCATCTCCTATCCCTGCACAGACACCCCAACAATCCCACGCTGTCCATCCCTGGCAGCGCTGTCCAAGCTCTCCTGGAGCTCTGGCATCCTCAGGGCTGTGCCCATTCCCTGGGGAGCCTGGGCAGTGCCAGCACCCTCTGGGGGAAGAACTTCCCTGATTTCCACTCTGCAAACCAACCCTGCCACCTCCCACCCACAGCCCCCCAGAGCCACCAGAGCTGCCGGTGGGATGGACAAGACTCCAGGAAAAGCCACCCAATCAGTTATTAAATTTTAATCAAACAATGCAGAGGGCTGCAAAGATCACAGTAAAATTTAATGAGCCAGCCTTGCTGGCTTCCCTGAAGAAGCCCATTACAGTAAAAGTGTGGCTCCTGACTTCCAGGTATTATCCACAAACCCTCCCCACTCCCTGCTCGCCAGGAGAAACCAGGCGTGAAGTGGTTCCTTATGGCGGCTTAAATGAGGGTTTGTTTTCCCCTTCCTCCAGACACCAATTTCTTTTTTTTCACCATCTCATCTTGCCACAATTTATTTATTCTGGAATTTTGACTCCTCAGAGCACACAGGCAGAAAGGCCTCCCAGGAAAGCCGCTCTTCTTCAAATAGCAGGGATGCTGTGTGGATTGAGCAGCCGTCCTCAGCTTGCAGTGATCTGTGCTCTGGGGTCACTCTGCTTCCTCCTTCGGGAGCAGCAGAAAGGAAACCCCAGCCCCAGACTGGTTTTTATCTCAGAGGCTCCAGTTCCCAGCTTAGGATGCAGGCAGCATCGCATCTAGAACTGCACAGCTGCATGCAGCAATTCAAAAATTGTCTTGTTGGACTACAATGTGCCAATTTTTCACATTTACAGCCATTTTCAGTATTACAGCCTGTGGCACTGAAGCCAGGAGGCTTTTCTTCAGGGAGCAGCAGCTGCTGCAGAGGTGACCATTAGCACACGCTGCCTCTCCCCCGGCCAGGGGAGGGTGGGGAAGGCTCGGGGAGGCGGCAGGGCCGGGATTCAGCAGCGCTGGCAGCCCCTGCGGGCTCCGGGAGCGCCACAGACGCGCCGGGTCCGAGCCCCGTCTAGACCAGGGGCTGGCAGCGGCTCCCGCTCGCTTTAATGTGAGCCTGGGTGAGCTCCAGCTCGGGAGAGTAAATGAGGGATTGGGCTGGGGCCAGGGCTGCGCTGTGCCCGTGCTCCTGAAACCAGGGCTGTGGGGTGCCCGTGCTCCAGGAGCACTCTGGGCTGAGGGGATGGTGGCAGGGGTGTCCTGGGCAGGGGTGACAGTGGGGTGGGTCCCATGGTGACAGTGGGGTGGGTCCCATGGTGACAGTGGGGTCAGTCCCATGGTGACAGTGGGGTGGGTCCCATGGTGACAGTGGGGTCAGTCCCATGGTGACAGTGGGGTCGGTCCCATGGTGACAGTGGGGCCAATCCCATGGTGACAGTGGGGTCAGTCCCATGGTGACAGTGGGGTCGGTCCCATGGTGACAGTGGGGTGGGTCCCATGGTGACAGTGGGGTGGGTCCCAGGGTGACAGTGGGGTCAGTCCCATGGTGACAGTGGGGTGGGTCCCATGGTGACAGTGGGGTGGGTCCCATGGTGACAGTGGGGTCAGTCTCATGGTGACAGTGGGGTGGGTCCCATGGTGACAGTGGGGTCAGTCCCATGGTGACAGTGGGGTGGGTCCCAGGGTGACAGTGGGGTCAGTCCCAGGGTGACAGTGGGGTGGGTCTCGGGGCACCCACCGCTCACAGGGGGTTTGGGAGCACCCACGCGTGCGTGCACAGCTCCCTCCCAGCCTGCTCTGGGTTTGTTTAACAGGAGGAAAATGCCATTCATTGCCAGGGCAGGCTTTCCCAACACTCCCCCGGGAGAGCCTTGCCAGGCTGTAGCCAGGCCCGCTCCAAGCTGCGCCATTCCCAGCAAAGCCCACCACAGCTCTGGGTTGTGTCTGGCAGGGAGCAGCACCGTGGCAGCTCTCACTGCTGGACACCTTTCACTGCTGGGCTGCAGGACCTGCAGCTCCAGTGGGGGCCCCTCCTGCTTCTCCAATCCCTTTGTCATTAATTAATTAATTAATTACTATTTATTTTTATTTGCAAAGTTTATCGATATTCCTGAAAAAACCCAGGTTTTACTCTCCTTTGACAGCACTTTTGGGGGATGCTGGGCCTGGTGGGGCAGACTGGACAGTTCTTTCCCTGGAGCTGAGGTCATGGATCGATGCTGAAGCCACCCTGAGTCTGGGGTGTCTGGGCTTGGAGGGGGCTTGTACTGCTAAGTGCTGACAGGACGTCGCTGTCAACACAATGTTCCGCCTTGGAGAACCTTCATCTAGGAAGATACTTAATGAATTAGTTAATTAATGAGTGGAGTTTGATTGATGGATCATAGGGAGCTCTCAGCAGGGTGAGCCTGACCCTGGGATATTGCTGCTGTTGCTTAAATGCATCCCCTCGCTGGTCCGAGGCACTCGGTGTTCTGGCAATTTGCATGCATTAAATGTAGCTCCTTAATAGGATGTAATGTTAGTGAAAAGCCAAAAGCATAGCAGCTGTAACTTAAAAGACAGCCCCATTACTGCAAGCCTTATAATTAGGGTAAGAGGGAGACTCGCGCTGCCATATGTTAAACTCTTTTGAGGTTAATAGCTCTGTAAGATTTTGCAATTTAAAAAAATTAGTCTTGAGGAACGATGACAAGGCTCGTCAGTGAGGCTGCTCCAGGGGGGCCGGGATGCTGTGCCCTGCACAGCCAGGCGTGGGGGACAGGGCCATCCCCTGCCCGGGTCAGCCCTGCCCTGCCTGCTCTGGGCCAGCCCTTGGTGGAACCTCCCCTTCTGGCCCTGCACCCAGGGGCGCCGGGGCTGGCAGGACACGCAGCAGGCGCTGGGCAGGAGCTGCTCCTGCTCTGCCCTGCTCTTTGGGGGCCTGTGCAAATTACACACAACAGCAGCTGCTGCCTCCAGGTCCCCAGCCCGGTGTTTGGCTGATGCAGGAACAAATAACCCTTGTGCAGTGGTTGTTTGTTAAAGCCCTTTTGCCGTGTAATCGCTGCACAGAGGCCTCTGCTCGTGTCTCAGGCTCTCAGCACGGGGGCTCCGTGAGCATCCCTGAGTGTTTGGAGTGCTCAGGAGTGCTCCGAGCTCCCGGGGCTGCACCCAAGAGGGGCTGGGTGGTCTGAGCTCAGCCCTGGCAGGGAGGCAGCTCCCCGGGGCTCCTCTCGGCGGGGGTTGACAGACAGCTCCTGTGTTTTTCCTTCCAGCCTTTCTTCCTTTCCTCTGTTGTGCGGGCAAATCATTCCACTTCCCAGCCTCAATTTCCTCATCCATAAAACTGAGACTAAAAATGTACTTGTTAAGGGTGTCACAGGGCCTTCTGAGTCTGCCAGGGCTTTGATGTCCTCTTGTTAAAGTGCCGTGGCAGTGAGGGCGTTTATTGTCATCCCTACGTGAGGTGGGTGGCTATGGGCAGCAGCGCGGGCTGGCACCCTCTGCAACACCTGAGGCCTGGGCACTTGGCTTTGCTGCCCAGGCAGGGCATCCTTTGGGCACTGCTCTGGCTTTTCTCCCTGCCAAACAGTGGGCAAACAGTGCCTGGGAGCAGCCAGTGGGGAACAGTAGGGTTGGTTGGCCCGGGGAAGGCTCTGTGCTGCCCCTGAGCTCTGTGAGGTGATGGGTGATGGTGCTGGTCATCACCCAGACTCAGTAAATAGGAACTTTCTCAACCACAACAGTGGAAGACTTTAAGATCATTCTGAGCTCGCTTTAATTGTTTCCTTCCTGCACCCCCCTCACCTTATTAAAGTGTTTAATTGCTTTCTCATTTAAGTGCAATAAGATTTCCTGATAGGCTGGTCCATTTGGCTCGCTTGTTCTCTTTAGGGAAGCTGGGGGAATGGAAAAGAGAAAATTATTTTGAATTTCCAGGTTACTGGGGAGAGATATGAGATTGTTAAACCCTCTCCATTGGTGTTTGGGTATCATGAAGCTCAGGGGCTGTTTTGATATTGAGCCGGGGTTCAGCTTTGTAAATTCAGGATTTGTCCTTCTGCTGCTTGGAGAACGAGGCCTCAGCTCCACTGCCAGTCACTGTGGCTGCTGGGGTGGCTGTCAGGTGCCTTCCAGAGAGCCTGAGGCCGTGGCTGAGGAGCAGGAGATGCCATTTCAGGGCTGCAGACCCTCGAGGGGCTCTCACGTTCCAGAGCCCGGCTGTGCTGTGGGTACCCGTGAGCAGCAGCTCAGGGTGCTCAGGAGCCTCCCCCTCGGACACAAGCTGCCTTTTTCCTTTTCCCGTTGGTGCTCCAACGTCAAAGGCAAACCCCCCATCTTCAGCTCGATATCAAAGCCACTAAAGCCCATCTTCAATTTCTGCGGGCGCCGCTGCCGCGCTCAGCGCTGCGCTGGCTTCAGAGCGAGTTCCCATCTTGGAGCAGAGGGAAATGCTCCAGCGTCCTGGCCCCTCCTGCAGGCTGGCCAGCAGTGAGGTGCTTGATCCTCTGGCAGGGAAAAGAGGGTTCCAGGGCTTTGGAGCAGATTTCCCAGGTGCAGGGGCAGCTGCCAGCCCCAGCTCCCTCGGATGCTCGGGGCAGGAGCAGTGCAGAACAGGCAGAGCTGGCTTAGGCTCCTGCAGCTCCAGGGGAGCTCAGGCATTCACAAGCACATTCTGAAGCGTGACTCTCCTGCAGGGGAGCCTGAGAATCCCTCGGGAGCCCTTCATCCCTCCCCGAGCCCCTCATGCTTACAGGGAGGGAGCTGGCGGGGCAGAGCCCGGGGCTGGGCAGCCTCTGATCCCTTTAGCTCCGCTCTGCCCCCGCTCCCCTCTCGGGGTTTGTCACTTGGTGATGCACAGCGTCTGTCAGAGGGTGCTTGGGGCATTCCTGGCTTTAGTGCCATGGTGCTGGGCAGATTTTCAGCACAGGATTGAGAGCTTGTGAGTAGCTGTAAACCCTCTCCATCTTTCTCCTCTGTGTGGAGGGGGCAGGTGAGGATTCTCTGATGCAGCACTCCCCCTTGTCTCCTCTGGCTGGGAACAAAGCTGACCCAGCAGCTCATTTGAGTTTCCATCTGCTGCTTCCACGCTGGAGGAGAATGGTGTCTTAGTTGTCTGAGGAGAGACTGCTTTTTAATCATGTCTGCACTGCCTGGGGTTTGGGCCTCGGTGCCAGCCAGTAGGAAAAATCAATGTTTAAACTGTTCGATGAAGAGCACTGGCTGCCAGCTCCTCCTGCTCTGACGGCTCCTGGGGGAGACCTGTCTGTGCCACGTGTGCCTGGGGGGCTCTGGGCAGCTCTGCCCCTTCCTGGGGGCAGTTCATGGCCCAGCTTCCTCTGATGGGGAGGTTTTGAGGGGCTGGGTGTGAGCTGAGCTTCCCTTTGGACTGGTGAAAGTCACTGGAGCCGAGGTGCAGGGTACCCACGCTCTGCTGGCTCTGCCGCGTGTCAGCTGTGTCCCCCTGGTGCCCTTTGGGGTCTGGGGAAATGGATCTTCCCTGACCCTGCTGTGACAGATGGGACAGCTCGCTCGGGCAGGCTGGACTTGCTGTGATGAGTGAGGATGGGGAGCAGAACGGGAGGAAACAAAACGGAAATCCATCTTCTGGCACCGTTAAATAATGGTGCTGCTGCTCGGACAGCAGAGAAATATCCTTTGGATAGCATGACAGAAAACCTTATGGGTGCTGTCAGACGCGGCCTCAGCTCCTCTGGGCACATCGTTCTGTGTGAGGGGAGACAAATCACCCCTGGTGCAGACAAATCACCCCCGGTGCAGACAAATCACCCCCGGTGCAGGTGCAGGTGCAGCAGCCCCTCCCTGGCCAGGTGGGAATTGCAGAATTCCCGCTGGGAAGGGATTGCCCCAGGCCAGGAGGGCCCTGAGCAGCTGCTGGGGTCTCGTGTTCAGAGATGGGGGTGGCCACCCCAGCTGTCCCCGTGCCCCCAGACCCAGCACAGGCTCCTCAAGCCCTCCCTGCTCCCCTCTGGGGGATGTGGCTGAGCCACCCCGAGGGGCAGACAGATGTGAGAGGGATGCTGGCCCTTCCTCCCCTGGGCATGGCGGTTGTCAGGCTGTCAGGAGGGTGACAGGTGGCACGGGGCCTTCCCAGCTCCTAATAGCCCTCACTTGCTGGTTTGCCTTCATTGCTGAATGCTGATGAGGTGCAAATCCTGGGCTGACCTCAAATTCCATCTGCATTTCCTCAGATTTGCCATTTCAAGCAGTGGTTTAGCTCTCAATCCCCCGGCAGGCTGCGAGGGGGGCTGGATAAGGCTTTGCACTCTCTTACACCTCTGCACCTGGAGGTTTTGGAGCCCTTTGCAGAGGCTTAGGAAGGTGGCTGGTGGGATCAGGGAGCGTTTAAAGGTGGACACAAACCCACACCTATGCTGAAGTGAATCCAGGGCTGGAAGTCAGGGTGAGGGCTCTGCAGCCTGCACCTTTGCCCAGTTACAAGCCCCTGCTCCACTGGCTCTGGGTTTTTGGGAAGCACGTTGCCCACTGGCTCCCCTGTAAGTTGTTCTCAGGAGCTGCTGCTCGAGGTCTCGGAGTCCTCCTGCCTCCAGGAGCAAAGCACCAGGACAGAGACTCCTCAGCACAGAACAACCTGTCATGTTGTGTTTCCCGAGGCTTCATTTCACTTTTTAAATGATTTAATTGATGAGCCCTTTCTTTTTATACATCACATTCAGCTGGTTTCCACAGTAACAACCAAACCTGGAACCCGGAGCTTGGAGTCCTTTCTGAGTAAATAATGCCAAACCAAATCCTCGAATATTTAATTAAATTCGCTGTCATGCCCCTTTTATCTTTGTTCTGTGGATCTTCCCTAACAGATTTCATGGGAGCACGGAGCCCAAAGGAGACAGCAGAGGACAGCCTTGAGGGGAGCTGCCCTGGGCCAGCCTCGGTGGCCTCGGTGCAGTCACAGCAGCGTGGGGACAGCACGGCTCCTCCTGCCCTGTGCAGCGTGGCAGTGGCTGCTCCCTGCTGGGCTGCTCTTCACTCCTCCTCAGTTTGTGACCATCAGGAGCCCCAGGTTCCTCTGGGTTTTTCTGGCAGCTCCCTAAATGTTCCTGGGCTCTCCCGGGTCACATTTCCAGTGTCGGGGTCATTATCCATCCTGCCCTTCCCTGATGTGCCGCCACATCTGCAAATCTCATCCTTCTGTTCCCTCCTTCTGGTCCTGAGTGCAAAGCCTGAGGAACATGGAGATGTTGTGGGGCACAGCCACAGTCACCAAGTGGATTATTTATTATTTGTTCAGATGAATGTGGGGGTGGATTCAGCTCAGGGGTGGCACTGACCAGGGGCAGGGGCTCAGGCTGTTTTGGTTTCCCCCCAAACACTGCTGCAAGAGCCCGAGCTCTGCTGGCCGTGCCACTGTCACATCAATTATCCCTGTGCCAGGGAGTGAGACACACACACCCAGTGGTGTTGGTTTGCTTACAATGGCTCTTTGGTGCTTTTCATGGTATCACAACACATCTTCATCAGATGGTGAGTGGGCTTAATTAGCCCAAGTATAGGTTTTATTTTTGATTTCTATGACTACTTAATCTAATGGCAACACATTATCTGCTCTGAGGTCTGCAGTTTTCCATTGGTAATTATTGCTGCTCTTAATTGATGGTGCATCAGGGGTTGTGGCTGCAATATGGGAGTTGGAACGAGTCGATTTTCTTAAGCACAGATCCCAAAATGTTCCTGTGAAGGTCCCTGAGCCTTGGTGTGCTGCAGGCCAGGTTTGAGCTGCTGGCTACCTGGCTCTAGTCAGAGAAAGGAGGAAATTCCTTGGAATGATGAAATCTTTGGTGTCTGTCACACCAGAGCTGTGCATTGTGAAGTTTGTGCCATTTCATGGTGGAGTTGAGGGAATTAAAATGCCTGGATACCGTAGCTGGAAGCTGTTCAGGTAATGGAAGCAAAACAGCTTATAAATTTCCAAAACGAGGCCTGGCATTTATGACTAAAACCTCGCATTTCAGGACGTGCAGATGGTGAGGCAGGAACAGCTTGGAGGGATGGGCTAATACAGAATTATTAATTGCAGTGGCTCTGGCATCCTTTCCCCAAGGAGGTGCCTGCCTGGTAGGTGCTGGTTTGGTGTGGGCAGTGGGAAGGGCTGGGTGGCCCAGGGAGCCCCACTCCGTGCTGGGGACCACACTGGCTGCTCCATGGGATTGCAGGGATGGAACCTGCTGGGTTCTGTGCCTGGAGGGAGGGACCAGCCCGGGCTGTCCTGAGGGCAGCTCCCAGTGAGCTCCCAGTGTGCCACGGACAGGGATGCAAGACAGATATTTGTGTGTTTTGCAAGTCCCAACATCTTCCTGAGGCTTTGGGGTGTTGCCTTTTCCAGCTTCTGCCAGCAGAGGGAATGCACAGAGTTGTGCCAGTTTAATTTTCTCCTGCTCAGAGGTCCCTGCTGAGCTGGGAGCAGCAGACACAGAGCCCTGGTGGTGTCCCTTGTCCTGGGCCGTGCCATCCTGTGCCTGAGACCTGGCAAGGGCCTCCCTGTGCGCATGGGGAGGCTGCTTAACACAAGATTTTCAGAGATTGCCTTGTTCCCAAGCTGCTTTGGTGACAGGGAGAAGCCTCAGCCTCTTCCCCAGCCTCTCTCTCGCAGGGTGACCGATCAGATAATGTTCTCTAAGCAAATGCACAAATAACATGAATTGGGGTTGGCACCGAGCAGTGAGGTGTAAAAAAAGCAATTTGAGGTGTTCTAAGCAAATGCCAGAGCCTCTGTGCTGTGATTGCCTGTGGGAAAGCCGTGCCCAGGGTGCAGAGCTGCAGGACACCAGGGACAGCAGGAGGGTGGGTGAGCTGCTGCGGCAGCAGCTTGGGGACAGCATTCAGATTCCCTCTGTGATCCCCAGCCCATCCTTTAATCTGCCTTGGCTCTGGCAGATTGCTGCACGCTGGGGAATGCTGAGGGCAGGGAGAGCCCTTGGTGCAGCCCCAGTGTGATGGGAAAGCTGCCCCAGGAGGGTGCAGGGGGTGCCAGTGGCTGGGCAGGTGAGAGCTGGAGCTCTGCCTCAGCACAGGGTGAACACAAAGCTCAGAATCATTCTGGGTTTCAGTCCCAGATGTGACTGGAAATGGATTTCTCTGTGCATGGCAGTGGATGTGGGCACAGCTTTGAGGCTGGCACGTGTCCCTCAGCTGTGCCCACCCTGGCCAGGTCTCCCTTTGGCCTCTGCTCCCGTGGGTGCTGTGCTGTGGCTCTGTGGGAGCCTGTCGGAGGGAGGCAGACGATATCTGACATGGCAGCCTTGCATTTCTGCTCCATTTCCCTCCAGCCTCTCCTGCTGTAACATTCATTAGCTGCAGAGAGGCCAGGCTGAAGCACTGAACAGAGGCTGTGTGCAACCTCTGAGTAACCCCTGTGCTGCAGCCCCTGCTCTGCACCCGCCGGCTCCTGGGCAGGAACCAGCCCTCAGCTCCCAGCCCAGAACACCAGTGAGCCTCCTTAGTGTGGCACAGCCAACACCTGTCCCCTTCACTGTGTCTGTTTACAGTGGGGAAACTTCTGAGGGGAGCTCCTTGCTGCTGGAAATGAAAGCAGGGATATGAGAGACCTGGGAATTCTGTCTCGTTTGGAAACCACACATATTGCCAGTGTAATAGATCAGCTGCTCACAGCTTTTGAGGTGTCAGGGCCTCTGGGATAGCCATGGGTGGAGGTGGATGTGCTGTGTGGGAAGCACTGGATGTTCTGGGACAGTCTGCCTCTCCTCAGAGCCCTCACAGACCCAGGAGCAGGCAGGCTGTCCCAGAACCCTAACCCTATAACCCTATGACCCTAACCCTATCCCTATCCCTAACCCTAAAACCCTATCCCTAACCCTAACCCTATAACCCTATCCCTAACCCTAACCCTATAACCCTAAAACCCTATAACCCTATCCCTATCCCTAACCCTAAAACCCTATCCCTAACCCTAACCCTATAACCCTATAACCCTATAACCCTAACCCTATCCCTATCCCTAACCCTATAACCCTATCCCTAACCCTAACCCTATAACCCTATAACCCTAACCCTATCCCTATCCCTAACCCTATAACCCTATCCCTATCCCTAACCCTAACCCCATCCCTCCTCTGCTGGGAGGCTTTGGTGTTTGCACGCTGGAGGTTGTCCTGAGGGTGAAACCAGAGGCGCTGGTGGGGGTTCAGGTGAGCGGCTGCAACGCTGCTGCTCCTCCATCCCTTTCTGGGATGCTCCTGGTGCTCGCCTCGCGTGTCCCCTCTGCTGTGTGAGCACCGTGCCAGGGCAGCACTGAACTACTCCTGCAGATAAGGATGTGAGGGAGTTATCTGGAAGCCTGCAGACGCTGTTGTGAGGAGGAAGGTCACTGGAGAGAGGGGGGTGGAGGAGATGGAGATGAGGTGATTTGGAGATGGCTTGAGGGATTTAGTGGAGAGGCAGAGCTCCCGCGGAGCATGAATGGGCAGCAGCACCTCTGATGGATTACAGGGAGCCTTGTTCAGCGGCGCTCCGTGCTGCTGCACAGACCAGCAGGGAAGAGACAGGGAAATGCTGCACGGAGAGGAGGCTGCAGAGCTCCAGAGCTCCAGCCTTGCTCTGTCCTGCCCCTCCTGCGAGCGCACTGCGGGCAGCAGCACCAGAGCAGGCTGCCAGTGGGCGGCTCAGTGGATCCCCGGGGCACAGAAGGGGCCAGGGCAGGGAATAAAAGGCCCTTTCTGAGGCTAAGACCTCGTGGTGGGGCTGTTCCCGTGGCAAGGTCCGAGCAGGGGAATCCCTGCCTGTCCTGCAGGGCTCCCTGCCCTGTGTCCATCTCCTGGCACCTCGGGGGAGCTCATCCCCGCTCCGTGGAGAGCAGGCGGCTCCTGGCCTCCTCCTGCTTGTCGGCATTTGGGATTTGCCCCTCTCTATCCTATTTCAAACCCTGTTCTCCGAGCAAGAGCAGGGTTTACAGCCTTGTCCCTTCGGGTAATGCCTGTCTTACATCGTACCAGGGCTTTTCCCTCGGCTGTCACAGAAAATCCGCGGCCGCTGATCCCGCAGCCGCTGTCAGGGATGTGAACCCCGGCCCGGCGGCCAGATCCTATCTCTGCAGCTGGCCCTGATCCCTCCACCGCAGCCGGGGAACTACACCAGCCTTTATCCCCTATTGTCACGGACAAAGCACTGGGATTTGTGTCCCAGGCTTAAGCTTTCGCAAATCTCCGAGTATATTCCCCAGACGATTTCCTGGCTGTTTCCTGAGAGCCTTTTTCTCCCTGTCGCCTTTGTTTCCGATGGCTGCCGCAATTTGCAATAGGTGTTTGGTAAATATCGCCGTTATTTACTGGAAATTGGCAGCTCTGTTTCTCTGAGCGCTTCCCGGGGATGCTGAGCCTGTCCGGGCTGGCCGGGGAGCCTCGGGCTCCGCCGCTGCCGCCGTCATCCCCGAGCCCTGATGGGCAGGAGGTGCCTGCATCCTGGAGAGCGTGTTAACATTTAAATCAGCGCCATGGCCTGGGAATAGCAGCGGCTTAAAAGGACCTCTCCTGAAAAGAGCACAGCGGGGACTTGGCTGAAGAGTTCTCTCAGCCCTTCAAGCACGCACGGCTGCTCGGATTCATCAGCGCCAGCGTCACGCTGGTCCATTAGGGCTTGATTGAGCGGCTCGGGGCTGGGCAGGGAGGGAGGGAAGGGCAGGGACTGCCCCTTCCCCGGCCTGGCGGCTGAGACCTGCTGGCCCCTTCCCCTTCCACCATCGGGGTGCATCCCGAGCGGTTCCAGCAGGGTTTGTGCTGCTCTCACGGTCGCTTCTGTCACAGAACTTGAGATCGAGTTAATAAATGTGTAATTGTCTGCCCCGTGCATGAGGCTTCATCCCGGCCTCTCTATAGTCCAAGGTGCTCTTCAGCATTAGAGCTGAGGTTTAAAATGCTCCTCAGAACCATTTCACTGTGTGTTTCAAGGAGCCTGGGTGCTTTGGTAGCTGTGTGATCATGGAGCCCCTCCGGAGTCCTGCTCAGCTCCTGTCCTTATTTTCTCTGGCAATAACTTCAGCAACTTCATTACTGTGCTGGAGAAGTTTTTCCTTTTATCTGCTTGGACGTTCTCCCTGTCTGATTTTATTGAAAGCCCCAGTTCTTGTGTGTTATGAGACAGCACAGAAGTCCCACTCTACCCCTTACGGACCATCCATTGCCTTTTTATTGCCTCCTTTTAGCAGCTGCCATTCCAAAGCCAGAGTCTCATTTTTTAGGATCTGTCAGGCTCCGGACACCTCTGAGATAAGGGCACTTCCCTCGGATCACCCTGCCTGTCTGGGCAGTGCAGAGCCCGGGGGCGATGGTGAGGCTCTGCGGGCTGTGGGATGCAGGATCCATCCCAGCAGCAGCGCCAGCAGCTGCAGGAGCCTCCCTGCCCTTCACGGCGGAGCAGGAGCTTTCAGCGAGCTGTCTGTAACGTTGGCAGCCCCGTTAGCTGAGCTGACAGGATTAATTTAAAATCCCATATGGTGCAAAGCTTGGCTTTTCCCTCCCAGACTGCTCCCTGGGAGGATAGGGAGCTGCCTTTGGTGTCCTGCTGCCACCTCACCCCCATCCTGCTGACCCCGGGGCAGCCCCTGTCCTGCCCAGGTGCTGGTGCCACTCTCGCCTCTCTCAGGGCAATAAAGCTCATCAAAGCCTGTAACTGGATGCTCGGAGCCATATGGACTTTCAAGGTCCTCTCTGGAGCACTGGGAGTGATTTAGGGGGTTTGGGGGAAGGGGGAAGTGCCCACCTTTGACCCTGGATCTGACACAGCAGCTGAAAAAATAAATACTCCAGTTGCTGGGTAAAACATGCAGGGGAATGGTCCCTCCTGAGCGGGGCAGGGTGTCCTGGCTGTGCCCTGTGCTCCCAGCAGGGCACTGGGAGCTGGAGGGTCTGGGGCAGGAAAACCAGAGTGCCAGCACAGGAACAGCTTTGGCAGCCACAGGGCAGCCAAAACAGAGGTGCTGCTCATGAGTTCGGTTTGGTTTAATATAACTTCATGCAGGTGAATTATTCTTTCCGCACTTGTTACTTCTGCAGCTCCCAGCACTGAGGTTTTGTTGGTTAATGTTTATAAAGCCTTTTGAAATGTGGCTGCTGGCATGTGGGTCCAACAAAGGGAAGCAATTGTGAACAATGAAAGAATATTTTCCAAAATACGGTGTAGTAAAAGCAGCTGAGATAAGGTCTGCTCTCATTAATTTAAAAAATGATATTTTTCCTTCTTCTTTCAATAAAAACTGTCTGCATGATAAACTGACATCTTTAACAATTGTTTAAGCTGCACAGGTTTAAATATATACTTCCTGCATAGGCTGCTGATGAGTCACTAGTCAAAATTATTTATCAGCAGCGATGGCTCTGTGCTAGACAGCGTTAGACAGAGCTCTTTGTTCTCTGGCCAGAGCTACGTGGTTACCGAGAGCTGTTACCGGGGCCCTACAGCTCTGCCCGTGATTAAATGATTCTGAGTCAACTTTAACATCTTTGGGAAGCTGCAGCAGTTTTGGGAAGGGGCAGGTAGGGTGCTGAGGATGCAGTATTGTCCACAGTGTGAGGACAGAGGCGAGGCTGGAGCCGGGGAATGCTGTTAGAAATGCATTTGGGCATCTCAGTGCTCTGAGCTCCACCGTCAATTTTTGAGCACTTACGCTCCCATTTCTTTTGATTGCAAACACACAAACGCTCTCCAGGCAGAGTGAGAGAAAACTCACCATGCAGAGAAAAGAGCAGATAGGCTACACCGAGGGCTCTCACCGAGGGTGAGAAAAGGGATTTAATGAATGTGTATGGACACACACAACAAGCTTTTAGTAGTGTGTCATGGGATGGCATGTAGCAAGTACAAGCATTTTAAGGAAGGTTTGCCAGGTACCCCCCAAAGCCAGCTCTGAGGCATTGCTGTGTTGGTTTAGAGGCTGTTGGATTTGTGATTTGGCTTCCCCAGGGCTGATATTTGTAATTCCTGTGAGTCTGGAGGGTGTTGGCCTCACAGGCTCTGCACAGGGAAGGGCACTGGGGTACCAGGGCTGCCCTGGAAATGGGATGGGGACACGAAGAGGATGGAAATCACTGCTGACAGTGTTGGGCTGAGCCCAGAGAGGAGCCCTGGTGCTCTGGGGATGCCGAGGCCTGCACAGCAGGTTTGGGGGACTGAGCCTGCCCTGCTGGCCCCCGGCCAGGGCCATCCCTCTGATGCTCTGCTGCCTCTTGTCTCCGGGACCTGGTGGCACTGAGCTCCGTAACAGCCCCGTGCCCTTGGCTGCTGGAGGACGGGGGCTCTTTCTCCTGGTGTTGGCAGGGCTGGTCTCCCACACAAAACACCTTTATTTCCTTTTAATCAAATTGTCACCAGGAGACACGACTGTTCCTGCTCGCCTCGCTGCTTTCATCAGGGTGAGGACGGGGCCGTCCTTTGGAGCGGTGGATGCGGATGCAAAACACCTCAGCCAGGCAGGGCAGGGGGTATCAAAGCACTGCCTGAAGAGGTGGGATGCTGGGATTTGCATACGCGATTGCCAGCTGAAATGCAAACAGCAGAGATGTGAAAATCAGTGGGAAGGGTGAGCATGAAAAGCAGGGGCAGGCTGGGGAGGGGGGAGCCAGGGCAGGTGGGGAGAGAAGCAGCGAGATATGAAAGAGGAGGAAAACGAACACACAGAATATTTTAACTTACAGAAAAGTTTCTTGTACGGCAGACAGATGATGAAAGGGAGACAGTGAGGAATTATTAGGACAGAAGATAAGGAAACAGCAGAGATAGGAAATAATTATTTTGTATCTGTCTTTATAAATGAAAATGAAGGGCATTAACTTAAATAGGATTTAGATTTTCAGGGACAGAAGGGGATGAATTAGGAAGTGCTCAGATAGCAGCAGAAACCATTATTAAAGGTTGGGGGCTCTTGAAACAGGCGCTGTGGCTGTGCAGAGGCAGCCGGGGTGTCCCGGGCAGGGAGGGACACCCTGGGGTGCCCAAATCCCGTGTGTGCCTGAGGGATGCTCAGCCCTGCTGGGGCTGGCCGGCCCCACACTCACCCCAGGCTGAATCGCCCCAAAAACCTGCATGGGGCTGTTTTCTCTCTCAAAACCCTCCTGGCTTGTGGCACACGGTTCTCCATTAAAGATGCTTCTGTTTAGGATAATGATAATTAGGAACACTTTCTAATATTGCTGTGGGCGGTAAAAATAGAAATCCACCCCCAGTAAGAACTTCCTTAAGGCATGTTTTTATCCCCCTTACATACAAGTAGAATGAATTCAGCAAGTCAAGCATTTTTATTACATTCTAAAGCCAAACAGCCCTCAGCCCTGTTACATTTTCATGCACTTAAAGAGCACTTGCAAAATTCTTTTCATTTGCACTTAGTTTAATTTCAGATGATGTTTTCATCACTGTGCCCCCACTTTGCACACACAGCCTCCTACCTGTGGTTATCCAGGAGAATAGAACCTCATCTACATAACCAGAAATGTTTATTTCCCTGGTTTGATGTACAAATGGGCAGGTTGGAGTGAGCTGCTGATGGCAGATGTGGGGGTTTGGAGGAGCAATTAATTTGAAATTATATGTCAAGATTTCCAAACAGACCAGTGACATCGAGTTTGATGTCAGGAATTGAGCTATTTGAGCACAGCCTGACCTTGGGGGCTGCATGTTAATGACATTCCAGAAATACTCTTAGAAGTGCTGCGGTTTGGGCTCTGAACCTCATGAGCCACTTGGGAAAATCCCTTCTTCACCTCTGGCAACCTGATAACGAACTTTGAACTTTTGCCCTGATAAACAACATCAAACAGGCTTTAAATAAACCAAATAACAGTAATTTCTCTTAACCCCAGACTCTTAATAACACTTCTCTGTTGTGTCGCTCTGATACACTGAACTTTGCTGGTAATGGGTTTGGCTTTGGTGCTGATGAGCTGACTCCTCTCAGCTCATCCCTGTGGTTTCCATAGGGTCTTGCTGGTGGATCTGCCCACCTTGTCCCCCCTAGAGGAGCTGGAGGATGGATTTGGGGGTGGCACTGGGCTGGCAGCATCACATAACCCAGTGGCACCTCACTCTGCTCCAGCTGGAGAACTGAGGAGGGTGGGGATGCCCCAGTGGAGCCCCCAAGCCCATTGCACCCAGCTGGGAGCAAGGGGAGATCTCCAGGTCCCCCTCCTGCTGAATCCTCATGGAGGAGCTGGAGGAGTTGTGTGTCTGCTGCCTGGGAGAGGAGCAGGATCAGCCTCGTGAGTGGGCGAGTCACTTATTTATAACTCTCCCACTGAGAGTGAGTTTGTTTAATTTCTGGAGCAGCACAGCGCCGGCGAGTGTGGCTGTATAAATTTGCTAACAATAGTGTCTGAGCCTATATATAAACCTGGAGACACTGCAGTCCGCCGTGCATTCCAATTAACAGGAAGATGCATGATCTATGGCACGCCAGAGGTGAGCTGGGGCTTTACCTTGATGCTGCTCTTATCAGTCCCAACCTCCCTGGGAGCAGTGCCTGCCTGCCTGCTTTCTAGAGCTGTGCAGAGCGTTTGGTAGTGCCTGGTCTGTCCTCTGCTCTTGGGATTTGGGGCTCCTGATGTGCTCAGACCCACACACGTGGGCCCCTGGGGCTTTGGCCGCTGGCCTTGTGCCCCATTTTCTCATACATCTCGTGGCTGATTGCAATACCTGTGGGATGGCCGTGGCTTGGCAGACCCTGGGTGGGGCTGGTGGCTCGTGGTCCCCAGAGGAGGTGGCAGTGAAGAGGAGGGACGCAGGGAGCAGCAGATGACATTGCAGTGGGAAGGGCAGCACATCAGCCAGGAAACAGCTCCGGGCTCTGGAACAGACGTCACTGGAATGAGGGGCTCTACGAGATGTCCATGACACTGTTAATTGTTAATTGATAAAATCTGACACAGACTAAAGGCCAGAATCTGCATGAGTGAAGCTGAGCTTGCCCTGTAAATTACCCATGCACAGCTCGAGTTTCTGCCTTGGCTATTCTGTCAGCAAGAATAGGGCTATTCACCTGGCAAAGTGGAAAACCATGATTGAAATGAGATTTACAGCACAGTTGTGGGAAATAATCAAAATGAGAGGCTGCCTTTTCAAGCCACCCACTGCCAGCAGAGAGGCAGCCAAGGGGCTGCCATGGCCGGGGCGGTGGCTGCTGCGTGGGGCATCTGGGGACACCAGTGCTGCTGCCCTGGGGCTGGGAGAGGGCTGGGAGCTCAGGGGAAGGCAGGAATTGGGTGCTGGGGGCTCCCTGGGGCAGTTCAGGGTGGATTGACATCCACCAAGCTGCATCTGTAACATCCCTGCAATTGCAACATTGCTCATTATGGCCTTATATAAATGAACTCATCAATAAGCACTTGAGCAAAGGGAGGTTCCCTCTGGGCACGGCCATGCGTCTGCCTGCTCTTTGTGGGGAGCTGGCTCGAAGGCCAGCCTGAGCTCTGCTGAGGGTGTGTGAAGGTTCAGAGGAGCAGAGTGGCCTGCTGGGCGGTGCAAGGACGATTTATGCCCTGAGTGAGCTCAGCGGGCACAGGCTCAGCCCCTGCTCAGAGCAGCTGTTTGACATGCAGCAGCCAGAGCACATTCTGCACCGTCTTAATGGAGCCAAGTAAATCCCATCAGCTCCAGAGGCTGCAGACTGGACCTGGGGAGGGGCTGCTCCAGCCTCCCGAGAAACCCAGTTACAATATCACCACTTTATGTCATGCAAGAGAAAAGGTGCAATTTAAAATCCCATCCTTCAGGTGCAGCGAGCAGCCTTTGGTTGTCAAAACTGCATTTCTTTAAGGCAGTGGCCCAGAATAAACTGGTAATGAAGAGTCATTTGACAGCAGGCAAGCTGGAAACATGTCTATGAAAATAATACAAGAGTTTCTAGTTTATCGTGCATTTAGGTGACTTATTTTTTCCCTGTGCAGCTCCTCACCACCACAGGCAGCTCAGCAGAGCTGTGCCCTGGGGAAGGAGGTGCCTGAGCAGCTGCAGGTGTGTGTGGAAGGAATGTGCCTCACAGACTGAGCACTGCCAGGCTCCTTCAGCTCCTCCTGGGCACAAGCCACCCCTCAGTCAGTTCTGCTTCAGGGCCAGAGCTTGGGAGGGAGGTTCTGGGTACCCAGCTGTGCTGCATTCCAGCTGCTGCAGCACCGACTCCTGCTCCCTTGGCCATGGCATCTCCCGTCCCAGCCAGTGCCCACAGTCAGAAATCACATCTCCTACGCAGGGCAGAGAATAGATGCCCATTCCTCGATGTTCACATCATCCCCTCGCAGTCTGGAAGCTGTGGCTGACAAGACCTATTATTTTTCCAGTTATCCAAACTGTCTGCATCGTAACAGCTTCCTACTTCAGTCGAGGCAGTCTGAAAAGTTTAATATCATTTCAAATCAGAGTGCCAATAAAACTTGACATTATTAATATGATGTCAAGGGGTTTTCCAACTGCTTAGGGAAAAACAACGTGTCCCATTAAACAAAGCTCCCTGCATTGTGAAATATTAAGTGACTTTTCAACGAGTGCCAGCTGGAGCTATTAGTTTTCCTTTGGTGCTGCTGATGTGGAGAGGAGGTCTGGCTGAGAACCTTTTATGAAGACATTAGCTGGATCCATGCAGTCGGAAAGGCTTTTGCTTTCCAAGGGGCCGCGCTCGATCCGGGCTGCGTCTGCCAGGATGAATTATTAAAGGCACTAAATTCGTTCGGAGGGATGTGCCTCCCCCCGTTGATGCACTGGTTACACTGGGGAGTCTGCAGCCTCTACTGGGACTTGGAGCCAAGATTTCCATAAATGAGCCCAGCCCTGATCTTCTCCCAGCTCTCCCCACGGGAGCTGGGGAGCGGGGAGTGCAGCTGCTGCTGTCATAGAAGGCCTTGGCTTCTATGGGCACTTTGGAGATCATTTGGTTCCACCCCCTGATATGGACAGGGACACCTTCCCCTGTCCCAGGCTGCTCCAAGCCCTGTCCAGCCTGGCTTTGAGCATTTCCAGGGATGGGGCAGCTTCTCTGGGCACCTGTGCCAGGGCCTCAGCCCCTCAGCACAGAACATCCCTTGCTCTGCCCTGGGCTGGATGGGGTTGGTTGTGCTGGGGGTCACTGCCCAGCACAGCCCTGCCTTGGCTCGGTGCTGGTTTCCAGGCAGGGCTTCCCAGGGTCTCCTGCTGCTGCTTTCCAGCCTGGCTGCTTTTCCTGGAGGGTGCTCAGGCAGCTCACAGCTGGTGGGAGGCCTGATGTTCCTGCAATCCTTCCTCTGCCTCCCAGTCCTTGTGAAAGAAAATCGCTTCATCTCTTTGTCCAGACTAAACATGTTCTGCACAAAAAAAGTTGAAACAGATTTTTTTTAGCAAGCCTTTGGTACCACGCCCGGGACTGAGCGGGGATTTGTGTGCTCCAGGCTTTGTGCAGCACATGAAAGCCTCAGCTACACACGATGTTTATACCGGGCACGTGTTGGTGCATGTTCTCAAACACACCCCTGAATGCTGGGCTTGGCTCTGCCTCCACCTCTGGTGTCCCCACTGGTACAATAAGGAGGGCTTTGATGCCTCACAGGGGAAGTGAAAGTATTTAATTTAACTTTTATGAACTTCTTTGACAATGTAAGAGCAGTGCATATAAAGCTGGGTTTCAGGGAAGTCGAGGCAGTGATGTCCCACTTTTATCTCTGAGAGAGATCCCACATCTGAGCTCAAACCCTCCAGCCCCCAGGGCTCCCAGCCAGCCGTGCTTGTGCCTGCAGGCCATAACTATTTTTGACACTTTAAGCCAATAAAATCACAACCCCCTGTTCCCATTCTAATGCAGCAGGACCAACAGCTTTGCTGCCTGAGCCATAAGTGCTGCCAGGAGCCAGGCCAGGGCTGGACAGGAGCCTGCAGCCAGCTCCCTTCCCACGGGAGCCACCATCCCAAGGGTCCCACCTGCCTGGAGCTGGCACTGCCCTGGGCTGTCCCCCTGGAGTGCCTCTGCTGCCCTGGGGCTCTGTGCCCCAGCCAGGGCAGGAGCACTGGCTCCAGGGGTGGATGCTGCTTCAGCTCCCCAGCAAGCCCAGCTCCTGGAAGGACAGCAGGCAGTTTTTATGCAGCCTTCAAGGGGAGGAAGATTCTTGCTGCCTTTTTCCTGCTGCACAACCTTCCTTCACCTTCCTTCTTTTAATGTCTTAATCAAGAGGCTGATAAAAGAAGTGATCCATGAAAAGGACGGGTATCTTGACAAGGCACAGAGGCTTGTGGCAGCACTTTCCCCACAGATCAGCATCCTCCACGCGACGGAGAGACAAAAAAGGCAGATTTTTGTACCCTTAAGCTTCCACCACTGCAGTTCAAAAGACCAATCTTTACAGAAAATAAATTTAAAGGAGAATTTTTGATGTATATGATGGTCTCTTGTGGTCGACAGGAGTGCTGCTGGCAGTATATGGAGTTATGCAAAGCCAGAGTTGGGATTACTTAAAAGTGTCTGTAGTTCTTTGATTAACCAGTGTGTATTTTATTTTTTATATGGCACAATCACAGCTCTACATTGATAATATCTTGCTATTATTGTTCGATACGCCGAACTCCCCCTTTTCCTTCAGCATGAGGCTGCTTTTTAGGGCTCTATTTAAAGAATTCACTCTCTGCATATTAAATGTGTGGGTTTACAGGAGGGTTTGTGCTCTCGGGTGTGTTTTGGTGGGATGCTGAGGGCTCTGGAGGCAGGGGAAGGGCTGTGGGAGCCTCTCTGGGGGAGCGCTGCCAGGGAGGCCCCCAGCATCCTCCTCCCCCAGCTCAGGGTGGTTTTGGAGCTGATCTTTGGTGCTGTGCCAGCTTTGCAAGGAGGATTGGGGATGCCCTGAGGGGCTGCAGCAGCTGAGGGGCCAAGGCAGGAGGGCCGAGCCGGCCTGATCAAAGCCTGCTTAGGATCATTCGCCTTATCCATCCTCATCATCCTCATACCCACATACAGAAACAACCAATAGCCCTCAATCTTCATAAAAAACCACCAAATCCTGAAAATCATCAATGACGCCCTACTGACCTCCCAGCACCATCAAATATCTCAACATGATGAAACTTCGGGTCTCTATTAGGTGTTTGCCGAATCACTCAAATCGTCACAGGTCTCCTGCTAGCCACGCACTAAACAGCAGACACCAACCTAGCCTTTTCCTCCATCGCCCACATACAGACCGAGATGTGCACTTCAGCTGCCTCATCCGAGGGTGAGGGCTCTGCTCTCCCGCAGGCCCCGCTCCCTTCACTCCCTCTCAGATCTTTGGTGCTGTGCCAGCTTTGCAAGCAGGACTGGGGACGCTCTGAGGGGCTGCAGCAGCCGAGGGGCCAAGGCAGGAGATGTGAGGGCTCTGCTCTCCCGCAGGCCCCGCTCCCTGCACACCCTCACAGCTGCTCCCGGGCCCGGCTGAGGCCATGGTGACAGCAGGGACAAGAACAGCTCCCTTGGGCAAGGCAGAAGTGAGCAGAGCCAGCTCGGGGGTGCACTCTGAGCCTGCTGCAAGGGGAAGTTCAGCCGCTGGAGCCAAACCAGAGGAAACTGAGCCTGGAGGTCCCTGCCGAGGCCTGCTGGGCAGCACGGGTGTGCACCTAAGGCTGCTCCCAGCAAAGGCTCCTAAACCCTCTGCAGCTGGGAGCAAGGCTGTAAACACAGGCTGAAATGTGGGGCAGGCTGGTCTCTCCGGCTTCCATCCAGGGATTTATTTCTATATTTAATTTGGATTTTCCTGCTGGCCTCTGGGCTGCCCACAACAGCAGTTCCTGAGCTTTGCTTAGCCCTGGCCTGTTGCCGTTCCTGTGTGATCCCTGTGTGATGTGGAATGGCGAGGAACAAGCTGTGTGTGAGGTTTCTCAGTCTGTTCTAAGGGGAGAAGGGAGCACTCTGCACCACCAGAGGAAAGGGCATCCTCTGTGTCCTTGCCCTGACTTTACACAGGGACAGTGATGGTGTTAATGAAGAGTGTGACAGCCTTGGCTCTGCGCCCTTGGAGCCGTCCTGGGAAAGGTGAGAACCTGCCCATTGGTGCTCCAGGAAGGAAAAGGAGGATGTGGGATAGGGGACCTGGTTGTGTGAAATTTGTTCGGTGCTGTTGGATCAGAAACGAGGGGAAAAGAGATGCTCAGCTCTTTCATTATTTGCCTCCTTTTATAATGCTTCCACTTTAAATAAAAATGAAGGTAGAGAGTAAATTTCACATCCAAAGATGGGTGTCTGCTCCTGAATAGGATCGATTTAGGGTCAGCGCTTCAGCAGCGCAGGATTTGGGTTTCAAAGGTTCCCAGCCACTCCTGCAGTCAGGTTTTTCTAAAGGGCCCAGCGTGATGACATTTACAGCCAGGATTTTCAAAAACAGCGTAGTACTTCAGATGCTGAACTCATGAAAAATCCAGTCATTTAATTTGTTAAATGAGAGCGAAGGTCTCTTCAGATAATCTCGCAGTCATTGTGAGAGTGAGGCAGTTCTGTGGGAAATGCAGCCCGTTCCCAACTGCAGCTCCTTTCAGGAGCAGGACGCGCTGGCCCGGAGTCACTTTGAAGTGCGCTGGAAAGGCAGGGAGTGACCCGAGGAGTGCCAAAGGCCACCCGATGGCAGCTAGCTGGGATTTGCACGGCTCCTCCTGGGAATTCTGAGGTGTTTGCTCTTTGAGGAGCACAGCTGCCTGGTGAAGGAGCCTTGCTGGAGCCCAGGATGGCATTTCCCAGTGCCTGGCATGGGGATGGGCACTGCGGAGGCTGCTGGAGTGAGCAATGGCTCTCCCAGGGCAGATAAAACTCTGCTGTGACAACTTGCTCCTAAGATTTCAGGCGCATCTTTTCCTGAAGAGACTCCAGCGGGCTGAGCACTGTCTGGGGATGCACAGCTTGGAATTCATGGCTCCCTGCAGCCACAAACTGCCTGCGATGAGGACAGGGCACTTCATCTGCCTGTCCTGCTCTGCGCCCTGGGGTTGGTGATGCCTGGAGCCATTTGCAGTCCTCAGGGCACAGGAATTCCTGTCCTGACTCCTTGTTTTGGATCTGATCCCAGCTGGGGAGCAGAGTTTCACCGCTTCGGTCCAGTCCGGTCCATGGGCATTGCTCCCTCTGTAGCTGTAATGGCCCTGGAATGGGGAAATAACAGCTCCCTGTTATTTGTTCCCTGGCCCCTTTGCCCACGATTGGCCCTGAAAGCCAGAGCAGCACATGCAGACACGGGCCTGGCCACAGAGAGGGGCTGTCACCTCCGTGTGTGCACGGGGGTTTGGGATGGGGCTTCCCTGGACAGCCACTGCAGGTGTGGTGTGTGTGCCAATCCAGCCGAGGAGCTGAACCTGTCACTGGCCTTTAACTGCCTGGGAGCTGATTCTCCTCTGTAATAAATGCCTCCTACAATTAACAGTGAGCTGGTGGATAATTAATGAGGCGATAGCAGCAGAACAGAGCCCTGGCACAGGGCAGTGGGCTCCCACAGCCCTCATGCTGAGCTGTCCCCCTAAACCAGAACCAAGTGTGGTGTGAGGAGGGCAGAGCAGAACCCTGTCCTGCTCAGGCTGAGCCAAGTTTTACAGCACAGATGGGATGGATCCTGTCTCCTCCCTTCTCTCCTTCTTCATCCAACCTTCTGCTCTGGCTGGAGAGGGCAGTGGAGTTTGGAGTGATGCCAGAGCTTTCTCAGGGTTTCCTGGGAAGGAGCATGTCAGCTGTGCTGGTGATGGAGAACATCCCTTCCCTCGCTGTTCTTCCCTGTCTGCTCCGGGGGCTGCTGTGCTAGAGGTGACTCCAAGCATGTGAACACCAGCTTCCTTCCCTTTTTTACTTTTTTTTTTTTTTTAAGTCCCATTTTTCTGTCTTGTCAGGTCTATTTAAGCATTTAATGAGGTGAGATAGTACCAATAAATTTAACACAGCACAATAACTCTGATGTGGGCCGCAGCCTAATAAACTCCCATCCTTGGGCCGGGAGGGCCATCCAGATTGCATCTGGAGTGATTGCTTTGCTCAGGTGTTCCCGAGGTTGAGCAAGGACTTTGGAGGCACTGCCACAAAACTGAGGCTGTTCACTGAGAGGTTAGAGCAGGTTTGCTGAGGGCGAAGCTGGTGGTGGTTAATTGGCAGCAGGGGCATAGAGGAGAGGGGTCTTTCTCACATTTCCAGCCCCACTTTGTCCTGTACCCCTTGCACCATCCTGGGCAGAGAGCTCAGGCTCTGCCCTGCTGATGGCTCTGACGCATTGCTTCTGATTAAATACTCAGGGATTTTTGCACCATGTTGCACAGTGTAGAGAGATTTGTCCTTTGGCTGCTTTGAATGTCTCCTGAATGAGTAACTTGGCAGATTTTTATTTTTTTTATCCCCTTCACTACTTGCAAATCTGTTTGCAAGCAGCTTGCTTTCTCGGGGGAGGACTTGGAACAATCTGCTGGCTCCTGCATCTCGTTTACTGAAGCATCCCTGGCTTTGGCAGTGCCTTCTCTCGTGCTCAGAGTGGGCTTTTCTGGGTGGAGAGAACAGGGAAAGCCGGGCTTAAATTTCATGCAGGGGCATCTGCAAGTTTAAGACTTATTCTGGCACTTTGGCATGTTCATTTGTGGCTGAGGCAAAGTTATTTTGGAGTACGAACTAATTGTCTCTGGCTTTGCACATGTTTGAGGATTTTAATTGTGTCTGCAGCCTGATATTGCCCATTCATCAGGGCCAAGTGAAGCGATAGCTGAATTATCCTCCTTCATGCAGTCCTACAGCTTGCAGCAGTAGAGAGCAGGAAATTGTAGGGAGTCTGGGGGAAGTGTGTGTGATCTGGAGCCCAGGGCCCTGGCTTGGCAGAGCTGGCTGGCCTTCTGGAGCGTGGCTTCCCTAAGCTCCCTTGTGCTGAGCTGCCTTCTCCCAGCCCTGTGCTGAGGGACGTTCTCAGAGAGGTTTATTACAGTTTTCAGTTCAGCTCTGCTGCAGTACAGTAGAAATAACACAATCCTGCCTTGGATCCACCTGCTCTCAGGGGCTGAGGTGCAGAACAACCTTTAGCTCTGCTGGTGCTCTCACTGCCAGCACTGGGGGATGGATGGATGGATGGATGGATGGATGGATGGATGGATGGATGGATGGATGATGGATGGATGGAGGGATGGATGGATGAGGGATGGATGGATGGATGGATGGATGGATGGATGGATGGATGGAGGGATGGATGGATGGATGGATGGATGGATGGATGGATGGATGGATGGAGGGATGGATTATGGATGGATCCACGGATGGATGGATGGAGGGATGGATGGATGGATGGATGGATGGATGGATGGATGGATGGATGGATGGAGGATGGATGGATGGATGAGGGATGGATGGATGGATGGATGATGGATGGATGGATGATGGATGGATGGATGGATGGACGGATGATGGATGGATGGATGGATGGATGGATGGATGGATGGATGGATGGATGGATGGATGGAGGGATGGATGGATGGATGGATGGATGGAGGGATGGATGGATGGATGGATGGATGGATGGATGGATGGATGGATGGATGGAGGATGGATGGATGGATGGATGGATGGATGGATGGATGGATGGATGGATGGATGGATGGATGGAGGGATGGATGGATGGATGGATGGAGGGATGGATGGATGGATGGATGGATGGATGGATGGATGGATGGATGGATGGATGGATGGAGGATGGATGGATGGATGGATGGATGGATGGATGGATGGATGGATGGAGGATGGATGGATGGATGAGGGATGGATGGATGGATGGATGGATGGATGGATGGATGGATGGATGGATGGATGGACGGATGGATCTCCCCTCCCCACTCCCCTGAGGCACTGGTGGGGCTGGAGAGGAAATGCTGTGTTTGGAGACCACCCTGCTCAGCTCAGTGCTGGTGTGGGGCTGCAGGCTCTGTGCTGCAGAGAGCATCCTGCCAGAACTGGAACGTGCTCCTGCTGCACAAAATAACCCTGTGCTGCCTGGTAGCTGTAACCTCTGATAGTGCTTCGACCCTGTCATCTCATCCATGGCCAGGGGAAATTAGGGGCTGTCCTGAGCCTTGGAGCAGAGAAAGGAGCAGTGGTCACCAGGCTGGGTGGGAGTGGAATAAGGGACAAGGGCAAGGATGCCAAAATTACCTGCAGGGTATTGGGTGTTAGCTGTACCCAGAACATCCAGGTGTGAATCCAACACTCAGGTTTATCATCATTATCTGCTCCAAACATGTCCAGGGATAACTCCCTGCTCAGAGCAGGGAGCCTGTTGCAGCTCAGTAATGGATTCAGCAGTTCTTTGAACATGGGGTTGAAAGACAAGAGTCCCTTCAGGTAAGAGACAACTCAGAACACAAAAATGCCTGAACCGCTGGGTTTGGGGGCTGTAGAGGTCATGAACTCTGCTAAATTCTTTCAGCCTCGGGTGCTGGAGCTCCATGAGACAAACCTGGGGGAGAAGGAAAACATTCCTGGTGCCCTTGTGCCTCTATAGAGCGGCAGCAGCAAATGTTTCCAATTACCCTGTGGAGTTTGCATGGGCTGGGTTATTCTGCTCAGCGCTGGAGGGGCTGGATTCCCTCACTGCTGTGGAGAGCCTGTGAGCCAACAGCCACAACCGTGGAAAAACACAAAATCCAGCTTGGATTTGCGTCACAAAAATAAACTCTCCCATGCAGAGGGAAAGTGAGAGATGTGGAGAGCAGGGAAGGGGACATGCAGGGACTGCAGCCCCTCCTGGGTGAGAGGGAGGGTACTGAACACTGCACTGTGCAGCCAGGGATGAGTGCAGGGGGATGTTCCAGAAGCATTAAACACCTTGTGGGATTTTCTGCCTTTGAAAGTCAAACAGGATGGAATGGTTTCATAAACCCAGATCTGTGCCATGCTGTCTTCCTTGAGAGGATGAAGCAGGGAATGGTGTGTGGTAGGTGTTTCCATCATATCACTTAAATCCTCTGCCACCGGGCCAGGGACGTGTTCGGAGAGACCTTGAGGAAAGGCATGGGGAACAGCTTGAAATACCAGGGAAGCTTTAGCACAGAGATGAAAAGCAGCAGGAAAAAGTGGCCTGTGCCCATGGAGCTGTGCAGATGGACAAGAACAATTTTGTGTGTGAAAAATGAGCTGGCTTTGCCTGGGACACAGCAGAGGTGGGAGAGTCCCTGAGTGCTGGAGCAGAACGGTCCAGCCCTCGGGATGGAGCTTGTCTCGACCCTCTGCAGCTCACAGCTACAATCAGGCTGCACCCAGACAGCTTCAGCCCTTCCCTTTCAGGTGCCTGAGTGCAGAGCCATCACTGGGGAGCACAGATTGCTCCTGGAGAGGCAGAGCTCACTGAAGTACCCGGTGGGTGCAGGGGGTGGGCTGGCAGGTGAGCTGGGAGCCCAAGGGGGGGTCAGATACTCCAAGAGGTGCCCCCTCAGTGCTCCTGGAGCCCCAGTGCTGAACACCCTGGCTGTGGCTGAGTGTTTCTTTAAAGCAGCCGCAGTGACCCTTGGCTGCCTGACAACCCAAACGTGGTGGCAATGCCGTAGGTTTGGGCTTTAACCCTCCACGGAGTGCCCCAGTTCCTCCCTGTTTCAGTTTTAGGGTGTTTTTGCTCGGTCCGGCTCCAGCAGCTCTCCCCTTGGCCGTGGTTGCTGGGGAGGGCTCTCTCCTCTCCAGCCCTTTGTTGCTGAAGCAAATCAGGAGTGTCTCAGCTCCCTCGCCTTCCCACACGCTGCCAAGTAAATCCCGCAACTTTCTTGGGTGACGACATAAATTTGCAATGGTGTTGTACAAAAGCTCCCTCCGAACCAGAGCTGCCTGGCATCCGTAACAAGCTTATCAAAGGGTTCCTTTGCAGGGAGATCTGAGCCCTCCAGGTTTTGATTCAGAGCAGGTGAAGGCAGAATGTGCTGGAGCCTGATTGAAATGTGCGAGGTCAACAAAATAGAGCCGAGAGTGCACAATAATTGGGGAAGAAGCGGCAGCCTTGCTTTCTGCATGTGTTCCTGTGATCCCTCGGCTGTAATCTCCCATTTCCAAAGGGAAGCCTGTCTTGCATACTTTATCATGGTGCTCATTTGCACAGGAGGGCTCCTTCTGCAGAAAAGGGAGAAAACCCAAGCTAAAACCATCGCTGGCTTTATTCCCTGCTGTTCTTGTGCAGGGAGACAACCCAAAGGGCTGTGGGGAGAGGAGCAGCACGGTCTCCAGCTCTCATTTTATGGCACCCTGCTTCTTTCAGAGTCTGATCTTTTTTTTTGGGATGCTGAGGAAGGGGTTTCTGCACTCCCTTGGAAGTTGAAAATCCCTGGAAGGATGAGGCCCCAGGGCTAAAATAGCTGGGCTTTTTGGGGGCAAAACTATTTGCCAGCCCACATTCTTGCCTGGTCTTCTTCCTGGAAGAATTTACAGCTTTGGGGATCTCTGGTCTGGGAAGAGGTAGGAATGGGTTTATTTAAAGTGTGTGCTTTCCCCAAAGGCTGTAACACTTTGTGGGAAATTCTCTGTTCCCGAACATCTGTGCAAATTAAACCCTTTCTCTGCTTTGGAGAGTGCGTTTGGGGGGTTTCCTCCCTTCTGCATTCTGTCTGAGAGGGGAATGGATTAAAAATTGAAAAAAAAAATACAAAACCAGGGGAGGGGGAAGAAATCTGTCCCCTTCTCCCTCCTTCCCATCTGTTGTTTAATCACCAGCTGTTTGTCCTTAAGCTTGGATTACAACCTCTCCAGCAGCCTGCTCGGTGCAGGGCCCTTGCTCCTCACACACAGCATTGCACACACACTGCTCCGGGGAGGAGGAAAATCCAGGGCGTTGTTGAGCCTGTTGCTTGGTCTGCTGTGGAACATTAATTTCTTCCCTCTGTGTGCTCCTGCTTGAGATGCCCCTGCTGGAAGTGCCTGTGATGGGGCCCAAGCTGGTGCCTCTCACCCTGGGGTTGAAGGGTTTGAGGTCATTGCTCTCCCTCCCACAGGACGAGGGATGAGAATCAGCCCTGACCCGTGTGTGGTGTCCCCTTGGTCCCCTTGGTCCCTTGCTGCCCTCCCAGGCTGTGGGACATGAGAGGGCTCTGGGCTTGTCCAGGTGTTTTTCTCCTGCAAGGAGCTGTGGCAGGCACGGGGCTACCAGTGCCCTATCCAGGGAGTGGGGAGCCAAGAGTGACGCTGGGATTTCAGGATGGGCGCCAGCTCTGCCTCCATCTAGAAGAGCTGGAGAAGTCAGCAGAAAACCAAAGGATTGCTTAACAAGCTCTTTAGTGCTACCAAACGTGCTGAGCTCATCTGGGGAGGCCACAGACGCCAAGTCTGCCGTGCCATGGGCTCAGTGCCATAGGTCAGGAGCCATCAGCCATCCCTCTGCTCCCCATCCTCCTCTGGGCAAAGGCTCACTCAGGACAAGAGGCACCAGAGGGGAATTCAGAGGGCATTGCTGCGCTCCCGTCTCCTTTCTCCTGCTTGCAGCACGTGCAGCTCCATCCTTGCAGCGCTCCCCACTCTGCCAGGTCCGAGCTCAGACCCGGCCGGTGGCAGCGACGCAGATCCAGCTGCACCCCAGCTGCCTGGAGCCGGGGCTGCCAGAGCCTGATTACAGCACACACACGGGATGGCTGCGGCCAGCAGGCTGATTAGCAAACATCCCCAGCAGCCCCGGCACCCGCACGGAGCCCAGCCCCGCTACAAAGAGCCGGAGGTTGAAAGCGGCGCCGGCTCCCCCGGCACACGGCGGAGCAGCAGCAGCGCCTGCCAGATCATCACTAATGATACCCCCATCAAATGTAAACTATTCTTAGACACCTGTGTCAATCGGGGAGGACAAGAAGAAAGCAGAAACCCAGAGCTGCTGAACACAGCATCCAAAATATTTTTATAGATTAGTCCAAGCTCTTTATTTCTGAGCAGGTGAGGTTCAAAGGAAAGCGGGGCATGGCGAGCAGCCCAGTGCTCAGCGCTGGGAAAGGATTGATTTAGCTCTGAGCTTGTACTCAACAAAGAAACCAAAGAGGGAGATGGGGCTGAGGATTTTGGGGCACAGCTCGCAGCAGGGGTGTGGTGGGGTTTCTTTCTGGAAAAGCTGGAGATGGGATGGACACTGCTCCTGTGTCCTGCAGGGGAACCCCAGGAGGGTGTTGGACATGGCATTAGGTATGTTTGGGTGTGGGAGGAGAGGAGGAATTGGCTAATTGGCTGTCCTGGTTTGAATCACAGCAGAAAGGAGAGTTCAGAGCTGGGGGCCAGGGTGAGCACTGGCAAGGCTGGCGTGTGGCCTCAAAAAGGGCTGGCTCTGAGCACCTCATCCAGCTCCAGTGCTGAAATCAGGCTCTGGAAGAGGGGATCTGCTGTGACCCCCGGGTCACTTGCTTTCACTCCAGGGGAAGTCTGGGAAATGGCTTTGAAATGCGGCTTTTCATCTCGAATTTCCTGGGAAACCCAAGAATGCAGGAGAGAAGAGCTGCTTGGAGTCAGCAAGGCCATACATTCACTGGTTAATGCCTCACCAGCAAAGAGAGCTTCATTACATGGGGCTAATCATTTACAAGCTGTATTTTTAGATGTGTGGCTTTAAGCTCATTACCTCATGCCCCAAGTATGTGGATCAGCTTCCTGGCTCCAGGGTGGGGTTTCTGGTTGGGTCTTTGTGCCCCTTGACGGCAGAGATTGGTCAGACAGCGAGTGCCAAAGCCAAGCTCGCTCCTTCCTGCCTGGTAACCATCAGTGCCAGACTCTGTCTGGAAAGAAAATTCATTCTGGGAGTGGGGGGATCCCACAGTGCTCTAGCTGCTAACAGCATCTCTCCTTTGGCTTCTGCAGAGGTGGAAAGGGTCTAAATGAGCAGCAACCTCAGCCTTTGCCTTGGAGCTTTTGGGGATGACCCAGGAGAAGCCTTAAATGCTACCTAGAATAACCTAAAAAGGATGGTGACTGCCAATTGTTCCTTGAAGGTGGAAAATGTGCCCCCAACCCATTAAACCCCTGGGACTGGCCCTGGGATGGGTCTGTTTGCCTTGGTGGTGCCACGTGTGGTGATGTTGTGCTTTGGTGCCACAGTCAGTGAAGGAAGGAGATGTGGGATCAGGAGAGCTCCTCCCTTACACAGCACCACTTTGGTTTTTCTTTCCTGTTACCTGCAAATGAGGAATGCTGCTCCCCCTAGCTCTGCATTATTCCAGCCATTCCAACCCCCAGCTCCCCTCTCCCTGAACTAATAAGGAATTTTGAGTAGCTTCATGGCCTTGTTTGTTTATATCTGGCCTAGAAAATGCTTTTCCTCCCCCTGCCTCTCTTGCTAAAATGTTTTCTGAGATTTATTTGTAAGCCTGTAAATACAGAGTAAATAGCTTTAATTTAATTTACCAGCCTGCTGTAAGGAACTGTATCTGTAAACAGGAATTCCACCAGCCCCTGCTGAGTGAAGAAATGTCTGGGTGCTCCAATATTTTCTGGGGTTCTTTTCCTTTTTGCTCTCCTTCCTAGGGAAGAAACTTTTTCCTCACCTTCTAGAGGCTCCAGAGTCTTTGCTTGCGGGATGCTCTGAGCACAGCTTGGATACTTTATGCCAAAGGTGACAAATTCCCTCCTGACCCCTGAGGAGGAAAGGCAGTGAGCTGATCCTGAATGGGGCCAGTGCTGGCCCAGTTTGAGGTGCCAGAGCCCCAGAGGGCATCTCCCACCTCCCACCCACCTGCACTCCAGAAGACGTCATTTCCATATTTTCTCACAACTCTTGGAGTCTTCCTGGTTTCTGGAATGTGCTTGGCAGGCAGGCTCTGGAGCCTGGCTCCTTCTATAAACAGTGTCTCTGCAGAGACGTGAGCGAGGCGCGGGGTTTTATGAATGGGGAATGCTGGTGGCATATGGAGGCAGCGCTGAGCCCAAAATGAACGTGAGAAAAGAGGGAGAGGGTGCGAGCTGCCTTTCAGCTCGGCGGCGGCTGGAGGAGCCTGGATGGGTGCCCGGGTCCCTGCGGAGCCCGGCAGGAAGGGGCGGCTCCCTGGCACCCAAGCCCTTGGGAAGACAGGGCTGGCGATGGAACCACAGCTTCTCCTCTGCCCGTCTCCAGCTCTGCCCCATCCGCCTCCCCTCCCTCCCGGCCCTGCGCCTCTGGGGGAGCTGCTCATTCCCAAGGAGCTCTGGATGCTCAGAGCGTGGCCGGGAGCCCGGAGCAGGACGGGTGGGAACGCAGCAGAGCTGGCAGCCTTGGCACATGGGCCAAGATAGATCCGGGATGGAGGAGGCACTGACGCAGACTTTGCTGTGCCCTGTGTCGCCCCCGGGGCTGGGGCTGGCACCGTCCCAGCCCATCCAGCGCTGCTCGTGCTGCTGGGCCCGTGGCAGGGCTGCAGTGCTGCTCCAGGTTTGCTGCTCCCCGCGGCTGCCCGCGCCTGCTTTGAGCTCCCAGTGAAGAGATTCGCCAACTGCGATCTCTTATTTTACATCGATTTGTGAGGAGGTTCCCCCACGCACCTCTCCCACCCGCCGCTGCCTCTGACAGCTTATTTAGAGGGGGCTGGTGCCCAGAGGTAGAATTTGCAAACAAATAACTCTCACCCGACATGACAGTGCGGAACAGGCTGCGACAATCCGCCGGCACTCGCTGACGTGACAGTGACAAGAGGAGTTTTGTGCTCATTAGTTTTCCCAACATAAAGACTCCAGCTCTGCCCGGCCCTCGCCGCATGTCACCGGCAACAGACTCCTCCAGCTCCCTCCCAGCTGCTGTGCAGATGCTGGGGCTGCCTGGGCTGTGGGGGCCTCCTTCCCCTCCCCAGGGAGCTGTACTGGTGCTGGTGAACGCCAGCCTGGTGTCCGCAGCTGCAGGAGGGTTTTACCCCTGGGTGTGCATTTAGGACATCCATTAGGATGAATCCACCTCTGGTGGAGGAAGGGAGAAGGGAAGGGATGAGGCTGCCTTGCCTCTGGTGCTTAGTGCACATCTGAGATGTTGTTCTTGTCTGTGGGCACAGCAACTTCTGCATTGACTTTCTTTTAATCTGAAGTATTTGCAGTTGCCACGAGTTGTCTCCTGCAGCGTGATCTCCACTGCCTTGTTATGGTGGGAGTGTGGGTGGTGGCAGGGGAAGGGAAGGAGTAAATCCTCCCTCCCCTGGAACTGCACAAAGGGAGTGCAGAGACCCTCCCTGGCTCTGTGAGGGGCTGAGTGGGGATGGAGGGACTCCCCAGTTTAATAATTTAATGCTTTAACTCTTGAGTCTGTCTGACAATGCATCTGCCCGCTCAGGACCACTTATCTGATAGAAAATCCATTAATTCTGCAATTTCAATCCTTGGGGGATGGAGGAACCCCTTCTCCACCCTTCCCCTCTCCCAAACTGCAGCAACCAAAAGCTTCAGGGTCAGCTGCTGAAGGTCCCCAGCCCAAACCCACCCGTCTCCCCCAGAGCAGATGCTGAGGACACCTCTCCTGCTGGGGTGCAAGCGGGCTCCCATTTTTCCTAATTAGTCATGATGTCTTGCCCATCACAGGAATAAATAGCAAGCTTTCCCTGAGGGTGTGAGATGAGAAGCACTATTTATCGTTGCTCTCAGAGGAAGCTGACAACATGACAGGTGAAATATCAGGAATAATTAAGAAAAATAAGGGCTTTATGTACTTTATTGCACCACCAGCAGGGATGTATTGCCAGAGACCCGTGCACCCTTTTGTGTGTCCCCATCCTTTTCTGGGCTGCACTGCTGCGTTTGTGCAGTGCCTTGTGTCCAGGGCTTGGTCACCATTGGCCATCCCCCCGGCTGCCCAGTGCTCCCAGGCTCCAGTTTCAGTGGTGGCTTCACCCTGCACTCAGGGTTCCAGCTCTGAGTTGTGCACGAGCTGGGTCACAAACCCGTCTTTTATAGCTCCTGTTCTCCAGTGAGCTCTTTGTCCAGGAGACAGAGAGGAAAAACCCCAGTAACCTGTGTGTGACCTGAGGATTTGAGGTTTTTTTCCCAAATCGTTGGCCTCAGAAAGCAGCTGAGCCCCTGAGATGTGCTGTGCCAGGGCTGCGGCCGGGCTCATGCCCTGCCTGGGCTGCGAGCTGGTGGCTGTGCTGAGGAGAACATTCCCCACTTCCATGGGCAGCTCCATGGCAGGTGATGCACAAGGGAAGGGAGCAGCTCTGGTGACCTGGTTTTCCATCACAGCCTTACCTTGCCCTGGGGAGGTCCTGGTCGCCTCAGGCTGGTGCTGGGCTCCGTGGGCTCCTCGGGAATTCAGTGCCAGCTGGTCCCGCCCGCGCTGGGAGATGTGTTTGGTGATGAGGCCGGACAGCTGGGGAGCTCAGGAACTGTATCTCCTCAAACAATGTGAAAATCTGATTAAAGCAAGTGTCACTGGGCATCACTTAACTCTTCCTCTGCAGCCCCAGCCTTGCCTGACAGCCATAATAGATCTCTCGGATGCATCCTACATGGGAATAAAATGCCCAGTCAAAAGCGCTTAAAATCCCTCAAGTTTCGGGTTTGCTGATCACATCTCCTCCTGGCTCGGGCGCTCTCAGGGGCCACCCAGCCCACACCGAGCCTCATTAGGCTGTGCAGACACATTCCCAGGCGTGGGCAGTGAAACGTGTCTGGTTTTTGGCACTTGGGAGAAGAGCCATTATGTGCCACAGTCCTCGTCCCCTCTGGCCATGTGCTCCCAGGGCTCGCTGGCTTTCTCTGAGGCTTGTGAAAGGGACCTTTTGTCAGGGGAGTAGAAATCCAGCAGCAAACAACTCTCAAATTGGGAAACACTGCTCTTGGGGCACTTATATTTAGCTCTCTTGCAGCACTGTCCCTTCAATTTATCCTTGTGCTTTTGTCCCTTTAACCACGGGCACCGGGGTCTGAAAGAGAAAGATGCCGGTGAGGAACAGCAGCTGCTTCTTGCAGAGGTGAAGGTATTTTTAACACAATGCCCGAGAAAAACGAGCTTGTTTCCTCCACCCTTCAGTCCAAATCAGCCTGTGAAGAGGCTTTAGAGGAAAGAGAAGCCCGTGTATGTCTCTCCACAAAAGCATCGTGGAGACAAAGCCGCATACAAAGGCTGGAGAGGTGAGTGAGATACACAGGCAGGGCTTTGTCCCAGCTCGGTGGCCTGCTGTGACTCACTGAGAAGCCAAGGTGCTGCCAGGGAGGCAGGAGAGTCATGGATATTAATTTAAAACATGCAGGGTGGCCGGGATCCCAGCCCAGGCAAGGGAGAGGATGAGGGCCGAGTCACAGCGAGCCAGGTCCCTGTCAAACCGAGCCTGGTTTTTGTTCTTTTAAATATTTATGGAGCCCTGTAGCACCTTGTGCTGTGGCCTGCATTCCCTGAGGCTTTGGAATCAGATAAAATGTCCAGAGCAGGATTTGCATCTCTGTGTGATGCCACTTCAGTGCCTGCCTGTGACCATTGGTCCCCCCCTGCTTTGACTCTGACACTGAAGGTCCCCCAGGCCCCTGCGGACCTGGGCAGGGTGGGGGTGGCTGCTGGGGCCTCTGCTCCACCTGGAGGATCCTTGTTGGGGTCAGGGTCTGCGAGGATGGGACGGGCAGGGACCCAGGAACCACCTTCCCAATGGAACAACCCCATCTCCAGGGGTGCCCGCTTTGTCCCCTGCTCCCAGAGACAGACAGACACCCTGCAGGAGCAGCCACCTCATCTCCTCTTCACTGGAGCCATGGCCAGCTCTGGGGATATGCCCACAGCTCACCAGTCCTGCCCAGGATAAGCTTTTTCCCCACCCCTTCCCTATCTCTAAAACATTTGTTTTCTTTATCAGTAGCTGGCTGGGAGCAGGTCCAACAAGCCTTGAGTTCAACTGTGCGACCCCTCCACTCGCCAAGCAAATCAGCCCAGATAAGATCTGGACCTCTGAAGCCAGTTGTAATTTAATACAGCTCAAATTGTAAACATCCAATAGTGGCAAAGGAAATATGATCAAAGCCATTGATTTTTTGTAGTGACACAGTGTCTTTTTGACTAATTCCCAATAATGAGAAAATTGAAACCTGTTTGTAGATATTAGAAGCCTAAGTGGTCAAGTAAATAGCAAGCCACTCATTTAAGCTCTGAGTATGAAAGACCATTGAGGTCCTTATTTTCAAGTAAAATGCTGAAAGATGCTGAGTATCTTCTTGAAATAAAATGGAGAAAAAAAATCACTTCAGGCAGCAGAAGATGGATTTCTGCTGGGAGAGCAGGATGCTTACTGTAGAGAACAAACAGCTTTTCCCAAACTGCATCAGTGCAGCACTGCTCATTTTCCATTGTGCTCCCTGCATTTCTGGCCCTTGGGTTAATGGTGGAGCACTAACGAGCTGGCCTGGCACGGCATTCCAGGGAAGGGCTGAGGCGATGCTGGCAGCAGTCACACACAGGGCGTTTGGGGAGCCAGAGGCGGCACAAGGCTGGGTAAGCAGAGCCCTGGGACATCCCTCCCCGAGGAGAGCGTCCTGGGCAGGGCATATTTGGCCGTTTCCATTCAGGAATGTCTGTGCAGTTGAATGTGTTTGATGCGGGCTGTCTGTGGTGCCACAACCGAGGGGAATTCAGAGCGCTGCTAGAGCCCAGCGCACTCCCCTTTCCATCTGGAAAGGGCAAAGTACACCTGGGAAGAGGTTCCAAGAAATGGAAGCAATTTGTTCCTGCTTCCCTGGGAGAGGAGCTGCTCCTGCCTGCGCTGAGCACGGCGTGCCTCGCTCTGCTCCTTCCCTTTGCTGGAGGAAAATCTCTCACCTGGAAACGGGGGCACGGGGAATCCATCGGGCTTGTGCAGCTCACGGGGCGCTGCTCTGTGGTGCTGCAGCTGAGGCAGACGCCAGAATTTAGTGGTGTGTGTGAGAATTCTGGACTGGAGGGCACGAAAGTGAGGTTTCTGGTTTCCCCGGCAGACAAAATACCTGCCTGACTGCGGGCCCTGCGAAGGCTTGGAGCCTTTCAGAGCTGCCGGGCATGTTCGGTGGGAAGCTTGCCAACCCCCCTGCGGAGACAGCATTCAGGTTTGTCTGGATTTCCACGTGCTCTCAGGTGTCGGGACTTCTGCTGGATATCTCAGCTGCCGTTCGGAGCGCAGAAATAGGGTGGCCAAAAAATGGGGATGCAGCAGATAATGGTGCCGGTGACGGCGGAGCGGCGCTGCCGAGGGCAGGAAGCCACCGATTATTGTTCGTGCCAGGCCCGGGCTCACAGTGGATGTCCTCAAAACAGCCGCGCTCTTCCCAGGCCCTTCAGCCAGGAATGAAAAGGCTTTCATGTTCTGCGGGGGCGGAGAGCACAATTTAAGCTGACCTGGCTCCGGCTGGGATTCGAAAGGTCACTTTGAGTACGGCGCTATCTGAGCCCATTGATTTAAAAAAAAAAAAAAAAAAATTAAAAAAAAGAAGAGCCCCAGCGCCGTATGGAGGGGGCAAGCGGGGGAGAGGAAGCGAAAATAGCTCTGGCAACAATCATTGTTTAAAACCAACAAAGAGGCAGTGAAAGGCTCCCCGCTCACTGCCGTCAATAGCGACGGCCGGGGCGAGGGCTGGAGAGGCTGCCCAGGCCAGGAGCCCCTGCCTGGCCCCTGCCAAGGATGGACAGGGGCAGGATCGGGGGTGATGGGGAGGACTGAGAGGGTAATTCTGCCTGAGGAGCTGGAAAGGGGCTCAGCCTGGAGAAAAGGGGGATCAGGGGGGCCCTTCTGGCTCTGCTCCCAGGGAACGGGGACAGGAGGAGCAGGGACAGCCTCAGGCTGGGCCAGGGCAGCTCAGGGTGAACATCAGCAGGAATTTCCCCATGGAAAGGGGGCTCAGGCCTTGGCAGGGGCTGCCCTGGGAGGTTTGGAGTTCCCATCCCTGGGGGTGCCCAAGGAAGGGCTGGAGGTGGCACTCAGTGCCCTGGGCTGGGGACAAGGTGGGGATGGCACTCAGTGCTCTGAGCACAGGTTGGACTCGATGGTCTGGGGGTCCTTTCCAGCCTCAGTGATTCCGGGATTCCCTGGAGAGGGCAAGGAAGGATTGGCAGCTCCCTCCTGGTGGGCAGGGCAGGTGTTCAGACAAACCCAAACGGAGTCTGAGGGACCAGCCATGGCTGAATCATTGCCTTGAAAGCATCCAAGGCTGGGAAAGGAACGATTTGCCCTAAAGAGCTCAGCCCACTGTCAGCTGCTTTGTGAGCATTAGTGAATAATAAGGAGCGAGAGCAGCATTAGCCCTGGGTCCGCGCACTCATCTGTCACGTAACAAGGGAAGTATTGGCACACTGTCATGTTTCAAACAGTGCTGATCAATGGGTTTAAAAAAACAAACGCTGCAGCCTGGCCCCCGCGTGCCCGGAAGCAGTGCTGGCTGGGTGGTGGGGCTGGCAGTGCCAAGGCAGCCCCTGCCCACCCACCCACCCACCCTCCAGCCCCTCTGCTCTGCCGGGATGCCCACGAGCAGGGAAGGGGGCCGTGGTGGAGACCCACGTGCTGTCTTAGTCTCTGTGGGGCTCAACACATCGGTCCCCAGCTCAGTGCCCTGTGAAATAGGGACAGTGACATCTCGGGGGTGCCCTGGGGTGGTGAGGGGACATCAGAGTCATGGGCTCTGCAGCTGCTCTGGCCTGGGCAGGGGTGAGAGCTGGCAGTGGGAGAAGCCATGCAAGTGCCATGCTCCGCCTGTCTCCCCATCATTAATTGCAATGTGCAGCCGTGGATGTTTCTGTGGCCAAGAGGGAAAAGGGAGCACTCAAACTTCTGACTGGATTAGACAGCAGGGAAAAAGAGGATTTTGCCCTGGCTGGTGGTGAGCAAAGGTGGAAGCAGCACCTCCTGGGCTGGGTGTCTAAAAGAAGAACAATGAAAGAGCAGAGGAGGCTCTTCCAGAGAGCTCACACTGACAGGTGTTTGGGAAAGTGATATTTTCCTATTGACTCAGAGGGGGAGAGGACAAATGGATTGAGGGATGGGAACCCCTCTGCTCCAGACACAAGCCCAGAGGATGCACCCAAGGAGGCAGAGCTTTGCACCAGCAGGAAGGCGCTCAGCAGAATCCCTTAATGGATTTATTCCTTCAATTTCCCTCAGCTCTTCCAGGCTTTGGATATAAGCAAGGAAAGCAAGTTTAGGCACAGATTATAAAAGTGATGGATCTACAGAAACAGGAGAGGTTTGAAGGGCTGAAATTTACTGCAGAGCCTGGCCCAGAAATGACCCTCTTCCTCCTCCTCGACATTTTTTGTCTCTTGTGCAGAAAAATGCAGCTGGTCAGTGTGACAAGTGGAAGCTGGAGCTTTGTCATTGCTGTGCCATGCTGAAACAATGATGTATGGCTGGCGATAGATCATGTTGGGTTTCCGGAGAGCAGCGAAGACGAAGGCATGAGACTAATTCATGATGCATGAACACATTGATCTTCCTGGCTCTGGAAATACAATGTAATGAACCCCCGCTAACAGATCATTTTTGTGCCACTGCACTTCACTAATATCTAATGATTTCACCTTGCTCTGAGATAAAATATAATTGTATGGGAGTTCCAGCTTTGTTCTTTAATACTCGCATAGAGTTAACGAATTATGTTTTCCTCTGTAGCTGTCGGCAAGTTGAGACAAGCTTACAAAAGCCCCGCAATTACCAGACTAAGATGCATGTTTAAAACCCCGTGTGTGTGTGTGTGTGTGTGTGTGTGTGTGTGTGTGTGTGCTGTGTTTATGTATAATGTGCACACAGCCTGGTGGCTGCTGGGGGCTGAGCAGGGCAGGGAGGACACGCAGGATGCTGAGCCGAGGGTGGCTGTGCTCAGGGGCTTCTGGGTCTCACGCATCCAGCTCAGGGAATGGCAGGAGCCTTGCAATGGCACGCTGCAAATGCTGCTGTTTGCAGCATCCTGGCGGGTGGCTGGCAAGCCCAGCAATCCACTGGAAAGCAAAGCTCTCCTTTTATCTCCCAAAGTCCATTTGGAGATCAGCCTGCCCCTGTCTGCCCCCCAGATCCCCAGTCAGGCAAAGCCTTTTGCTTAAGAAGATAAGCTTGGGGTCCTTTTGTGAGCACCCCTGTGAGATCTTTGCACTTCACCTCAGGGAAGGTGCACACTGAGGTTTCCCCGGATTGTTGCGTGTCCGTGGCAGCCACTGTCTCTCTCCCAGCCTGTGCTGATGCCCACAGCCTGTCTCTGGTGATGAGCAAGAAGGATGCTCCCCAGTGAGGAGGAGGGCAGGTGGAAAGGAGAGGACAGATAAGCACTGAGTCTCAACAGAGCCTCCTTGTTCTGGTTTGAGGGGTTGGTGACCCTGGTGTGTGTCCTGGAGCAGCACCAAGAACACTCCTGGGCTGTCAGCTCTGGCCAGCAGCGTGCCAGGCCCGGCCGCTTCTTCCTCTGCCCCTCCGGCAGTGTTTGCCTTGGCCCCCTATTTAGAGTGTTTGTCTTTGCCCCCAGCTTTTCTGGGGCAGGAGGGGTAAACTCCTGTTTGCTGCCTAGCACCTGCTGCAGCTGGGTCCCAGCCCTGGCTGTGCCTTTGGAGCACACGCCAGGAATGAGCCGGAGCGCAGATGGGAGCTGAAGGTGAAGATGTTTGCGAATTCTTCAAAGCGAGCCCGGCTGGTACAAAAGGAGTCAGTGAAAGCCTAACTGCTCCTGACAGGGAGAGCTGCAGTAATGCTGAACCTCATTTGAAATTCCCTCTAGGCTAAGTAAGGCTCTTCCTTTCATGTGCGGAGTTTGGATCCCTTCTGGGAGACCTTTCCTCTGCACCGCGCTCCGTATGCGCGGTGTTGACAGATGATTAAGATGTGAAATCTCTGAAATCAGAGGAACAGCCCCAGTTTTGCATTGTGTGCTCAGGTGTTTATTCACGTTGGTGTAATCATCTCAGCCTCACTCTCTGGCTCAGGACCTGCTGCCTCTTGCAGCAGTGAGGTAGCAGAAGGAAAGCCAGTCCCTTACTGGTAGTGGTGTGCTCACAGTGGATGGTCTTACTGGGTTTGCTGGTGTCCTTAGAGGTCACTTGATGAGGCTCACTTTGTGCAGATGAGGAGCAGAATGTTTTAGCAGACTCAAACCCTGCACTGTGATTTGGGGAACCAGTGACTGCTGCTTCTGCACCTTTTGGATGTTTCCAAACCCCAGGGTCAAACAGCACCACTGGGATGGAGCTGGGGTTTTGGGAATTTAGGCGAGGCAGACAACACCCATGAGACATCATGTGGTGGGGAAGATAAGGCCTTTGATGGGATCAAAAGGGGGGATTTTTTTTTTCTCCCAGCAGCTTATATAAAACAAACAAACAAACAAAAAACCCCAAATGATTTGCTGTGGTGCCTGTCTGGAGCGTGGGGCTGGGCTGGCAGTGCCAGCGTGTCCCTGGCTGCTCCCAGCAGATGCTGACACTGAAACCCGAGTGCTGGGATGGTGAGTGGAGCTGGCCCCAGCTCTGCTGCCAGACACGGGCTGAGCTCACGAGTGGCCTGTGCTGAACCAGTGCTGGAGGTGCTGGAGCCCTCCTCACACAGGGCTGTGGCTTCCCTGGCACTTATTTTGATGTCTTCCTTCCTCCCCTCCCTGTGATCTCAGTGTCTTGACTTTTCCAGGCACTTTTCTCCTATAAGAATATTAAACACACTTAAAAAACACTTAAATGCTAATGTGAAACCTGAAAAGAGGATGTCAAATGTGCGAGGCACTCTGAAGACATGATGTCTCTGTAGAAGGGTTTGACCCCAGTAATCTAATTTGCTTTACATTTAAAATGATACTTCATTCTCCTATTATAAGGCTCTGTGTCATTGGCTCATAAAGATTACCATTTCTTGTCTTCCAATTGTAATAAATCCCATTCAAGCACCCTCTTGATTTGAAATTTGTCACGACAACATGCAGAGGGCACAGTTCCTGCAGTTTATGGCGCGGGTGCATTAGATCCTCATCTGCAGGAAGGATGATGCAAGAGCATAAAATGATTTGTCCCTTTCCTTTCTCAATTAGATACGTGTTTAACAAAAAAAAAATTTAAAATCTGAATTATAGCTTACTCCTCATTCTCCAGCAGTAAAAATGGGCTGGCAGGGGAGCCAGGCTGGCTGGATTGGCCCTGCTTTACCCTTACACTGGGGAATAATCTGGTTTCTTTAAAACCATCTGAAAATATTTCATCCTGTTTCAGCAGACTGGGGAGCTTTAACCTTTCTGGCTGTGCTTGTTGGAGATGAGAGGAAAGTGAGTGTTTGGAGCCCACACCTTATCAGGCACTAAATACCACAGTAGCAGCAGCTCCTTGTGCCAAAACTCAAGGCTGGATCTGGGGCAAAAATGAGACTTTTGGGTAAACTCAGGTGTCCCAGGGGTGGAAACGCCCCTGCCCCATATGGGGGAGTCAGAGCAGTGTTTCTCAGCCCAGCTTGGTGTGAGCAGAGCTGGAGCCAGCCCACTCCTCTTCAGGGCTGGGACAGCAGCACATCAACCATCAGTGCCATGGAAATACTCCTTTTTTTGGGAGGTCTTGAATAAATCCATGCAAGAGACTTTGCTCAGGGAGAACATTTATACTTTTAGTATCTGTTGTTCCTTAGGGTTTGGGGGTTTTTTTTATTTTTTTAACAAAGGTTTTAGTTGAGCAAAGAATCCCATCTGTATGGCTTTTTTATTAAAAGATAAAAAGCTGGAGTTCACAGGAGTTAGCATTAAGTCACAGTCCGCAGCAATCCGAGGTACTCGCTGGCTGGGGACTCTCTCTGTTTATTTCAAATACCCCTTTATCATCCTGTTGAAAGAGCCCTGTGCTCTGTAAAGCTCAGCCAATTGAAAAAAGCATCAGATAATGAAGACTGATGCTGCACTGATGACAGCCCCTCAGATCTTCAATAGGATTGCTCCAAAATCAAAAGACTTTTGCGTTTTATTGTCACACTCGTGGCTCAAAAATAATTAAATGGAATCTTTTAGCTCTAGAAACAAAAATGAAAATTTTAAAACAGCCCCCCACACCTGCAGGAAAGGGGCTAATGGGAATATCCAGTGGGCATTGGGCTGGATTCTGTGTGAATTTGCAGATTGTGCAGATTCTGTGTGAAAATCTGGTGATTGCAGCAGGTGCCCGGCACACGTGTGGTGGAACAGAGGTGACACCACTGCTCTGGGTGACAGGAATGGCAGCCACCCCCAGAGCTCCCAGCCCGGATGGAGCTGGAGAACCCCACGTTCCCTCTGCCCTTGGCACAGCTCTGAGCTTCAGCTTCGCTTTTACCTCTGGAAACTTTGAACAAATTCATTGCTCATTGCAGTGGAAGGCAGATAAATAAAATATATTGGGAGCGATTTGTGCTGTAACTAAACCCTGAATTTATAGAGGGAGAGCGTGGCCAACGACAACTTTGTCACAGCACATGAAAGCCTGGAAATCAGGCTGTGCACTTTTACCTGATCTTTGAAGAGGCATCTCCAGAGTCCCCAGGCTGGGCACAGGGTGAGGAGCAGCTCTGTGGTCCCATTGGGGGGTCCTGCTGGAGGAGGGGACACGGCACACCCAGCCCAGATGGGTTTTAGGCAAGGCACTAAACCCGAAATGCTATAACTTGATTATTTCTTCTGCAGGCTCCTTTTGACAAAACTCCTCCATTTTCAAAGAGTTACACAGGATTTAGCCCCGCGCCGCTTTCATGTGAATTGTGTGGCTAAAGTTCCATGCAGCTCTTTGAAAATTTCAGAGTCGTCGCTTTCCCCAAGATCGACAACTGTTTTATTTCTCTTGACAGAAAATGGTGAGAGAACAAACACTGCCAGGGTGGGGGAAGAGTTTGGTCATGGGCTCTGCAGCACCTTTAATGTGAGGCTCAAAGAGCCACGCAGGAATGGCAACTCTGCTGTACCTGCACGAGTTCTGTGGGATTGTCCTTTCCTAGGAGGGAAAACCTGGGTGGCTTTGGGTCCTTTTTCCTTTCTTACATGTAGGGATGTAGGGAACAGCACTTTGGGTCCCTTTGTCCATCCGTGGAACCAAGGACAGGGAACTAATTGATCATTGGTTTGGTAACCCCATCCGAAACCGGCTTCTACCATAAATTCTTCTGCAGTGGATGTAATTAGCGCCAGTTATTTGTAATTAGCCACTCCTTGGGTGATGCTGTGTCCCCTAAGACCCTTCCCAATGGTGGCAGTGGCAGGACTGGCACCAGCTTGCACCAGGATTGCTCCAATCCCTGGCCCAGTGTGTTGGCAGCAGCTGCTGCTCATCCATGGATCTGAGGCTTCATCCTGCTTCCAAATGCCACTCCAAGCATGTCCAAGCCACTGCCCTGTGCTGTGTCACAGGGGGATAGAGCACAAATCGCCTTGATCCTTCTCCTGCCTTTCTCTCAGTGTCTCAAACTGTGGGGCTTGGCTCTGTCTCTGGAAATATACCACAGATTGGAATTCTCATTTTTAAGTTCATTTCTGCTCTGATTTAAAGGCTGAATTAACAAACAATGGCTTATTTGGTTTAAAATGCAAAAACACCATCTGGTCTTTGAGATGTGCTAAGCCGCAGCGGGGGGAGCCAGAATGACACATGGGAAGGGTCTCCAAGTGGCACGGGTGAGGCTCCCAGGAGGAATTCCTGCCGCTCTTGACCCATGTCAAGGCAAGGAAAGCTGATCTTTGGAGTGGGCATTGCTACAGCTGCAGCTGCTGGCCTGGGGACAGCTCGATTTCAGGCCATGCTGCGCTTCAGCCTCGCTGCTGGCAGCTCGGAGCAGCGTCCCGTGAGCTCTCCTCTGCCCCTGGCTCCACTCCTCACCCTGATGCAAAGTTCTGGAGGGGCTTCCACAGGCATTGCTGGCCCTTGGGTTTTCCCTGGGCCACAGCTTTAAGCCTTGCTCCAGAGCTGGCACAGGGCTTTCCACCCTGGCATCCCTGGCACAAGTGAGTCTCAGGAGCGAGTGCCCACTCGGCCAGCAGGACTCAGGGAGTCACCTCATCCCATAAGACCATTGATTACGCCCCGTACTCGTGGCTGAGGTCAGTCTCTGTGGTCCTTCGTGCCCCAGCCCTGTGCCCACACTCCCTGTGCCACTCCCGGCTCCGTGCTGTCCCTGGCTGCTGCTGATTTGATTTAATGCAGCTTTCAATCACTGCCAGCGGGCCCCGCGCTGCAGCAGCATCACTGCTAAACACTCTGTGACAAATAATCTGAGGCTAAGCTTCCAGGACAGAGGAAATCGCTTTCCTCTCGAAATTAGAGTTGATGCATAATGGAAGGCACTAAGACGTCTCCAGCAGGAGCATTGGCAGTTTGAGCCCGTCCCGAGTCCCCGTCCGTCTGCGGGAGGTTAGGGCAGTCATTTCCTAGAGTTCAGGATTTGCAATTTGCATTCTATAATCTCCCGGCCATTTACCAGCAGATAATTTGTCATGGTTTGCTTTAGCTGTTGTGATATTGATATTTATTATGCAAATTGTATTTCCTACTACTTATTGTCCTCACCCTCAGAATCCTTGAATTATTATAAACCTGTTTAGTTAATAGGGGTTGTCTCTCCGTTGATGTCTGAGCGCAGCGGGTCGCAGTGTGTGATACCGTGCAGAGGGGCTGCACTGCGTATTTGGGGACAGGCACAAGGGATGCCTGGGTATGGGATGGCACAGCGGCCAGTGGAGCTGCCCTGCTGGCTTTGGTGGGGCTGGAGTCCTCCTGGAGAGGAGGGAATTTGGGGTCCCAGTGTAAAACAAATGCTTTCTCACTAACTGGGGTGAAGCTGGCTCAGTTATGGGATTGTGATGGTTTTTGGTGGCCCAAAACTCTACTTGTTGAGCAGAAAAGAGATGTTTGGCATGGCTATGGAGCAGAAAGGCTTGTCATCATGGGAGACAGAGTGGCATGGGGAGGTGGGGATACAGGGAGGGGTGATGCCTCAAACCAAGTCCCAGGCAGCAGCGTTTTGGGTTTTCTTGGTTGTGAAACCAGCTTGGTTTCACATTCCAAAGGGTGAAAGCTCTCTCCAGCCCCACAGTGTGACTCAGTGCTTGCCCTAGGCAGTTTTAACCTCAAGCTTGGCAGAATCTGGGATGATGAAGTTGAACTGACAATTCACCTGCCTCAGGTTAACTCGGAATAACCTAATTAATAAGGTTGGGAATATTCGACATCCTCTGCGTTTGCTCCATTAACCCCTGCATGGACCCATTGTCAGCGATTCTATGGTTCCATTCCTGGTGCCGTGGGTGGGGGATGAATCCCCCGGTGACCCTGGCCGCTCCGTCTGCCGCGTGTTACGGTTCAGCTGAGCACTCGGGGGAACGGCAGGGCGCAGTTCCGGGGCTTTACTTGTGAATTTGCTCCGTTTAAATCCGTTGCGTGGGTGAGAAATCCGCAGGAAAGGTGGATTGGTTGCCGGGCTGCGGTTACCGAGCCCCGACCGCCGCCGCCGGGGGGCTCGTGGGCTCCGGCCTCTCCGCTCCCCCGGAGCCGCCAAGGCTCAACACCGCCTCCAGCGGCGCGGGGCCCGCTCCGGCGGGGAGCGGCACCGGGCCGGGCCGGGGGGCACCGGGAGGGTGCAGAGAGGGGGCACGGACACTGGGGGACCCGCACGCTGCTGAACGCGGGGATGCTGGGGGAACGCTCCCGGGACGGAGAGCGCTGGCGGGGGTGCCCCGCGGGAAGAAGGATGCTGGGGTGGTACCCCGAGAGGAGGATGCTTTGTGGGGTGGGAGGGGGACACACGAGCCTGCAAAGGGAAAGCTGGGAACGGGGTGGAAGCTGCGGGTGGGGCGCGGCGGTGCGGAGCCCGGGGCGTTGCGGGGCCGGTCGGGCGGCGGTGCGGGGGCACGGCCCCACCATGGCGCCCCCCGCACGCCCGCTCGGGGGCCGAGCCGGCGGCGCTCGGTGCCGCCCGTGGCCCGTTCGGCGCTGCCCGCTCGGGGGCCGGGCCGGGCCGGCGGCGCTCGGTGCCGCCCGTGGCCCGTTCGGCGCTGCCCGCTCGGGGGTCGGGTCGGGTCGGGCCGGCGGCGCTCGGTGCCGCCCGTGGCCCGTTCGGCGCTGCCCGCTCGGGGGCCGGGCCGGGCCGGCGGCGCTCGGTGCCGCCCGTGGCCCGTTCGGCGCTGCCCGCTCGGGGGCCGGGCCGGGCCGGCGGCGCTCGGTGCCGCCCGTGGCCCGTTGGCGCGGGGCGGTGCGCGGGGCGTGCCGCCGTGTCCCCGCCCCGTGACGCGCCATCTCCCGCGGGCGGCGCGCGGCGGCGGCAGAGCGAGGCAGGTGCCGGCGATGGCGGGTCGCGCCCAGCCCAGCGGCCCCGCGGGCAGCGGCGGCGGCGCCCCGGGGCTCCTCCCGCTGCTGCTGCTGCTCCTGTCCGCCGCCGCCATCATCCCCCGAGGTAGGGAGGACGCGGCCCCCGCGCACGGGGCACCGCGCGGACGGGCGGTACCGGGGCGGGCGGCGCGCGGAGGGGGGTTCGCGCTCGGGGACCGCGGCGGCGCTCGGGTAGCCCCGGTTGCGGCGGGTGCGGGGCGAGCCCGCCCGCCCTCCTCCGCCCCGGGCCGTGCCCGGAGCGCTCGGTGGTCCCGGGGAAGCGCCCCCGGCGGCGGGAGCGGCGGGCGGGCTCACCCGCGCGTGGCGGCGCGGGCAGCCGCTGCCGGTTTCCATGGAAGCGGCTTCTCCGCTGCCCCGGGGGGTCATCAGCGGCCCCGCAATTAAAAACTAATTGCTTTGCGCGCCCCCTCTATCTCCCCCCTCTCCGCCCCCCCCGGTGTTTGCGGCGGCGCGGGGATGCTGCACCCCTGCGGGAGCGGGGAACCTGTTGGAATCTGAGTGGAACTTGCGCGACGCTTCGCTCTCCCTCTTCCTCTCTCTCTCCGTCTTCCTCGCTTCCCACCCCTCTCTCTCCTTCCTCTCCTCTCTCCCCGGTGCCCCCTGCCGCAGCCGCGCCCCCCGCCCAGCTGGGCGCGCTCGGGGCGATCGCCCGGCTCGGGCGCTGCGGCTGGAACGGGCGCTGCTTAAATGTGGCTAACGAGGCCCCCCGAGCGGGGCCGGTTGGGTTCTCTCCGCGGCACCCTCGGGGCGCGGTGTCCCCCGTGCGTTGGGCGATCCCCCCACCCCGCCTGGCTTCGCTCCCCGCCGAGCCCGGAGCCGCAGCAGCGATCTGCGCTCGTGTCCGGTGGCTTCGGTTCGAGCATCCCCCGTTAACGCCGCTCACGTTTCCAGTATGTCCGTGGGGCGGCACGGTGCCACCCGGCCGTAGGAGCGGTGCTGTGTCCGGGATGTTTGGGAAGAACAAGAGGCCATTGAACGATCTGTTGAATCCCGCTCGTAGGAAAGGGGGGACGAAGGGGCCGCCAGCCCGGCGAACAAAGAGCTTTATTCACAGCCTGTGTACATGTCCATGCCTTCCCCGCTCTTCCCGGGCGGCCTTTTCGGTGGGATGGTGGTGGGGGGAGAGCGCTGGGGTCGTTTTCGGCTTGTTCTCCCCGCGAACGGGGCCGGGGCCGGTGCCGGTGCCCGCCCGCCGGCTCCGACCGGGGCTGCGCCTCCCGGCTGCGCTGGGCAGCCCCGAAGGGCGGCTCTGCCCCGATGCCGATGGCTCCTTTCCTTCGCTCCGCAGCCCCGAGCCCGTTCCGGGGAGCCGGAGCGAGGGAAAGGAGCCAGAGCGGCGGCTCTTTGCGCTGCGAGCCGGGGAAACGCTCCGCTCCCGTTCCCCGCGCCCGGGCTTCCTGCGGGCGCTGTGTTGTACATTCCCAGATGTCTCGTCACAAGGTGCTGTTTGTGTGTTCGGTGCTTTTCGCTGCCTGCTGAGCCTCCCGCCGGTGTGACCTGGGGACTCTGGTACTGAGAGATGCCCAGGTTGGGAATACGAGCCCGGCTCCTGGACGGCCGCCTTCATCCTTTGTTTTGCTGTCTTGCTCACCTCAATTCTCTAAGAGCAGTTTTTAACTGGAGGCCAGAGTGATCCCCGGCAGGCTCAGCCTGTTCACTGCTGCCCAGCCAACGGGTGGAACTGTGATTTGGGGTCGCAGAGCTGCTGAAGGGAAACAAAAGCAGGGCTGGATGCTGGCTCGCAGTGGCTGTGCCTGACCCGAGCACCGGGGTGAGAAGCACCGCGCGGCGTGCGCTGAGGTTGTGGTAAGACACATATTTTGTGGTTGCGCTGCTGTGTTGTGAATCGTAGGAAAAAATCCCAGACTGTCTGCGTTTAGGCAGAATTTCCTTACAGCTGGGAACCCTTTATCCCCCCTGTTCTCCCCCTTTTCCAAGCTCACAGTGTTAGCTCCAGTGTTTTGCGAAGAGAGAATTAGTGTGAGGCAGCAGCGTCAGCGCAGAGTGCTGTGGCTGTGTCTCCCGCACGGCTGCCACCCGAGGCACAGCGGTGCCAGCGCTGTGTCACCGCCGTGGTGGCACCCCGTGATGCGGAGCGTGGCTCAGGGCTCTGCCGCCTCCTCTCACAGCAATAGGCAGCAGCGAGGCTCGGTTTGGGATGAGCCTGTGCGATCGGGTGGATCCGTGTGTGTCCGTGGTTCCTCTCCAGCCGCTCTCGATGCTCCGCGGTTCGTGGAGCTCCCGATGTCCTGTGCAGCAGGGCGAGGGCTGAGGAGCGCTCTTGGCTCACTCTGAGGCACTTGGGCAGCGCTGGGCTGGAGCTCGGAGTCTGTCTGCGCTGGCACTCGGCACTTCAGGGAGAACAACTTTCCAGCAGAAGCCTCAGGAGGTGTTTGGAGACGGCGTTGGCGTGGAGCCGTGACCTGGCCGTGGCACGGGGCTGGCCAGGGCTGCTTGTGGCTGCAGCCTCCGTGTCTGCCGACACCAAACCGGCCCGGGAGAAGCCCCCATGAAGGCAGGGAGCGCTCCCAGCGCGGCTGCGCTGAGCCAGGCTCCTTTGTAAACACAGAGTGAGTTTCCAAGGAGCCTTTGTATGCAAGCGAGGCGAGGCTGCTCGTCCCCGGCCTTCAGCAACACGCGCTGCGTTCTGCATGCGGCGCAAACACCGGCGGGGAAGGGGCTGGGGAATAAAGTGATCCATCTGGGTTGCAGCTTGGGCTCATTTGTCTTGCATGTAGGCAGTTGAGCCCAGGTTTATAAGCACGACAATCTGGTTTAAAACCACTGCCAAGGAGGCTCCTGAGGACGGGGAGGCGAGGAGATCGCTCCGCTCCGTGCGTGCTCGGCTCTGAGGAGGGGGCAGCTGTCAGCACCTTCTGCAGGATGGACATCCCTGGGTGGATGCTGTTGGATGGACGCCACCGGGATGGGCGCTGCCGGTGTCCCTGGGCACGGGTGGCCGCTGCTGGTGGCAGAGGTGGCTGCGGTGACAGGAGGCCGGAGAAGAGCCGCGATCCCCGGGGACCCCCGGCCGTACCAGCGGCCGTGCTGCTGATGCTGCGCTGCCGTCGCCTTTGTTTGCCTTGTGCCGTCTTTCCTGGTGTGTAAATGAAGAAGGCTTTGTAATCAAACAGCGCTGGCTCCGTCAGCCGGGCGCTTGGCGAGCCGTGCCCCGGCCCTGCCAGCACCGGTGGGGCCGTGCCTGTGCCATCATGGGTGAGCTCTCTGCCCTATTGCTGGCTGGAAAATGGGTCAGCTCCTTAACCCTGCGTCTGCCTGAGGCCACCCGGAGTAAAACCTGTGTTCCAGCCTGGATACACCCTCTGCTTGAATGGACCATCCGAGCACTCCGCAGAACACATTTGCTCGTAAAAAGCAAAGCCACCCTCCTGCGTGTAGGCAGTTTTCTGGATGTTTCTCTTGAATGGCTGTTTTTTAGGGATTATTGTCAGACTTTGTATAGAGGTTTTGACAACCTGTTCCTCTTCTGGGTGTTGGTGGCACTCAGTGGTACTTCTGTCAGGAAAGCAGGGGCTCCCTCCTGTATCCAAACATTTCGGTTCCTGTCTGCAGCTCCAGATCTGAGCAGGCTCCAGGAGAGGAGCGTGAGGCTGCAGCCTTCCCTGGAGCTGAGCCAGGAAGTGAATACTTAACACAGTGCATTGAGAGCACAAGCAAAGCTGGACACACAGCCAGCGTCTACTGAGAAATTGGATGCTACATGTTAAAAAAAATGAGTTGTGCTTGTTCCTCCGGGGGACATTGTGAGGTGCAAACCCACCGGCGCTAAATAAAGGGACGCTGTGGAAGCCTGCCATGAAGGAGAGACCCTAGGTGGAATGTTGTAATTAGGAGTGGTATGTACTTGTTTAAGTTCCATAAATCAGTCTCTTTCCCGGGCTGTAATTGCAGGCTGCAGAGAGCAGCTGCTGCTGCGGTTCCTGGGGAGCTCCACCACAAATGCTTTGAAGGTCGCCCAGCGTGGGCTCAGGCGCTTCGGGGCGGCGTGCTGGGGAAGAGGGTGGGTTGGGATGTGTGGCAGGCGAGTTGGAAGGGAAGTGCCACGAGGCCCATTCGCTCCCAGCCCTGTTAATTGGGAACACGGGGAGCTGTCGGCCGGCGCGGTGCCTGCCCTGCCCCGCCGAGATCAGCCGGCGTTTGTGGTTCAGCCACGAGCTGCATTTAGTTATTGCAGTTTTTAATTTGCGATACTGTGGCTGCAGGCGACTCCTCTGATGGCCCTGCCCATGTGTGACCACCACCCGCCTGCCGTCAGCCTTTTTTGCTGTGGAAACAGTTTTTCTTCTTCCCGGTGTCCTCGTTACCTGTTGAACCTCTCGGTTTTCCTGCTGTGTTGCACATCAGGCTCTCGCATCTTTGCAGGGTGTTGAGCTGGGTGTTGGGGAGCCCTGCAAACCACTGTGTGCTGCTGGATGAGGCTCTGAAAACCCGAGTTTGGTGTCAGTGTTTTTCACCCATCCCAGATTCCAGCAAGGAATGCAGATCCCCAAGGAGATTTGCTTCTCGGGGTTTCTCAGAGCCGCTGCTGAGCCCTCACCACACGCTCACCCGCAGTATGTGGCTGGTGGCTGCTTGCATTTAAAACATTTGCCTGGGTTGTACCAGGGACATTTGCTGCCCTCCACTCCTGGTTATTTTAGACCAACAATGTCCCTTTGTGGGGCTGGGCTGGCTATTTTTACCCTGTGGTATGGTTTTAATTTACTGTGTTCTTCTGTGGTTTAAAAACTTGAGCATTACAAAGACTCTGCCCTTACCAAATTCTCAAGGTGAATCAGTAGAATATTTGATACCCCATTAAGTTTCAGTCTGAAGGATCAAAGAGATACTTAGGCACATCTCTTTGCTCAGAGATATAAAACTTTTGTGGGCTGTAGCTTAACTGGAAAATGTCTTTAGTTTTGCTTTTTTAGGTATTTTTTTGTCCCTGGAAGTGCTGGAGCTCCTTGGTGTTGCTGGTTTGCTGACAGTCTCATAGACTGGTGCTGCCTGCTGGCAGGTCTGTGGTGGGTTTGCTCTGGTCCTGCCCAAATGACACAGCCCAGGTCCCCCCTCCCCTCTTAGTGGCAGTTCCAGTCAGGTGCCAGCATTGGGGTCTCTTTACAGTGAACGACTGCCAGTAGGTTTTAAAGCCCAGGTGTGCATTTGGCAGTGGGGAAAAGTTGTGTTGGAAACTCTCCTCCTCTGCCAGTCCCAGCTGTGAAGTTTGCTCTCAGCAGTTACACCCCTGGCTCCAGCCTCCCCTCCATTTTCTGGAGCCCGTGGCTGAGCAGTGGCAGCCGTGGGGGATGGAGATCTCTACCTGCAGATCCGGGAGGTGCCAATGAGCCACCAGAGACGAGGCTGCCTACGGGGTCACATTGCCTCTTAAAGTTGTGCTCAGACTGGAGGAGTTGGGTGTATAAACCCCTGGGTTCGGGTTACGTCTGGCATAAACTGCTCTGATCTCGTGGTGTCCTCTTTTAGCAGTTAGTGAGCCTGTATCTGATTTATGATCTCCAAGGTCTGCTCCCAGAGTGGAAATGTCATTGCATTCCCCACGCTGCCAGCAGGGCTCTGGCTGGACCTCTGCAGTGGGGCCTTCCCTTCACAGGGGTGCCCTTGGGTGCTTGTCTCCAGCGTGATGACTCTTGGACCTGCGAGACCTCAGCGTTTGGTACAGGAACAGAGCAGTAATGCTTTTACAGGGATGAATTTCTCATGGAGAGCATGAGCCCACACTGGGGCAAGCTCCAGCAAGGCTGGTCTGGGAGTGCTGGTGCAGTGGGTGGGGGCCCGGTGGGGTCCTGTCACACTGGGCTGTGTGACCCCTCCTCTGCGACGGGGGAGCACCCCAGACCCCCGCTCCCATCCTGCTCCTGCGGTGTCGATCCCCTCTCCAGAGTGTGACAGGAAGAAAGAAATATGAAGCAGCAAAGTGACATTCCCTCCCTCCCCTTCTCCCCCCGTGCAGCAATAGAAATACGAGTCTGAGTCTGCAGCGTCAAAAGAGAGATCAGAGTAATCGGATCAAGCATGAGGAACTGCTTGTTGCTGCTTCCCTGTTTTTAAATGAGGCTGCCTGGCAGCTTCCCTGGCAGAGCACTTTCAACATTACTCGTGTTCAGCTTTGGAGCTGGGGTTGCAGCAAAGTCGGGCTCCGTGAGAATTGGGCTGGAAAGGGAACTTTCTGTGTAGCCTCTGGGCTAACACACAGAAATAAAGGCTCCCCGTGCCCCCATGGCCCTGGTTTTGTAGCTGAGCAGAGGCACATCTGTCCCCAGCTCTGCAGAGAGAGCGCTCTCACTTCATGCATTTATCACAGTGATGCTGCTCTGGGATGTGCTCCGTGATGCCAGTACATCCCTGACCTTGGAAAAGCACAGTGACTGTCTCCAAAGCCATTTCTGCCTGGCTGCCCTGGTGTGGCATGGGATAACTCTGGGCAGCAGCTGCCCTCTGTCTGTGGAGAGGTGTTGCAGTGGTGCAGCTGGGTCAGACCAGGGGAGAGAGCTGCTGGCTCAGCTGCAAAGGCTCCTCTTCATGCAGTGCCTCTGTGCTGGTTGGGTGCAAGTGGACATCCATCCATCCATCCATCCATCCATCCATCCATCATCCACCCCAGTCTTCAGTGCTGGCACTGCTCCAGAGCACCTGGATGCTCACCTGCACTGCTGCAGTGCCTGTGCTCACAGAAACCCTGCATTGCTCCATGGACTTTGGTTGTGAGGTTGTTCTGCTAATCCTGACTGGTTTCACAGTAATGAGAACCTGAAATATCCACATGTAGAGAGCTGTTGCTGTAGCTGGGTTTGTTTTGCATTCTCATTCTGAGCTGTTTTGCTTGGAAACCTGGTTGGACCCCTTTGTGCTCCCATTGCCTGTTTGACATCTTCATTCCCGTTGGCTAATGCAGACATGGTGGTAGAAGCTTGGTGGAAGCAGGGAAGCTCCCAAGGGTTACTGCTGCTGCTTTTCCCACTCTGTTTGGAATTAGGTGCTGTTTTCAGCTGTTTGAGGACGGGCCTTGCCATGCACTCACAGGCTGTTTGAGCAGAAAGCACGCTGTGCTGGTTTGGGTGTCAGCAGCTCTTACAAAGCCCTTGTGCCAGATCTCTGCCTGCCTTGCTGGGGAGGGCTGTGGCTGACGGGGCACCACGAGATGCCAGCGAGGCTGTGCCTGTCCCTGTGACAGCCTGGCTGGGCTCCCTGCGCTGGGGAAGCTGCTGACACCCAGCAAACCCTGAACGCCGTCATCGCCAGCCCTCAGCTTCGTCAGGCGGAGCTGCCGGGGGACGCTTGGTTTGTCAGGGCTCCTCGGAGCCAGCCAGCCTGCCCAGGGTGGGCTCAGCAGGAAGCAGCAAACAAAGCCAAACCCCTGCTTGCCTTGGGAAGAGCTGTCTTGGTGTTGGCTTGGCAGCAGCTCTGGTTCTGCAGGCACATTCGCTCCTTTGCCACCCCTGTTTGTGCCGTCTGGAGGAGCAGCGTGTGGTTCCCCCGTTTGCAGGAGCATTCCTGTCCTGGAGGGTGAGAGGCAGAGCAGATCCCTGTCTGGAACAGGGCACTCAGGCTCTGTGACACCCCTGTGCCATGCAGCTGCTTGTGGGGACTCGTGCTGGGATGGAGCAGAACCTGTGTAACCTGCTCCTGCTTCTTGTCCATAGTCACTGTTTGGGGTGGATGCAGGGGAGGTTTCTCTTGGTGCACAAAATGTGAGTGTGATTTCTCCTTTGGTGCTTTTCTGCTCTTCGTTTACTGTGATTTTACAGACTGCTGGAATGAAGATGGGCATCATTCAGAGTCAGTGTCTGCAGGGTCAGGGCACACAGTGGCTTTTCCTGCCCTGCCACAGTTACAGCCCAGTTTTCCTCAGCTCCTGCTCTGTGGGTGGCTCCGGAGGAGATTTACTCATCCCTGAGTAGGCAGAACCACCGAGAGCGAGTCCCACGCTGAGGTTGCTGAGCTCTGTCCACACAAACAGCTTTTCCTTCGATTTAAAGGTCTCACAGCCTTAATCGTTCCCTAGAATCTTTAACAGAAGGCCCAGGTTTAATCAACTCCCCGAATCCATAACTGCCAGGTATTGCTTCCTCAGCACGAGGAGCAGAGCCGTGCCTCTCCCTGGGAAGGGTGAAGATTAAAGTGGGATAGACGGGAGATTAACAGTGTTCCCTTCAGACACAGCCAGGGAAAGGGGAGACGCTCCGAGAGGAGGAAGAAAGGAAATTCTTGGAGGCAAATCACTTACTGCTCTGTAGGAATCCGCGGAGCCTTGTAAACAGAGGCTTTATAGCAAACCCAGTGCTCCGACTCTTAAATCACTCTGGGAGAATTTTGGATGCACAGTTAAAGGATGCTCCTCCAGGCTCTCATTAGCAAATTGGATCCAAAATTTTCGTGTTAACACAGCATGATGTGTGTGGAATGCAGCTCAGGAAGGTCGGTCCAGCTGTCTGGGATACTCTGTTTTGTGTTGAGGTTGGGTGGGTCTGTTGATCTCGTTCCTATTTTGGAAGGGGGAGGTTTAGCAGAAGTTAAAATGGGATTTCAGTGTCTCTTTCAGAATAGCTCATTCTAAGTTCCTACAAGAGTAAATATCTTGTGGACAGCCTGTTGTAATCACAAGCCACTGCTTCTTCCTCTCCTTCCCCTCATGTACTGCATCCCTCTAAATCTGACTTCTTTGGGCAAGGCAGGATAAGGAAATGAAAATAGCTCTCCATGGGTGATGGGGCCTGGGGGGTGTAAAAATCCTATCTGAAGGTAAGGAGTGGCTGAAATGATCCTGCAGGAAACAAATGAGGATTAATAAGCTATTTTCAGCCTGGTCATTTGCTTCTTCCCAGAGAGAGCCCAGTGGAGTGACCAATCCAGTGGGTGTCCTGAGGGAGAGGGGATTTTGTGCTGGAATAATTACTGTGGATGTTGGTGGGTGCGCATGGACGAGGAGGATATTGGAGGAGAGTGGTGGGATCCTCCTCCTCCTGGATTTCACTGCTCAAAGAGCAAATCTTGCTGAAAACTGTCCCCGAATCCTCTGGGAAACCTTTGGAAATGCAGCTCCTCGTTGCTTTATGTAAAATGTCTTTGTAGCAGTTGAGGATGCTGGCGTCCATTAAAGACACAATCCAAAGCCATGTGAGAGCTTTAATAACTTGGTATTTTTGTTGTGCCAAAAAATCCAATTACATACGGAATCACTTTTTCTTTGTAAAGGTCTGGGAAAGTGTTTGCCTGAACTGCTGTGGAAGCGGCATTTCAGTGAACCAGCTGAAAAGTCACTTTTGTCAGTTTAATGGGTGTAATAAAATGGTCCATCTTGGGGGAGCGAGGGAGGGGGACAGAAAAGCCTCTCTGAAATTGGGATCTTTTAATTTTAAATTGGTTCCTCGGATTTATAAGGATTTCAAAGGCAGATGGAGAGGGAAGAGCTCTGGGTAGCTGTGGAAGCAGCTCGTCCCTGTTTTTCTGAGAAATACACACATCCCATAGATGGAGTGTTTACGGAATGGACATGAAATACACACGTATATACAGAAAATGTACAAAGCCGAACATAGGAGGATGTGGGTGGCTGGGGGCTCGTGGCTGTGGCAGGCGGGGTGGCCCTGGGGGCTCTGCCATCGTGTCCTCAGTGCTGTCAGTGATCTTGGAGTGCCATCACTGCTTGTTTCCCACCCAACGTGGTTCTGTTTGTCTGGCCTTCATTTGTCCAGATTATCAGCATGCAGAGGAGAGCTGCCTGGTATTTACATGATTTAGTTGTAAATATGGTTAAGTGTTGATAGATATTGTTGTCATAAGTGCTTACAGCTCCTGGACTGATTACTGAATTTCTTATGTGGAAATCTGTACAAGCTCGGCGTGCGAGCAGCTTCCCAAGGGAAGTGTGAGGAAGGAGCCTGTGGTTTCCGTGTGGAAATCAAAGCCCAGATGTGGCTGCAGTGGGTGAATTTATGGGGGAAGTACTGTCGGGTTTGGCTGGCAACAACTGGGGCTCCGAGGCTGTGATGAAGGGAGAATAAAAGGCTCTTGTTGCCTGTTTTTTGGGAACAGATGCTGTTCTGTGGAACAACTATTCGGGGCTGATATGCATAGGGAACATCTGTAGGGTTATACACCAGGGCTCCGGCTGAGGGATGTTCATCCCTGCCACCGGGCTGATGGAACAAATGTGTTATTTGCTGGTAGTTTTATTTTTAATTGACTAATAGGCTGTGCTTGAACCGCCCTTGTTTAACAGTCTTATTTCCAGAATGTTTTACATCCCTACTCAGAGCCCTGAATTAGCAGACGAGTGTTTCTGGAAGTGTCTCTCTGAACGCAGAAAGCCTGGATTTGGCAGAATCCTCTCCAGGGGGGTGAGGATTGTGGAGGGCTCTGCCGTCTTGATCACGGTCCTGAAAACCTGTGCATCTTTTGTGTTTGCCCACAGAAAGGGAGATTGGTGGGGGTGGTTTGGAGTTCTGAGGTCGGAGCAGTTATTAGGATAAAGCATGGGATGAGAGGCCAGCTGTGCTGTGCGTGGAGGGGATTTGTGGATGCGATGTTCAGCTCAGTGCTGAATTTAGGGCAGAGATAAAAGCCTCTCCCCACCCCGAAGCGCTTCTGTGTGTAATGCCAGCACTTAAATCCTCGCAGCTCGGGCTGTGGGGAGGGAACCCGGGAGCTGCATCCCAAACCCTGCGCGCGGAGCGAGAGCAGCCCGTCCTGCCCACCCTCCTGGGTGCGCTCCTTGCTTCAGAGCCGCTTTCTCGGAGCACAGGAAGCTGGCAGGAGCCTGTGTTCCCTCCCAGGCAGAAGCTGTCCCTTTGGAGGGAGCGGAGCGGCGCGCCTGGATCTGCCTCGGCAGTCGGTCTGCCTGCCAGCCCCTCCGCTCAGCACTGCTCTGCCTCAAGGGGGGAAATGCCCCCAAACCCTTCACTTGTGGCATCAGGAGGGAAGGGAGAAGAGGAGCCCCAAGTACTTAGTATGGGCAGTGTGAGCTTTGCGGAGTCACACATCCAGATGGATTACATGAGGAACTTGACATCTTGTTTAAAAACAAATCATTCATTATGTAGCAGTGAATAATCAAGCATTACAGTTTCATCTCTGGAGGTTCCTTTTTTGGTTGGAATTTTGATAGTTCAGTAATTAAAAGCTGTAAGCTATTACACTGTCTACATGTTGATCAATTGATAATTAAAAAGTTGATGATAGATATGGTATTTCATGGGACTGGTTGGTTACGGTCAGATTTCCTTCGTGTGTTTTGAAAATTGTCGTTTAACTCAACACTTAAACGTTTTTCAATATTCATGGGCTGTTTTACTTGATTTTTATAAATGCCTTTTAATGATCACAATTTGCATATGGTAATTTAGAATCAGGGAATCGTTTAGGTTAGAAAAGCCCTGTAAGATCATCGAGTCCAGCCATTAACCCTGCACTGCCGAGGCCACCACTCAATCCTGTCCCCAAGTGCCACATCCACACGGCTTTTAAATCCCCCCAGGGGTGGTGACCTGTGCCAGGGCTGGACAGCCCTTTAAGGGAAGGGATTTTGCCAATATCCAACCTAAACCTCCCCTGGTGCGGGATCTGCTGAGCCCCTCTCGGCTGAGGCGCTCGGAGGTGAGCTGGATAACGCAATCAGGGATAAAGCAGCCCAAAATGAAGGAAAACTGGGTTGGTAATGGCCTCCGTGATGGAAGATTCATTGCTTCAGGAGTCTAATCTGAGACCAAAATGAAGCCCAAACCTGACAGTCTTCAGAGCATAATGCAAGATTTACTGCTCTGCCACGCTCAAGAGATTAAAAATAAAAACAGCCATCCTCCAAACCACCCTTCCTGTGCCTGCAAAACTTAGGGAAAACCAAGGGCTTTTGCTTCTTTTGAGTGAAAAACCCCAAAATAGCCCCAAACAGAATGGGTTTGCCCTGTGTTTGCCAAGGCACGCAGAGTCCTTTTCCTAACACGTGTGGAGCTGCAGAGGGAGGATGCTTTGGGGTGGCTCTGGCAGCGAGGAGTGTGATGGTGAGCTGGGAGGGATCCTCGCCCTGCTGAGGCCACGCACTGCCCTGCTGCTGGGTGATCCTGCCTGGGAGCTGCTGCCAGGGCGTTGGCTGGGTTGGGAATCCTTCTGGAGTGGCCCCTGGCTGGGCTGTGCTGCCGTGGGGCTGGCACCGAGCCCTCCCTGAGCCAAGCCTGGCGCTGCTCACCCAGCCTGGCGGGCACAGGAGAGCTGTTGGAGGGCCCTGCCCGCCTGATCTAGTGGAAAACACCTTCCATGGAGCCTGTCAGTCCTGAGGAAGCCTGGAGTGGTGGGGAGCTCATCCCTAGCTGCACACCTGAGGACGTGCCTGGTTCAGGTCGTGCCTCCTTCGTGCTGATGCATCCTGACGGGCGCTGGAGTGGTCCAAGGAGCCAGAAAGCAAAACCCCCAAACCCTGGATCCTTCTAAAGGGTGACCTCCTTCCCAGCCCTCACCCCTGATCCCTGGGATGTCCTTCTGAATCCAAGACAGAGTGATCTGCATCCTCCTGCTGCTATCAATGCCTGTAGTGGCTTTACCTGCTCGTTGGGGATAGGGACAGTGTTGGAGTGACCAGTTCTGCTGGAGATGCATCACATCTGTCCTGGAAAGCCCTTGGTTTAAAAACCACTTTGTCCTGAGACACTTGTTGCTTTGTGACAGCTGGTTCCAGTAATTTGTTTTTATAGGGCAGTTTGTAGTAAATGAATGACACGTTGAATATTTTAGTGAGATTTTAGATTATCTAAAGAATGTTTTCCGGTTTACTAATTGGTAGATAATGCTGAATACATTGATGCTGACATGAGCAAATGGATGTAAAATGATTTTGAAGCGAGCCTCATTAGAAGATGCTCTAATTCAGTCAACAGGAGATGTCAGCTCGTGTGCTCGGACCCTGGCGTTCCAGGGCTGCACTAATTGCAGGAGACGTGGGGCTCCTGCAGAGGCTCCTTGCAGCCCGGTGACAGCTTCTGGGAGCTGCCCTGTGAGAGGCAGCAAGTCAGCAATTAGTGATCCTGAAGAGCTCCTTTTGGCCTCTGCGCCATCCTCAGCCAGGCGAGGGTTGGCTTTTGGAGTCGGATTTCTCTGGAAAGCACCAAAGAGGAGCAAACCAAGGGGGCTGGGGGTGACTGAAGGTGTGCCCAGGTGAGTTTCTGGGGCAGGCACTGGGTTCAGAGGGATTCCCAAAGGCCTGATTCTCGTGGTGATACACACAGAATACACTGCAATGTGTGTGTGTGTGCGGGGCTCCTTGGTGATCAGATCCTCAGAGTGCTCCTGACGAGCAGTGCCAGTCCAAAAACACCTTGCTTTAACCCCAGAGAGAAGGTGGGTTTTGTTGTCTCCTCAGGTAATAAATCCCTGCAGTGTCTGCTGCTCCAGGTCCCATTTATTGCACAGAGCAGGAGATTTTTCACTCCCACAGATTAGGATCTGCCTTTTTTTGGGTCTTCCATCAATAAAATTAACTTTTCCCTTTCTCTGTGCATCTATGAAGGATGTTGCTTTGCTCTCTTGCAGGCGGTGTCTGAAGTTTTGAATTCGTAAAGCTGGATTTGCTCAAGTCTCTTGTTTTCATTCCCTGGAAACAAAGGAGGGGCAGTTGGTGCCTGTGCAGCTGCAGCCCAGTGTTAACCCTTTGTCCTTCAGGCTTTGTTTTGCATGAGAAATCATGGGAAGGTTTTACCAGATGTGGTGATTCTATGGGAAAAGTCCCTTATTTCCTGTGTTTGGGAATGCTCAGAAGTTGAGGGATTTCTGTAAGGTGATTGAGTCTCAAAGTGCAGCCGAGTACAGTGGGCAGCAAGACTGGGGGAGTTCTGGGAATGTGTGGCAGAATACCCAAACCATCCAACCCAACCAACCAAAGCATATATTTCTTACTTAGGAGGAGGAGAAATGGAGCAGTTTGGGGTTAACTTTTCTGGGAGTGAGTCCTCAATTTCCCCAGGCTGATTTCTGCAGACACATGGAGGATAAAAGCTGCTGCAGGAGGAAAATGAGGGAGCAGAGTCCTTTACCAAAGCCGCTTTCCAGGCAGAGGATGATCAGGAAAAGCTCTTCCAAAGGGGGAGAAAACCTCAAAAAACCCCAGGCAATGAAGTTTCAGCTTTCCCCTGTCACCAGAGGCTTGCCAGGGGCATTCAGATGGTAGCTGGTGCCTTGCTGAATTTTCACTAATGTCTAAAATTAATCAAAATGAGTGTTATCCATTTAGTGCATAATCCCCTCTGTAGGCTGTGTGTAGGCATAATCAAGGGATGCCAAATGTATTACATTACCTGGGATATTTGGGGATATTTTTATTCTACTCAAAGTAATCTGCAAGATCTGATACGAAGAGACACAAAAGGTTAGTTGAAAGCAGACAAGAACTGAATCATTGACTTGAGGAGGAACTGCATTGTGCAGGCTGTAATGCTCCTTCTTATTCATTACTGCAATTATAATTATGGAACCCAAAGTATTTAATTGGCCTCCCAGACTCTTCACACTGAATAGATTGCATTGTTACCATTTAAAAAAAATATCCTCTTATGCATTGCAAATACATGTGCGTGTTGCTCTCTGGCTCTCAAGAGGTTTCTTTGTTTATGTGATGAGCGATTAACTGAATTAGGGATCTCTCTGTGCTGTGTCAAACCAAAATCCAGCGGAAGAAGAATTCTTCCCGGATGTCAGGTGATATTAGAGGCTCTAAAAACAAAACTTTGTGCATTAAACCCACCAAACCCCAGAGTAATCCGGGCTGTTAGGAGTTCTCAGAAATACAAAATTCTGGAGGGTGGAGTCGGCGCTTGGGGCTGAATTCCCCCGCTCTGGTCTCAGGGCAATGGGACGTGGGGCTGTGCGGGCCGGTCCAAGGTGATCCTGCTCTGCCTCAGCCAGGAGGAGCTGGCTCAGCTTGGCTTGGTTTATGTGACGTTGTGTGTGGAACAAACAGACACGTTTAATTACCAGGCAGTAATTCCATCCGTGGGGCTCTCGTGAGCCTCCAAACGCAGGCAGAGCCTGTTTGCTCTCCATTAACAGCAGAAAGGTGAGGAAAGGTTTGTTTTCCCGCCCTCATCCCGCCGTCCCTCGAGCCTCCCAGGCAGCGTTTATTGTCCTTTCCTGCTCCTTTAATGCTCTCACAAATGGAAGGCCGGTGAGTTTGGGTACGGGCAGCCCATCCAAACAGCTCTTTAATGGAGCGTTCCGCCGGAATTGCCGCTCCTCTCCTCCTGGCTGGCTGATCCTGGCGGAGGGGACGGGGCTGGAACCGTCACACACAAAGATGCTGTGTGTAACACTTGGCAGAAGGACCTGAAATTGGATTACAAGCTCCTATTCCAGCAAGTAAACGTCCACGGTGTTTTTTATAGCTTATCTCTATTCATCTCTGTTTGCAGGCTCTGCTTGCCAAGCGTTAATGTAAACACTCTATTTTGAGACGTCGGTCCATTTGCCTTCTGGAAATCCTTCTTTTATAAGGTGGTAGTAAAGTCTGTGCATAAAAACAAAATAGTTCTGTGGTCATAACTGCACTGATGCCGCGTGGCTGGCGGCGCTGGCCACCCTACCTGGGGTCCTGGGCCTTGCAGGTGGGAGCAGGAGCAACCAGGGCAGGGAGATTAGCTCTGTGTGTGTGCATAGATATATGTGTATATATACATATATATGATTTTCTGTCTCCACAGTGAGGCTGGAGACCTCTGGTAGTTGAATTTGAAAGAATTAAATTGACTTTCAACTTATTGGACTCGCTTCCAATACTCTCCTAGAACAAATTTCATAGAGTTGGTGCTCGGTGCAGAATGGATGATGGTTTGAACTCTTCAGGGGATTTAGGGAATGGTTTTATTGTATTGTTGGTTTGGCCGAAAAAAAACATAATGGAAACGTCACCTGAAAGAGATTAAAAAGAGAAAATGTACCAATCTTGTGTGTCCAGCCAAGCAGTTGCGTATTCTGGTGGTGTAATATGTTGCACAATATTTTGGAAGAAACTGTAAATTCTGGGAAACGTGGCCTGGAAAATGTGCGAAGAATCCCGGCATTCTGTGAATGTGCAATCTGTGCAGTTCTCCCAGGGAACTGGGTGTCAAGTACTTAGGAATATTTACTGGTTCAGAGCCTTCTCGTGTTTATTTTGGGCTGCTTTGTGATTGGAAAAAAGCGTGAGGACTGAGATACTTCCCTGCCTCCTTGGAGAGGACAGACAGAAGTGAATGAGGAGACGAAGGCGGAACTTCCCAGCGGAGAGAGCTGTTTGTATGGGAATGAAATGGAAATGTGCCTTCCTAGCGTCAGGAAACCTGTAAACAATGCCTGTTTTCTTCCTCTCTGTTTGCTCCAGTTTTCCTGAAAGCTTGTTTACATATTAAAGGGTGTTAAACTGTCTTCCTTTGTGGCAGGTCTCACTCAGAGCTGGGCTGAAGCAGTGGGGATGAAAGGCTCCCATCGCTGCTCTGGATAACGGGACCAGCCCTGGGACAGTCTCTGGGAATGGATTGGGCAGGAAAAATAAAAGATGCTTTTTGCTTTCTGGCGTTGCCATGAGGTCAGAGAGGGAAGGAAGGTGCAGGAGAAGCTTCCTACACACGTGTGGAGTGGGGGGACAGTCACTAAGCAGGGCACCTGTGTGCTGCCCTCTGCTTGGCAGTGCTGTCCACGGTGAGAGCTGGGGTTGTGGCTGGTGTTGGTGTGACAGTGGGGTCTGCAGCAGCTTGTTCAGGTTTAAAAATTTTGCCCCTTTGACCACAAGAAAAGAGGGCTGAGAGGAAGGACATCCCTGGAGGTGTTCCAGACCCAGACTGGACAGGGCTTGGAGCAGCCTGGTCTGGTGGGAGGGCAGGGAGTTTGGAACAGGGTGGTCTTTAGGGTCCCTTTGAACCCAAGCCATCCCTGATTCTGTGTCACAGTAAAACCATGGAATTACATTAAATCTGAGACCCAGTTGTGATGATTTCTGAGAAGACTCGTGGTCAGGCAGGAAGCTGTGACTGAAGGATGTTCAGGTGATGTTAGGAGGGGGAAGCAAACAGCTCAATCACTGTTCAATAAACCCGTTTTTACTGCTCTGTAATACTTTGATGTTGCCTTGGGCACACAGTTGAGGCACTGGCTCTGCAGCACCCTTGGCTCTCAGCCACCAGGGACCTTGGGATCAGGTGTGCTCTGCGTGCTTCTGTGAGCCATGTGTGCCATCAGCCTCCCTGCTGACAAATGGCAACTGTTGCTTAATTTTTATCCCCAATTATGTAGCTCCAGGACCCATTTTTCAGGTGGAATGTTGGAGCCATTAAGAAGAAATAAGTAAACTCTGCTGTATTCCATCATTTTTGGCAGGTACCCAGTGGTCTGTAGCTGTAATGTATGTGCATTTCTATGCAGGTATTTTTCATAAGCCTTGTGCCTGGAGCTGTCTGAGGCTTTGTTTGCTGGCTTCACCCAGGGCAGGAATGGGTGCTGGGTGAGTCCAGCTGTAATACCAAACTGCTGAGGAGCCTGGCTGTCCTCACCCCTCTGCTCTGGGACACAATTCCTGTGAGACCAGGCAGGATTCCTGCTCTGGGACACAATTCCTGTGAGACCAGGCAGGATTCCTGCTCTGGGACACAATTCCTGTGAGACCAGGCAGGATTCCTGCTCTGGGACACAAATCCTGGGTGACCAGGCAGGATTCCTGCTCGGGGACACAATTCCTGTGAGACCAGGCAGGATTCCTGCTCTGGGACACAATTCCTGTGTGGTCAGGCAGGATTCCTGCTCTGGGACACAATTCCTGTGAGACCAGGCAGGATTCCTGCTCTGGGACACAGTTCCTGGGTGACCAGGCAGGATTCCTGCTCTGGGACACAATTCCTGGGTGACCAGGCAGGATTCCTGCTCTGGGACACAATTCCTGTGAGATCAGGCAGGATTCCTGCTCTGGGACACAGTTCCTGGGTGACCAGGCAGGATTCCTGCTCTGGGACACAGTTCCTGGGTGACCAGGCAGGATTCCTGCTCTGGGACACAGTTCCTGGGTGACCAGGCAGGATTCCTGCTCTGGGACACAATTCCTGTGAGACCAGGCAGGATTCCTGCTCTGGGGACGCAATTCCTGGGTGACACAAATGCTGTGCAGGATTTCTGAGCTGTTGGCTCCATTTCCAGTGGGAAGTGGATGATCTGACATTTGCAGAGGTCGTTTGAGGGAAGCTGGGTTACCTTGGGAGAGCTGACAGAGGCTGTGCTTGGCCCTGGCTGACCTTTGGGAGATGATGGAAGGTTTTGGTTCCCGGGGGCTTTGCTGGGAATCTGTCCCTGTGCTTTAAATGTGTTTCCTCATGAGCCTTCCTAAGCAGAGGGAACAGCTTACGAAGTTTCCCTGGTTCTTTAGCACATGGACAGGTGAATGTTCACATAAAAACACCTGAACCTGAGAGGTGCTGCTGGGATGTGTGTCTTTCCTTGCTGCTTTTGATGTAACAAAGGTGCACAACTTCCTTTAGAGGAAACAGGGGAGACTGGGATGTGTTTTGTTTCCAGAGGAGATTTTGTGACAAATTTGTCAAATTTGACCTCTCAAAAACTGGCAGAAGAAGTTTATCCAAACCCTTGCAAGGTTGACGTCAGCTATAAACTCGTTTTTAGCCCTGGGCAGCAGAGGATGCAGACAGCCTCCCTGGCTCTTGTTTGGGGAGCAGAATGCACCTCTGCATTTCAAGGAATGCATCTAAAACCACCAAATTCTGTTGCAGCACATTGCAGCTGAGTTGATCGTGTCCAGGGAGAATGCAGCTGCCAGCATGGGAACAAGCGAGAGGGGTCTTGGTTTCAGAAAGCTCCAGAATCCATTTATTACCCGGGGAGGAGGGGTGGGATGGAGATGAGAGACCAGGCAAAGGCAGGGTGGTGGGGTTCTATGGGGATCACAGGCTGGAGTTGGGGTTTGGGTCGAGGGAGGAGTCATTAGCAGCAGAAGGATGCTAAGATCAAATTCCTGCCTCCTAGGAGCAGGGGCACTCCACAGAATTCTCCCTGCTATGAGCACCCAAGATCATGGAAGGGTGGCTGGAAGGGACTATCTTTATTTCTGAGAGAGGATCAGAACTCTTAGATAATTTCTAGTTTAGTTTTGAAAGCCCTCCATTTGCAGTGACGCTCCTGGCAGCTTTTGCAGGTGCTTGTCTGTCCTGGCACTTTTGTGTGTCTGAGTTCTGCAGCCACTGTGTTTAAACCTCCCTTGCTGGAGAGGTGTGTGCTGTGCAATTGCTCACTGGGATTTCACCGAGGTGTGTGCAGGCTGCTGAGCTTCCCAGCTCCAGCCTGAGCCCGGGGAGGAGCACAATTCGGCAAACCCGTTCAAGATAATGTGATTTGCTGCAAAAGTCTGTATTTTTAGGATGTTTACTACAGAGGTCTGAAATTACGCGGGCAATTTGTTGCCCTTGACAAGAGAAAATGCATCTCCGGTGAAATTTCATCCTAAAAGCAATCCTTTAATGGAGCTTTTCCTCCCGAGCCCGAGCTGTAGTGAGCTGCTGTAAATCACCGTGCTCCGGAGCCAGCCAGGCTCAGGTGGGTGTTTCTGCTCCCCGGGGAGGCTCCTGCTCTCAGACACACCCGGGCTCTCCATTCTCTGTGGGCTGTGGGGAGGAGCCCTCCTGGGCCAGGCTGGGCGCCTGCAGGGTCCCAACCTGCAGTGTCCCACACCCTGCTCTGGTCAGCACTGCCAGGCAGGCTGTGAGGGTGCTCTGCTGCCCAAACAGCACCCAGGGAGGCTGTGAGGGTGCTCTGTTCCTCAAACCAGGCCCAGGGAGGCTCTGTGGGTGCTCTGCTGCCCAAACAGCACCCAGGGAGGCTGTGTGGGTGCTCTGTTCCTCAAACCAGGCCCAGGGAGGCTCTGTGGGTGCTCTGCTGCCCAAACAGCACCCAGGGAGGCTCTGTGGGTGCTCTGTGGGTGCTCTGTTCCTCAAACCAGGCCCAGGGAGGCTGTGAGGGTGCTCTGCTGCCCAGACCAGGCCCAGGGAGGCTGTGAGGGTGCTCTGCTGCCCAAACAGGACCCAGGGAGGCTGTGAGGGTGCTCTGCTGCCCAGACAGCACCCAGGGAGGCTGTGAGGGTGCTCTGCTGCCCAAACAGCACCCAGGGAGGCTCTGTGGATCCTTTACTGCCCAAACAGGACCAAGGGAGGCTCTGTGGGTGCTCTGCTGCCCAAACAGCACTGCCAGGGAGGCTGTGAGGGTGCTCTGCTGCCCAAACAGCACTGCCAGGGAGGCTGTGAGGGTGCTCTGCTGCCCAAACAGGACCCAGGGAGGCTGTGAGGGTGCTCTGTTCCTCAAACCAGGCCCAGGGAGGCTGTGAGGGTGCTCTGCTGCCCAAACAGGACCCAGGGAGGCTCTGTGGATGCTCTGTGGGTGCTCTGTTCCTCAAACCAGGCCCAGGGAGGCTGTGAGGGTGCTCTGCTGCCCAAACAGCACCCAGGGAGGCTGTGAGGGTGCTCTGTGGGTGCTCTGTTCCTCAAACCAGGCCCAGGGAGGCTCTGTGGGTGCTCTGCTGCCCAGACAGCACCCAGGGAGGCTGTGAGGGTGCTCTGCTGCCCAGACAGCACCCAGGGAGGCTGTGAGGGTGCTCTGTTCCTCAAACCAGGCCCAGGGAGGCTGTGAGGGTGCTCTGTTCCTCAAACCAGGCCCAGGGAGGCTCTGTGGGTGCTCTGCTGCCCAAACAGCACCCAGGGAGGCTGTGAGGGTGCTCTGCTGCCCAAACAGGACCCAGGGAGGCTCTGTGGGTGCTCTGTTCCTCAAACCAGACCCAGGGAGGCTGTGAGGGTGCTCTGCTGCCCAAACAGCACCCAGGGAGGCTCTGTGGGTGCTCTGCTGCCCCATAACCAGCTGTGCAGTGGCCTGGGGCTCCCTGGGGCAGGTGAGCTGTGCA